>NC_092720.1:206828779-207146737 GCF_047496885.1 Scyliorhinus torazame
ATTCATACACACACACACATTCATACACACACACATACATTCATACACACACACATACATTCATACACACACACATTCATACACACACACACACACTCACACATTCATACACACATATTCATATACACACACACACACACATTCATACACACACACATTCATATATACACACATTCATACACACACACACACACACACACATTCATACACACACACACACACATTCATACACACACACACACACACACACATTCACACACACACACACACACATTCATACACACACACACACACATTCATACACACACACACACATTCATACACACACACATTCATACACACACACACACACACATTCATACACACACACACACACATTCATACACACACACACACACACACACACACATTCATACACACACACACACACATTCATACACACACACACATTCATACACACACACACACACATTCATACACACACACACACATTCATACACACACACATTCATACTCACACACATTCGTACACACACACACATTCGTACACACACACACACACATTTATACACACACACACACCCTCACATTCATATTCATACCCACACACACATTCATACACACACACACATTCATACACACACATTCATACACACACACACACACATACACACACATTCATATACACACACACACACACACATTCATACACACACACAAACACACACACATACTCATACACACACACACATTCATACACACACACACATTCATACACACACACACATTCATACACACACACACATTCATACACACACACACATTCATACACACACACACATTCAAACACATACACACACATTCAAACACACACACACACATTCATACACACACACACACATTCATACACATACGCACACATTCATACACACACACATTCATACACACACACACACACACATTCATACACACACACACATTCATACACACACATTCACTCATACACACACACACACAGTCATACACACACACACACACACAGTCATACACACACACACACACACATTCATACACACACACACACATTCATACACACACACACACATTCATACACACACACACACACATTCATACACACACATATTCATATACACACACACACATTCATACACACACACACACACACACACATTCATACACACACACCCACATTCATACACACACACAGACACACATTCATGCACACACACACACACACATTCATGCACACACACACATTCATGCACACACACACACATACACACACATTCATGCACACACACACACACACATTCATACACACACACACACATTCATACACACACACACACACACACACATTCATACACACACACACACCCATTCATACACACACACACACACACACACATTCATACACACACACACACCCATTCATACACACACACACCCATTCATACACACACACATTCATACACACACACACATTCATACACACACACATTCACACACACACACACACACACATTCATACACACACACACACACATTCATACACACACACACACACACACATTCATACACACACACACACACACATTCATACACACACACATTCATATACAGACACACATTCATACACACACACATTCATATACACACACACATTCATACACACACACACACACATTCATACACACACACACACACACACACATTCATACACACACACACACATTCATACACACACACACACATTCATACACACACACACACACATTCATACACACACACACACACACATTCATACACACACACACATTCATACACACACACACACATTCATACACACACACACACATTCATACACACACACATTCATACACACACACACATTCATACACACACACAAACAAACACACACACACACATTCATACACACACACATTCATACACACACACACACATTCATACACACACACATTCATACACACACACACACACATTCAAACACACACACACACACACACATTCAAACACACACACACACACACATTCAAACACACACACACACACATTCATACACACACACACACATTCATACGCACACACACATTCATACGCACACACACATTCATACGCACACACACACACACACATTCATACACACACACACACATTCATACACACACACACACATTCATACACACACACATTCATACACACACACACTCATACACACATTCATACACACACACATTCATACACACACACATTCATACACACACACACTCAAACACACACACACTCAAACACACATTCATACACACACGCATTCATACACACACACACACATTCATACACACACACACACATTCATACACACACACACACACATTCATACACACACACACACACATTCATACACACACACACACATTCATACACACACATTCATACACACACATATTCATATACACACACACACATTCATACACACACACACACACACACACATTCATACACACACACACACATTCATACACACACACTCATTCATACACACACACACACACCCACATTCATACACACACACAGACACACATTCATGCACACACACACACACACACATTCATGCACACACACACATTCATGCACACACACACACACACACATTCATGCACACACACACACACATTCATACACACACACACACACACATTCATACACACACACACACACATTCATACACACACACACACACACACATTCATACACACACACACACATTCATACACACACACACCCATTCATACACACACACACACATTCATACACACACATATTCATACACACACACATACACATTCATACACACACACACACACATTCATACACACACACACACACATTCATACACACACACACACATATTCATATACACACACACACACATTCATACACACACACATTCATATACACACACACATTCATACACACACACATTCATACACACACACATTCATATACACACACACATTCATACACACACACACATTCATACACACACACACACACATTCATACACACACACACACACACACATTCATACACACACACACACATTCATACACACACACACACACATTCATACACACACACACACACACATTCATACACACACACATTCATATACACACACACATTCATACACACACACATTCATATACACACACACATTCATACACACACACACACACATTCATACACACACACACACACACACACATTCATACACACACACACATTCATACACACACACACACACATTCATACACACACACACACACACATTCACACACACACACACATTCATACACACACACACACACATTCATACACACACACACATTCATACACACACACACACACATTCATACACACACACACATTCATACACACACACACATTCATACACACACACACATTCATACACACACACATTCATACACACACACACATTCATACACACACACACATTCATACACACACACAAACAAACACACACACACACATTCATACACACACACATTCATACACACACACACACATTCATACACACACACATTCATACACACACACACACACATTCAAACACACACACACACACACATTCAAACACACACACACACACACATTCAAACACACACACACACACATTCATACACACACACACATTCACACATACACACACACACACATTCATACACACACACATTCATACACACACACACACATTCATACACACACACATTCATACACACACACACATTCATACACACACACACACATTCATACGCACACACACACACACACATTCATACACACACACACACATTCATACACACACACACATTCATACACACACACACTCAGACACACATTCATACACACACACATTCATACACACACACATTCATACATACACACACACTCAAACACACACACACTCAAACACACATTCATACACACACGCATTCATACACACACACACACATTCATACACACACACATTCATACACACACACACACATTCACACACACACACACACACAGACACATTCATACACACATTCATACACACACACACACAGTCATACACACACACACACACACTCATTCATACACACACACACATTCATACACACACACACATTCATACACACACACACACACACATTCATACACACACACACACATTCATACACACACACACACATTCATACACACACACACATTCATACACACACACACACACACACACACACACACATTCATACACACACACACACACACACACATTCATACACACACACACACACTCATACACACACACACACACACATTCATACACACACACACATTCATACACACACACACACATTCATACACACACACACACATTCACACACACACATTCATACACACACACACACACATTCATACACACACACATTCATACACACACACACACATTCATTCACACACACCCATTCATACACACACACACACATTCATACACACACACATTCATACAGACACATTCATACACACACATTCATACACACACACACATTCACACACAGTCATACACACACACATTCATACACACACATTCATACACACACACATTCATATTCATACACACACACACACATTCATACACACACATTCATACACACACACTCACACACACATTCATACACACACATACACACGTACACACACACACACGTACACACACACACACCCGTACACACACATTCATACACACACACACACATTCATACACACACACATTCACACACACACACATTCATACACACACACATTCACACACACACACACATTCATACACACACACAATTCATACACACACACATTCATACACACACACATTCACACACACACACATTCACACACACACATTCACACACACACATTCACACACACACACACACACATACATTCACACACACACATACATTCACACACACACATACATACATTCACACACATTCACACACACACATTCACACACACACAGTCACACACACACACTCACACACACACACACATTCACACACACATTCACACACACATTCACACACACATACATTCACACACACACATTCACACACACACATTCACACACACACATATTCACACACACACACATTCACACACACACACATTCACACACACACACATTCACACACACACACATTCACACACACACACATTCACACACACACACATTCACTCACACACACATTCACTCACACACACATTCACTCACACACACATTCACTCACACACACATTCACTCACACACACATTCACTCACACACACATTCACTCACACACACATTCACTCACACACACATTCACTCACACACACATTCACTCACACACACATTCACTCACACACACATTCACTCACACACACATTCACTCACACACACATTCACTCACACACACATACATTCACACACACATACATTCACACACACATACATTCACACACACATATTCACACACACATACATTCACACACACGTACATTCACACACACGTACATTCACACACACGTACATTCACACACACGTACATTCACACACACACATACATACATTCATACACACAAATTCTTTCACACACATTTTACACACAAACACAAATTCTTTCTTTTTTTTATATAGATTTAGAGTACCCAATTCATTTTTTCCAATGAAGATTATTATTATTACATGCACAATAGGAGATATCAGGCAATCACAGGGTTTAAGGTGCTGGGTTATCTTCCTGGGTCCAAGCTGGGCCGGGTCTCTCCCTTCTGGAGAATGGGCCACGGCTTTGATTTTTAAAAAACCGAAAAGCTTTCATCGCTCTTGTGTCAAGGTCCTGAGCCTTACATTTATTTGCTACTTTTGGTAGGACCTGAAAGAATCTCTCACGTGACTGAGAAACCACTGACAAGGTTATCTGGGGAAACCTTCACTCCTGGAATGTGTATTTCCCGTTTCTTTGTATCCAACTACATCTGGAGGGAGAAGAGTGAAATGACTGAGGGGATTTGAACTGGAGAGTGTTTTTCTTCAATTTGCGAATTTTACCCCGAGGCAGTAATAGTGAGCAGAAAAGGACCATAATGTCGTGGACTATAGCACAGTACAGTAGGACCCTGCGCTCCGTCAGAACAGTGCCTCGGAGCATTGCTGAGAGTGCAGCACTCCCTCGGTACTGCACAGGATTGTCAGTTTAAATGTTTCTCCGCTGCCATGGAGGACTCGGACTGTGGAGCGACATCGACAATGTAGGTCCCCCGGGATGCCAGCTGCCCGATCGCTGCCCCGGCTGCCCATGAGGTGCCCCCCCCCCCCGGTGCTCCATCCCGCCCCCCCACGAGGGCGGCCGCGGGCTGAATCCGCAGCCGCCACCCGAGCTTCCTGACCGGCAACACTTGGTTAGAACCACGCCATCGGGAACTGGGCCGGTTTTGCCCAGAGAATCGCTGGCCCCCACGAAATCCGCGCGCGAGCGATTCTCCGGGCACGATTCCCGCGCAAACATCGATTCTCCGCCCCCCGCGCCAAGCGCGATCCCGGCGCAGGGCGGCGGAGAATCCCGCCCAGAGAGTTGCAAAGTCGCACAATCCTCAGAAAGCAATTCTCCTCATTTCTGTCCTAAAAGGACAATGCCTAATTTTAGAACGGTTCCCCTAGTTCTGTACTCACCCACAAGACGAAACATCCTCTCCAACTCCACTCTGTCTGGACCATTTTGGATTTTAAATACTTCAATCAAGTCACCCCCTCACTCTTCTAAACTCCAGTGGAAACAAGCCAGCCTTCCCTCATAAAACCCGCTCATTCGAAGATGTCAGGAGGGACCTCCAGAGTTTGGGGCCTATGTGAATGCACAACCTCCAATGGGGGAAGTCATTAAAACCAGAGATGGCCAATAGGCCAGAAATAGAGAAGCACATTTACCTTGGAGGGGTGTGGAACCGGGGGAGGCTGCAGAGATGAGGAGGGGGTCGAGGGCATGGTGGGATCTGTAAACAATTTTAAAATTAAGGCATGGCTTGACGGAGAGTCAATGTAGGTCAGTGAGCACAGGGGTGACCGACTGGGGAAAAGGACTCGGTCTCAGTTAGGTCACAGGCAGCAGGGTCCTCGGCTCTGGCAGGGTTGAATGCGGTTACAGGGAGTTGTCTATACAGCTGCCTGACCAGGGGGCGAGAGGCAATAGTCGGTAAACACTGATTGACCAGAAGAGACACAGGAACATTCACTGCTCAAGAACCTTTATTAATGGATGGTTTCAGCTGTTTAATGATTGTACACAGTGATAAAACAATAAAGTTACCAATTTGGAAGACAGTACTGATAAATCAGACTACAAACGATCCAGGATCTGGGACGAGAGAGAAGGGGCAGGATTCTCCGTTTCCGAGACGAAGTGTTGACGCCAACACAGAATCCTTTTACCACAGAAAAACCGGCACGGCACCCAGAACAATTCCACTACCGTTGAGGCGCCAGCACCAGTGCGGCGTGGAACACTCTCGATTGCAACGCCGGGCCCCTGATTGACCCTCATGAGGCTGACAAGCTGCAGGTGGAAAATGGCCGAGGCCCCGTGGAACACCGAGTCAGACCCACTAATGATATGCAAATGGTGCCTACTGTATGTGTGTTCCGGAATGCATTGATGCCACTGCCAAGGAGCATTGCGATTTGCCGTCAAATCGGTGCCTGCCACGATTTCGGCATCGGAACCCATTCGCCGCCTAATTGCCTTTCCCAATTTTGCCGTCGGCTAACAGAGAATCCCGCCCAAGGTGTTTCTCCAAGAGGCAGAATGCATTGCTTGGACATTGCAACACCAATCCTTTTTTAAAAATAAATTTAGAGTACCCAATTCATTTTTTCCAATTAAGGGGCAATTTAGCGCGGCCAATCCACCTACCCTGCACATCTTTGGGTTGTGGGGGCGAAACCCACGCAGACCCGGGGAGAATGTGCAAACTCCACACGGACAGTGACCCAGAGCCAGGATCGAACCTGGGACCTCGGCGCCGTGAGGCAGCAGGGCTAACCCACTGCGCCACCGTGCTGCCCTGCAACACCAATCCTGCTTACAAACATGTTGGCCGTTCAAAAAGGTGCCATTTATCTTGAAGCATTGAGTTACATGTATCTCAGAGGTGATGGGAAAGTGACGAGCTGCAAATCACTGCAGGGGCAGCAAAATAAAAATCCCTCAGTTTTTAAAATGTTTATTTAAAAAAAAAACATTTCCACAGCCGCAGCTTGCAAATTGACAAACAGATCATTTATATGTTATTTAAAACCACACATTGGGCCCTGTCACACACGCCAATTAAAATGTTCAGCTTTGTGTCCAGTTCAGAAACACTTCCCGAACAGCAAACTTTAAAAAACACATCAGGTTTGGTAGCAAATCAGCCGATGTGTGTCTTTGGGCTTAGTACAGCGCACGGTCCCAGTCTCATTCTTGCACTGAAAAGCCTCTCAGTCTCACACAATGGCAATAGGGGTAAATCTGGACAGGTTTGTTTCTTAGCTGAGCCAGCGGCATAACACACAATTTAAAACACATTGAAAATAAAAATGAATAAACCGAACTGTACATTCTGATCTGAGCTCTCGAGAAGGCACGAGGGTTCACCTGAAGTCCACCACTGGGGTCACCTGGACTTGGCTCAGCGAGGCAGCGAGAGAAAACACTCCCCTTTCCCATCACCTCGGAGGCACATGTCGAGGACAATTCAGGTGAAAGGTCACAGACCCCTGCCTTGTCTGTTCCACAGGGGCACTTCCGGCAGGGCTCAGAGACCACTGCCATCATCAGCGTCCTCCCAACACACACAAGGGAAGACATTCCTTCTTGTTGGTCACTAGGCTCACTAAAAGGAGTCTCAAAGTGCAATGCAGTTTGACTCGTGTAACTAATGCAGAGATTCCATTGTGGGAGAGAGTGAAAGGGAGAAGAGAGCGTGAGAAAGCAAGAGAGAGATGGAAAAAAAGTCAAATTGATCATGAGAGCTCCAACCACAGGAACTCTTCCAAATCGTTTTTTTTTAAAAATGGGTTTAAACCGAGCTCTAAAACTGCAAAAACAGCCATGATAGCTCGCAGCATTTGTGCTAACACTTGTACTGACTCGCCCAGTGCTGGTCACCATCAGGGGGGGGGGGGGGGGGGGGGGAAGAAAGTGGTGAGAGATTTGGATAAGTTTGCAGAAACTCTAAAGGATGCGTCAGGCTGGAGCTTCAGAGGAAAAGGGAAGAGATGGATCTTTATTTACACCTCGGCAAGGCGGAAACTCAACGTGATGGTTCAGTGACAGTGAACAGGGGCTGCTTGCTGACACCTCATGTCTGAACAGGTAGTGCGTGGTACAAGCTATTAACAAAAGTGCTATTTAACAAAGTGCTCTCAACAGCAAGGAGTGAGATCCCCCCCCTCTAATCCTTCACCAAGTGATCCCCCCGACCCCACCTCCTGCGTAAACAACAACCCCAAAAAGTGCAATAAGGAAAAACAGTTCATCACGATATATCTACAAAAATACATTTTCTCAGATGAAGCCACCTGATGCTGCCAGTGAGTCGAGTCGTCTATCGAGCTTAACACCACCCTTGACAGTTCCACTGGGTTTTAAAATACATCAACAGACTTGGTTCTGTCCTTCAAAAGAAGGAACAGCCCAGAGCCTTTCGCCAGCCCGCCCGCCCACCCCAGGCTGTGAAAACCAAGGCTTAAACCCCAGTGCAGGTGATTTAAATAGAGGACTGGGTTGGTGGATGGGAGCAGAAAATCAGACAACAGAGGAGCACTGGCCCTAATTGTCGTGTTAACAGCTGATGGATTTTCTTTAAAATACAATCGATTACTGTTTCAATCGATGCACTAATTTGTAAAATTGTTTCGCCACAGATGCCAGCCTAGCTGCACGGCGCGGAATAACTGCAGTGAGTGTGACCCAGGTGAATGCTTTCTCTAAATGGAAGCGGGCAGTAACAATTTGGGTATTAATGATCTCGCCATCAGCCCCAATCCTCCTGGTCCCAGAACGCAATCGGAAACCAAAGAGAACAGCAGGAGCTCAGAGAATCCACCCTCTGCTGTCGTTCCTCCTTTTAAAGCTTTCCAGCAGTCAAAGGGTTAAAAGGCCGCACGGGGAGAAGCTTTGGTTCCAGGCCTGACTGACCTGCAGAATCTGACCATTTCCCAGAGGAGCTGACAGCAGTTTCCCTGCTACCTGCTGCAGTTAGACTGAGAAAGGAAAATTGCCACCCAGCCCAGCGTTGATTCCATTTGAAATGTGCTACATATGGAGGAGGGGGGGGGGGGGGGGGGGGAGGGGAGGGGAGGAGCAGGAGGAGAGCAGATGGAGGGAGGAGGGGGAGAAGGATGTGAGGTTGAAGGGAGGGATAGCAAAGAGGAGAGGGATGGAGGAGGAGATGAGAGAGAGAGAAAGAGACAGGCAGAGGAGGAGAGGCGCCGAAGGGAGAAGAGAGTCTGAGGAGGGGATGGAGAAAGAGGTGGAGGGAGAAAGAGAGGTAATGGAGAGAGAGAAGGAGGGAGGGGGTGAAAGTGAGAAGGCAAGAAGAGTGGATAGAAGGATAACGAGAGAGGAGCAAGCGAGGTTTTCATGTTGCTGTTGTCTCAGGGTCACAAGTTTTGCGGAATTTCCATCCCAGTGATCCCGTTCGAGTTGCTGGAACCTATTCAATATTGGAGGTGCCCCACTGCCTTTAGAAAATATTACAATTCTACAGAGGAAGGTGCAGGAGAAATGAATCACAAAAAAAAGATTGGAAGGTTTCATATTTAAAAACAGTGAATATAGTCACAGCAATAATTTAAAAAGAGCGAGAGCGACAATACAGCTGTTATTTCCACAGACCATCATTTTTTAGATGCAAGTCATTTCTTCAAAAGGCACAAGTGGTAAATAGTGCAATAATTCAAATTCACCTCTGATTAAGGCTCGGGAGAGAGAGTCAGCAGTATTGCTGGACCAAGCAGCATCAAATAAAACTAAAGTCCCACTTTAAGTGGCTGATGGGCCCTGGAGGGAATCGCTGACCCATTCCTGGATCCAGTTCATAAGGTGCCTCGGTAGAATCCCTCTTGTCGGAATGGGGAAGGGATTCAGGAAAAGGTCATTGTCAAAATGGGAAAATCCCAGGGAACAGGAAGCACAATCGGGTTTATTACTGTGAGAGTAGCAACAGATGCACGGCTGTATCCTCTAGAAACAGTACATTCTTTAATTCAGGGAAGTGGCCATTATTCAGCACCTGGTGGGGAGGGGGATGTGGAGGGGGGGGCGGAATCACAGAAAATAAATTCTACTGATAGTTTGTTGGGTTTCAGCTCCCATCCCCCAACCCATCGTCACAAAATCTGCTCTCCCTCCCTGACACATGGCGACAATTGGCCTCCGACAACGTTATGTCATCAAATGTCACGAGAGCTGGGTGGAGATCATTTCTTCTCCTTGGATTTGACAGACTTGTTTTTCTTGTTGAGGATTTTCATCAGGGAGGCGGACATGTAATAGGGCTTCGCCAGGGAGCCATCATTCCTCTCCAGATCCTCCACTGTGGGGGAAAGATAAAAGATGGTTAGACGGAAGGACTTGCATTTATATAGCACCGTTCGTGACCTCGGGTGTCCCAAATAATGTCCCAATGAAAGATGTTTCAAAGCACAGTCACGGGGGGAAGCACGGAAATTAAATGAAAATCGCTTATTGTCACAAGTCGGCTTCAAATTAAGTTACTGTGAAAAGCCCCGAATCGCCACATTCCGGCGCCTGTTCGGGGAGGCTGGTACGGGAATTGAACCGTACTGCTGGCCTGCCTTGGTCTACTTTCAAAGCCAGCGAGTTAGCCTTGTGCTAAACCAGCCCCATACTTGAAGAGATTCAAGAGAATGGTTACAGGAGCAGCTTCCGTCCGGTGCATTGGTTGGAGAGTTTGGGTGTGGAGAAGAGGAGGCCGAGTGGAGATTTGATAGAATGTTCAAAATCATGAGGGGGCTGGACAGAGCAGTCAGGGGGCGGGACCTCATCCTGAGCAGGCCAAATGTCCTTTCAATTACCGCCCTTGTAGAGACATCATGACCTCGATTGTAACTCTTCGCTGCTTTTGTCTCGGGGTGTCAGAGTGGCGGCATAAGCTACGCAGACACGGGGAGAGAGTGCAAACTCTGGGCAGTTACCCGGGGCCTCCTCCTGCACTGTAAATTCTATGATTCTATGAAACTGTCCCCGCTTGCGAAAGGATCAAGAATGAGAGGGGCACAGATTTGAAATTATTGGCAAAAGAAGCAGAAGGGGGGGGGAATGTATTTCACCCAGCGAGTGACTGAGGTCTGGAATGTGCGGCCCCGGAGCTTGGGGGACGCAGATTCGATCAAGGCATTCAAAAGGCGACCTCGACTGTCAGCCGGAAAGGAAGCATGTGCGGGGTTATGGTGGCGATGGAGGGATGGAACTCGGTGAGTTGTTCATTCAGAGAGATGGTGCAGGCCTGAAGGGCCGAATGGCCTCCCTCTGCACGGTAACAATGCTGTGATTCGGAATTGGAATGTGGCAAACAGGGCAGCAAATTTGTGCACGGCAAGATCCCACAGGCAGTGATGTGAAACTGCTCCGAATGTTAATGTTGCTGCTTTTCTCTCAGGGGCCATCCCGGTCTCTCTCTCTCTTCCTCGAAAAGCTCAGGAAATTTGCACCCACTCCAAAAAATGCTGGGGCCACTTTGACAAACAAAAGCGCCCCCATTCCCCCTCCCCAGATATTTCCACACCCCCCCCCCCCCCCCCAAATGAAAGAGCTTGAATCCCATTCCAATGGAGTGAAGGGTGGCGGGATAATCCCAACCAGAGCAGCCCCAAACGCTAGGAGACGGGAGAGTGGGAGCAGGAGCTCCAGGCTACTCACAGAAGCAGAGGAACAGGGTGTCGACACACATGTTGTAAACACTGAAGAAACCGTGTGCGATCATATAGGATCCGACTACCAGAGTCTGTGAGGAACAGAGACACAGAAGAAAAATGCGTTAAGTCATCTTAACTTCTCCGTCCATTCTGTTGACTGACAGCCCGCTGGATGAACTTCCCTCCCTCCTCCCCCACAGAGTTTCTGAGCAGAGCGCAAACTATTGAACTACAGGAGGCACCGCCACAAAGCCGTGCACAACACACCCCAACGCAAACTGGAGGAACAGCACCTCATCTTTCAATGAGGCACCTTACAGCCTTCTGTCCTTGACACGGAGCTCCACAACGCTAGACCATTAACTCTCTCCTCCATCGTGACACTTCTTTTAATCCAGTTTCTCTTCTGTGCCAATGCTCCCCGCTCCCCCACATGGCCAACTGTCGCTTCTGCTGATGTCCTGCCTTCGCAGACAGCGGACCCCCTGCTCTGCCATTAACACATTGTTATCTCACATTTATGCCACATTCGGCACCTTCTTTAGTCTTTCACACCATTAACAGTCCCTTTGTCTCGTGTCTGTGACATCTTTGCCAATCTGCAGAGCCCCCAACTATCCCAGACCTATTTCGCTCCACCTACTCCACCCCTCTTAAACAGCATAAAATCCACCTCATTTCTCCCTCTTTTTTTGCTCTGAAATAGTCATCCGGACTCAAAACAGTGAAGGGGAGGGGGGCGGGAGGGGGGGGGGCCTCATTGGTTGCACTGGGGGAGGAATTGCCGCACATTTTCCAGTCTTGGCAACAGGTTATCTGGGAAAATTTCCCCACTTGTCGGATTCATCTGGCGCCCAGTGGAAAGACCAAATTAGATCATTCTGACCCACAGCTCCAACGTGGTTCACGATGGAATAAACACAGAGGCCGGAATTCTCTGGTCATCGGGATTCTCTGTTCCCGCTGGCAGCACCCCCACCCCCGTCCGCGGCTTCCCGACGGCTTGGAGTGTCTTCGATGGGAAATCCCATTGCCAAGTGGCGGGAACGCAGAAATATGCAGTTGGGGGACCCGAGAATCCAGCCCAATATTCCCAGATTCTCCTTTGTAGAACATACATACAGTGCAGAAGGAGGCCATTCGGCCCATCGGGTCTGCACCGACCCACTCAAGCCCCCGCTTCCACCCCATCCCTGCAACTCAACAACCCCTCCCAACCTTTTTGGACACGAAGGGCAATTTAGTATGGCCAATCCACCTAACCTGCACGTCTTTGGACTGTGGGAGGAAACCGGAGCACCCGGAGGAAACGCACGCAGACACGAGGAGAATGTGCAGACTCCTCACAGACAGTCACCCAGCGGGAAATCGAACCTGGGACCCTGGCGCTGTGAAGTCACAATGCTATCCAATTGTGCTACTGTGCTGCCCACATCCATCTCCGCGGAATTCCCGACTCTTGCGCCCTTCCAAATTCCATATCCAGCTCGTCTCTCGCTCTGCGGAATCCTTGATCCTGCCCTCTTCCCAGTCCCTATCCCCATCCACCCCACCTCCCCCCACAATTGATTCCTCTTCCCGTAATGTCCTCCAATTCCACCCAGGACTCTCCCCAACTCGGTTCAAAATGCTGCCAGTCACTGCTCCATTAAAAATATTGTCTCGTACCAATATAGGCAGCCAGTAGTAGTTCAGGACCGGAGCCTGGAATGTCGGGTCAGGAATTTTTATCCGCCCAGTGAAGAAGAAAAATGCCAAAACACCTGAAAAAGGAAAAAAGAAACATGGGAAAACAATCAATTGGAGTTACAAAGTGAACAGGCAGCACCATGTGAGTAATACTGTGGTGAGCACTGGCCCTGTGAACATCACTGCATTGTGCAGAGGTTTAAGGGATTATCCTGTGTACAAAGAAAGGATTAGCCTGTATCCTCCTGGCCCAATCATTCCCAACCTGACAGCGTTCCACCTAATCCTTCAACACCCCTCCCCCGCTCAAAATGTCCCACAGGTATTAACACATCTTCAATTAGAATTCCACAGCTCTCATCCCGCCATAACCACCAACACATCCCTCCCAACTGCCATTAAATCCCAATCTCCGACAAATCCGGCCTAATCCCTATTTAGCACCGGGTAAAATAGAATGGAATAGGGCATGCCCATTCAGCCTCTCTGTAAACCAGAAATCACACAAATCCCTGCTTGTGTCCCCACTAACATGCACGACATTACTCCGTATTCCTTAGCGCTCTTACTGAGCATTGAAAAAAAATCAAACTCCAATATAGTGGTGATTCATGGAGCTGGCCTTCACTGCTAATTGTGTGAAGGACTAGGGGCTGGCTTAGCACAGTGGGCTAAACAGCTGGCTTGTAATGCAGAACAAGGCCAGCAGCGCGGGTTCAATTCCCGTACCGGCCTCCCCGAACAGGCGCTGGAATGTGGCGACTAGGGGCTTTTCACAGTGACTTAATTGAAGCCGACTTCTGACAATAAGCGATTATTATTATTTCCACCAACCTCTTGTGTCAAGAAGTTGTTCCGAACTTCTCCCCTGAAGGGCCTGATGTCCCTTCCTCCCAAACCCAACCACCAGCAGCTATAATTTACCTGCTCCCCGTCAACTCCATTCAGCATCTGCTAAAATCCTTTCTGTCCCTCACCCTGCGGCCTTCCTTAACGACATTAGACTTTAAACAAGTCTCGAGTACGACTCACCCCTTCAGATTATTGTTATGTTCGCGCGCTAGGCAGCGGGTTCTCGGTCAGGTGACTTACCCACTCCACCGACGACCAGGAGCTTCCCAAAAAACAGCAGCAGGTCTGTAATTTTATCCAGGACAACCACCCTGAAGGAGACAAACAGAGAGAGAGTCCATCCTGCTGCTGGCAATCCATTCATACCACGCATCAGGGCGTCATCACTCTGCATTCCCCAGAACACTCACCCCCACCAGGGTACCCTCGTCCCCCCGCCTCCCAACCTTCTCCCCCTACCCCAACCTCTCGGGGTGCCTCCCACCCCTCCCGGTGCCCCTCCCTCCTCCCAGCTTGTGGGCAGCCAATGCCACCTCCCCACAGGAGAGAGGGAGAGAGAGAGAGAGAGAGGTTGGGGGGGGGGGGGGGGGGGGGGGGGGGGGGAGAACAGGAGATGGTGTTGCGGAGACAGTCAAGCATTTTTCAAATGATAAGAACAGTCCAGCACAGGAACGGGCCCTTCAGCTCTACAAGCCTGCGCCGACCATGCTGCCCGTCCAAACTAAAACCTTCTGCACTTCCGGGGTCCGTATCCCTCTATTCCCATCCTATTCATGTATTCGTCAAGATGCCCCTTAAACATCGCTATCGTCCCTGCTTCCACCACCTCCCCCAGCAGCACATTCCAGGCACTCACCCTCTCCGAGTAAATAACCTGCCTGTACATCGCATCTAACCTTTGCTCCTCACACTGTAAACCTATATCCCCGAAAGGAGAACTCAGCAACTGCTGTCCTAAATATTTATTATCCAGTTCCCCTTTTTGAAAGTTACTCCTGAATCTGCTTCCACCGCACTTTCAGGCAGCACATTCCAGATCACATCAACTCGCTGGGTGAATTCTCCTCATCTTCCCCCACCCCAACCCTGGTTCTTTGTTCGCAGGTTACTGATCCTCCACTCTATTCCCTCAAACATGTTCAGATAATTTATAATGTACATTACCTAGCTTTACCCTCCACTTGCTCATCAATCAGATTAATGTCGCTTTAATGTCAATTAATCCACAAAGAATTTGTCGGTGAAGGGTGTCAACGGGGATCGAACCACTGGGAAGAGACAACAGCCCGGAATCAAACTGTTCCCAGAGGAAGACGCAAGCTTGGGAAGAGGTGGGGGAGCGTCCGCAAGGTGCGATGGGGCGAGGGAGAGAGATACAGTGAAAGAGAGAGATGGGGAAGATGCCGGTACCTTACACCCCAATATTCGATGGGAGCATTCAGAGACAGGGAGTCAGTCCTCCCACACTCACCCCAGCGCCCCACCTTGGACCGCGACGGAGCTCAGGATGTAACATTACGACAAGTCATCAGGCATCATCAGGTTCACTTACCTGACCACATTCCTCATTAAGAGCTTGAAGGCATTCTTGGCTGATACGCAGAAATTTTTACCGTAAACAGCAATCTATAATTAGACATAAAAAGAGGTTATGCATCACTCTGGAGACATTCAGTGGGCGAGATTGTTTGCAAATGCCGCCAGCCATTCAGCTCCTCACTCACCATAATGTAGGCATTACGGTTCAGAAACTTGATGAATTTCTCCAGGCACCAGAAGCAGCATTTGAGACAACACATCAGGAATTTGGTGACGGGATTATGATAATCTGTGAGAGAGGGAGAAGCGGGCAATGAGATCCACTTGAACCAGCAAGAAGCCAGACTGTAAACTGACTCAACAACCCCATTCTCACTAATTACACAGCGGATCCTGTCACCTAATGCTGAGGGGCTCATTCCACCGACTTGAAAGTGATCATCCCGGCCTTTTGACGAAGATCAAGCAGAGGATCAAACAGGAGATCAGGTGTAATGCCTGTTCTTGTCAGTTTCCATCGAGTACGTCCCTTCTGTGGGGGCCATGAATTGGACTCACTTTGAATATGAGTTGGCTTTGGGAGAGAGGAAGGCGATGGATGAAGGGCTTGCCTTGTCCATTCGGTGCATTGACTTTGTATATTTAAGGATTAACATTTTCTTTCAACAAATAGTGATCTCAATCGATTATAATCATACCTATGACATACACTGTTTCACTGATCACAGATCCAGTGCGATAAGAATAATTCACATCAATCTGTAACCAGACCCACGCCCATCGCACTGATACACAGTCTCCCATCCAGACCCGTCCCCATCGCACTGATACACAGTCTCCCATCGAGACCCACGCCCATCGCACTGATACACAGTCTCCCATCCAGACCCGTCCCCATCGCACTGATACACAGTCTCCCATCGAGACCCACGCCCATCACACTGACACACAGTCTCCCATCGAGACCCACCCCCATCGCACTGATACACAGTCTCCCATCCAGACCCACCCCCATCGCACTGATACACAGTCTCCCATCCAGACCCACCCCCATCGCACTGATACACAGTCTCCCACCCAGACCCACCTCCATCGCACTGATACACAGTCTCCCACCCAGACCCACCCCCATCGCACTGATACACAGTCTCCCACCCAGACCCACCTCCATCGCACTGATACACAGTCTCCCACCCAGACCCACCCCCATCGCACTGATACCCAGTCTCCCACCCAGACCCACACCCATCGCACTGATACACAGTCTCCCACCCAGACCCACCTCCATCGCACTGATACACAGTCTCCCACCCAGACCCACCCCCATCGCACTGATCCACGGTGTCCCATCCAGACCCACCCCCATCGCACTGATACCCAGTCTCCCATCCAGACCCGTCCCCATCGCACTGATCCACGGTGTCCCATCCTGACCCACCCCCATCGCACTGATACACAGTCTCCCATCCAGACCCACCCCCATCGCACTGATACCCAGTCTCCCACCCAGACCCGTCCCCATCGCACTGATCCACGGTGTCCCATCCTGACCCACCCCCATCGCACTGATACACAGTCTCCCATACAGACCCACCCCCATCGCACTGATACCCAGTCTCCCACCCAGACCCACGCCCATCGCACTGATACACAGTCCCCCAACCAGACGCTCCCCCATCGCACTGATACACAGTCTCCCACCCAGACCCACCCCCATCGCACTGATACACAGTCTCCCACCCAGGCCCACCCCCATCGCACTGATCCACGGTGTCCCATCCAGACCCACCCCCATCGCACTGATACCCAGTCTCCCACCCAGACGCTCCCCCATCGCACTGACACACAGTCTCCCATCCAGACCCACCCCCATCGCACTGATACACAGTCTCCCATCCAGACCCGCCCCCATCGCACTGATACACAGTCTCCCATCCAGACCCACCCCCATCGCACTGATACACAGTCACCCATCCAGACCCGCCCCCATCGCACTGATACACAGTCTCCCATCCAGACCCGCCTCCATCGCACTGATCCATGGTCTCCCAACCAGACCCACCCCCATCGCACTGACACACAGTCTCCCATCCAGACCCACCCCCATCACACTGATACACAGTCTCCCATCCAGACCCACCCCCATCGCACTGATACACAGTCTCCCAACCAGACCCACCCCCATCGCACTGACACACAGTCTCCCATCCAGACGCTCCCCCATCGCACTGATACCCAGTCTCCCACCCAGGCCCACCCCCATCGCACTGATCCACGGTGTCCCATCCTGACCCACCCCCATCGCACTGATACACAGTCTCCCATCCAGACCCACCCATCGCACTGATACCCAGTCTCCCATCCAGACCCACCCCCATCGCACTGATACACAGTCTCCCATCCAGACCCACCCCCATTGCACTGATACACAGTCTCCCATCCAGACGCTCCCCCATCGCACTGATACCCAGTCTCCCACCCAGGCCCACCCCCATCGCACTGATCCACGGTGTCCCATCCTGACCCACCCCCATCGCACTGATACACAGTCTCCCATCCAGACCCACCCCCATCACACTGATACCCAGTCTCCCATCCAGACCCACCCCCATTGTACTGATACACAGTCTCCCATCCAGACCCACCATCACACTGATCCACGGTCTCCCAACCAGACCCACCCCCATCGCACTGACACACAGTCTCCCATCCAGGCCCACCCCCATCGCACTGATCCACGGTGTCCCATCCTGACCCACCCCCATCGCACTGATACACAGTCTCCCATCCTGACCCACCCCCATCGCACTGATACACAGTCTCCCATCCAGGCCCACCCCCATCGCACTGATCCACGGTGTCCCATCCTGACCCACCCCCATCGCACTGATACACAGTCTCCCATCCTGACCCACCCCCATCGCACTGATACACAGTCTCCCATCCAGACCCGCCCCCATCGCACTGATCCACGGTCTCCCAACCAGACCCACCCCCATCGCACTGACACACAGTCTCCCATCCAGACCCACCCCCATCACACTGATACACAGTCTCCCATCCAGACCCACCCCCATCGCACTGATACACAGTCTCCCATCCAGACCCACCCCATCGCACTGATACACAGTCTCCCATCCAGACCCACCCCCATCGCACTGATACACAGTCTCCCATCCAGACCCACCCCCATCGCACTGATACCCAGTCTCCCACCCAGACCCACCCCCATCGCACTGATCCACGGTCCCCCGTCTCGACCCACGCCCATCGCACTGATACACAGTCCCCCAACCAGACGCTCCCCCATCGCACTGACACACAGTCTCCCATCCAGACGCTCCCCCATCGCACTGATACCCAGTCTCCCACCCAGACCCACCCCCATCGCACTGATACACAGTCTCCCATCCAGACCCACCCATCGCACTGATACACAGTCTCCCATCCAGACCCACCCCCATTGCACTGATACCCAGTCTCCCACCCAGACCCACCCCCATCGCACTGATACACAGTCTCCCATCCAGACCCGCCCCCATCGCACTGATCCACGGTCTCCCAACCAGACCCACCCCCATCGCACTGACACACAGTCTCCCATCCAGACCCACCCCCATCACACTGATACACAGTCTCCCATCCAGACGCTCCCCCATCGCACTGATCCACGGTCCCCCGTCTAGACCCACCCCCATCGCACTGATACACAGTCACCCATCCAGACCCACCTCCATCGCACTGATACACAGTCTCCCATCCAGACCCACCCCCATCGCACTGATACACAGTCTCCCATCCAGACCCACCCCCATCGCACTGATACACAGTCTCCCATCCAGACCCACCCCATCGCACTGATACAGTCTCCCATCCAGACCCACCCCCATCACACTGATACACAGTCCCCCATCCAGACCCACCCCCATCGCACTGATACACAGTCCCCTATCCAGACCCACCCCCATCGCACTGACACACCGTTTCCCATCCAGACCCACCCCCATCGCACTGACACACCGTTTCCCATCCAGACCCACCCCCATCGCACTGATACACAGTCTCCCACCCAGACCCACCCCCATCGCACTGATACACAGTCTCCCATCCAGACCCACCCCATCGCACTGATACACAGTCCCCCATCCAGACCCACCCCCATCGCACTGATCCACAGTCTCCCACCCAGACCCACCCCCATCGCACTGATACACCGTTTCCCATCCAGACCCACCCCCATCGCACTGATACACAGTCTCCCATCCAGACCCACCCCCATCGCACTGACACACCGTTTCCCATCATTGGCCGTGCAGATTCTTTGAACAGATTCTCTCCCCCCACTCAAGGTGCATCAGACAGATAGAAAGAGACAGGGTTTTGAATTTGAGGCTCTTACTCTTTAGCTTGTGGTCCAGGTATTCCAGGATAATTCTGATAAGCTGAACGATTGTTAGGATCAGCGCTCCAAACGCCAGTGAGCCAGTGTGATACCTAGGGGCCAAACAAGGCGAACATCATCAAACCCACCGACATGTTGCTCACAGCAAGAAAGCAGGTACATTTTCATCCACAATCCTCCTGTCTCGCTCGCTCGATCATCCGGTGAGACACATCGAGCCCTCACACCGCACCAAACCTTACAGACCAATAGACCCCCCCTAGATCAATCCCTGGGCTATGAATGGTTCAGCTCTGTGTTTCTGGCTGGGAAATAGGGATAAATAGGATAGGGAGCATTGATGATTCCTGCTCACTGTCCTGTGGTTCCTGCTGCGTATCGAGTATGGATGTCAGGCAAGGTTAGATCAGGTTTCCCTCACCTTCAAATAGCTGGGCCTTTATTATCTGGAAAACACTTGAGGTGATCCGATACAGCCATTCGGCCCCTCGAGCCTGCTCCAGCTTGCAATAAGATAATGACCAATCTGATTGTGGCCTTAACTCCACTTTCCAGCCTGCTTGTCACATCATAACCCTTGGCCTCCCTTGCCCACCAAAAATCTGCCGAACTCAATCATGAATATATCCAATCACTCAACCTTCACTGTTTTCCGAGGAAGAGGATTCCAAAGTCTAACGACCCTCAGAGGAGAAGTTCTTCCTCATCTCTGTCTTCAATGGGAAAGCCCTCATTCTTAAACCTTAGCCCCTAGTTCTAAATTTCCCCACCGCCACGAGGAAACATCCTCTCAGAATCCACCGTCAGAATCGGATTTGTTTTCATGAATCACCTCTCATTCCCCGAATGAGTGTAGGCTCAAACTGTTCATCCTTTCCTCATAAGACAGAATCCATTATCCCAGGCCTCAACCTTGTGCACCTACTTTGAACTGCTTATAATTCAATATAAATCAAGGCGACCAGAAATGTACACAGTATTCAAGGTGTAGTCGCACCAATGCCCTGTGCAGTTGTAACAAGACTTCCCTATTTCTATACTCCATCCCCTTTGCGATAAAGACCAAAACTCCATTCACTTTACGATAAAGACCAAAACTCCATTCACTTTCCCAATCACTTGCAGTATCTGCAGGCTGACATTTTGTGATTCATGTACCAGGTCACCAGGTTCCCTCTGCAACGTTCTGCAGTCTGTTATTTGTCTGTTACCTGTAGCACAGAACGAGGCCATTCTGCCCATCGTGTCTGCACCGGCTCCCAAAAGAACAACCTAGCTAGCCCCATTCCCCAGTCCTATCTCCATAACCCTCGAAAATTCATCACTTTCAAATAGATATAGAGCTCTCTTTGGAACCCTCCTATGGAGTCCACCTCCACCACTCTCCCAGGCAGTGCATTCCAACCCCCAACAACCCCGAGTAAAGATGTTTCTCCTCATCTCACTCCAAGCTCTCTTGCTGACCATCTTGAATTTCTGACCCTTAGTCACTGACATACCAACTAGTAGAAACAGAATATCATTCTTTACCATGTCAAAATTGTTCAGAATTTTGAACACCTCAGTAAGGTCCCTTCTTAATCTTCACTGCTCCAAAGTAAACAAGCCCCATTTCTCCGATCTTTCCTTGTATCTAAAATTCCTCATTCCTGGTATCATTCTAGTAAATCTCCTCTGCACTCTCGCCAGGGCTTTAACAGCCTTCCTTCAATAAGGTGCCCAGAACTGAACACAATGCTCCAAATGTGTTCTGACCAATGATTTGTAGAGGTGAAGCATCACTTTCTTGCTTTTATACTCTATGCCCATTTATAAACCGAAGGATGCTATAAACCTTCTTAACAACTGTTTCAACCTGCCTGACCACCTTCAGAGACGTATGCAGTTGGACCCCGAGGTCCCTCTGCTCCTGTACTCCCCTCAAAGTTGTACCATTGAGCCTGTATTGTCTCGCCACGTTTCTTCTCCCCATTTAAATAATATTCGGCTTTTCTACACTTCCTGCCAAAGTGGACAACCTCACAATCTCCCCCATTGTACTCCATCTGCCAAACCTCCCCCCAATTCTGGCTGAGGAGCTATTACAATGGGACTAAAAGACATTCCGGACCCAAACTCCATCTCAGTCAAGAGGAAGGGGAGCTCACCTGAGGCTGCGAATGAAGGCGCTGGACACTGGGAAATGGGGAATATCTCCTGGTTTCTTGAAGGCCCAGTAATAGGAGGCGAAGGCCCCTGCCAGAGTGCACTGACCCAGGGCAATGACAAAGTTCATGCACCAAAGGAAGCCAATAATGTTGTAGATCTGCAGATTGAAGAGGTTCCGCTGTAAGAGGCCCTCGTCGTTGTATTTGTAGAAGGCACATTTCACCCCTTCACAGTTGTACATGGAGGCATTGAAAGCCTGTGGAAGAGAAGAAAAAGGCTCTTATTTCGGATCACCTGGCTAACCCAGTGCTTCGTATTAGGATCACTGCTACGTCTGATACACATCCATGACCTAGGCTTGGGGTGTGTGCAGGATCGAATGTCAATGTTTGTACGTTATAGGAAAATTGAAAATTCACTCCACATGGGAGGAGCGGAGTCGCAGTTAGACGGATTAGAGGCAGTCTGGCACACTTAAATTGAAATACAAAATACTGGAAATACTCAGCAGGACTGGCAGCTTCAGAAATTCACAGAAATAGTGCAGGAGGCCATTTGGCCCATCAAGTCTGCACCGACTCTTCGAAAAACACCCCAACATAGGCCCACGCCCCACCCTATTCCCGTAACTCCACCTAACGTTTTGGACCCAAACGGGCAATTGATCATGGACAATCCACTTAACCTGCACATCTTTGGACTGTGGGAGGAAACAAGGAGCACCCGGAGGAAACCCACACAGACACGGGGAGAATGAAATTGAGTCAATATTTCAGGTTGGTGACCTTTCACCGGAGGTTTTCAGCTTTTTCACTCTTATTTCAAATTTTCAACACGGTATTTTGCTTTGGCATTAGTGCGCTCTGCGACCGGGGCTGGCGTAGCTCAATTGGCGGGGCAGCTGGTTGCGATGCCGAGAGAGGCCAGCAGCGTGGGTTCAATCCCTGTACAAGCTGAGCTTATTCATGAAGGCCCAGCCTTCTCAAACTTGCCCCTCGCCGGAGGTGTGGTGATCCTCAGGTTAAATCGCCACCAGTCAGCTCTCCACCCTCAAAGAGGAAAGCACCTATGGTCATCTGGGACTACTGGTGACTTTACCTTAAGGTGCTCTGTCATTTTTACATACTGAGAAATGTGAGCATTTTGGATGAATGACAGAGGAGAGGCAATATAAAAACGCAAGATTGGAGAAACCTGAATCTTTAAGTTATAAAAATGAAATGAAACCCCAAGATTCAGCTTTGAGCTCAGAATCTGTTAGTTGAGTCTACTTTTCTCATCCTGAAAAAGTGTTAGCAATTGCATTGGGGCAAAGTGACAAGAGAGGACATTCCTCCATTCTGGAAATGTTATCTTCGCAAAGACAGGGTGAAGGAGATTGGAGATGCAGATTTTGGTTGATTGAAGAAGCTGTCAATTTATGCCCCTTGCGGAAGCCCCTTACAGGAAATGCCAGAGAGAACGAATTGGTTGCCAACATCTGAATAACTTCCAAAGGCATCAGACACATGAAGGAAGCAGAGAGATTGTAATGGAGACGATATCGGGCAATTGCAGAATTGAAAGTGCCAGCGTGAGTTTATCTTCCGGTTCACAATGCGTTGGTTATGTTTTAACCTGGCGTCCTGAGCTAATGATTCAGAAAGCAGGAGTTTCAAATCGTACACTGGACTGTTGTGAATTTTGAATTCAGGTTTGTCAGGAATTGAAACTGGAATAAAGAAAACCCTCCAGGATGGACTGAGTCGCATGCTGTCTGCCGCTGTGAACCTAGTGTGTGTCTCAATTTTGCTGTATTCATTAGTGATTTAAGAGAATGGAATAGAATCTCTCAAGTTTGCCAATGACACAAAAATAAGCAGCATTGTCAGTGAGTAGCTGGAAGGTTTAAACGACAAAGGGATATTTATGTCTTATGCAAATGGGAAAAAGAATGAAAGGCAGATTTCACTGCAGGCAAATGTGAGGTAGCCCATGTTAAAAAAAGATAGAACAGATCACTTTAGAAATGGTGAAAATCTCAAAACGGGGCTGATGCAAGGAAACGTGCGGACTGAGGTGGTGGTTTGGGGTGTGGGCAGGGGTCCATGTCCATTTGAGTGCAGCGTTGATTTACCAGAATGATATCGGGTCAGAAAGGGTTAAAGACGAGGGGGTAAGATGACAAGAAGGGTTTGTATTTTCTGCTATTGAGAAGGATCAGGTGAGATTTGAGCAAAGTTTTTATGGTAATAATGAAACGGATAGGGTTGATCAAGAGAGACTGAGAAACTCCTTGCTGGTTGTGTAGGCTGGGACTAGGATCATAATCAAGAGAGTAATTAAGAAATAGCTCTACACGCAAAGGGTGGGTGGTAGGATTTTGAACTGGCTTCCCTAAACAACCCCCTCTCTATCTCTTCCAGTCCCACGATCCACGGATGTCTGCATTCCTCCAGTTCTAGCTCATTAGCATTCCCAATTTTATTTGTTCTACTATTAGTGGCTGGGAAATCCATGAGGCTTGTCATCCCAGAATTAATCAGGGAGATATGGCAATGCTCCCGCTTGATTAAATGTCACCGTGCCTCCATACTCACCTCCAAAGTGGGACATGGGGTGGGGACATTACTTATCTGGCTAGGCACAAAACAGACGAGGTATAGATACAGGCGGTTGGTCTAGATAGGATGTGATTGGCGCAGGCTTGGAGGGTCGAAGGGCCTGTTCCTGTGCTGCATTGTTCTTTGTTATTACATATCACCCTGCGTGTCTGATGTGTGCACGTACCATGGGGTTACAGGTTTCATTTCCAGAGATGTCATCACAGCTGGCGGACGAGGGGCCCAAATTCACTACCCGATATAGAGGCTCTCCTGATGTGGCGAGGTATCTAAATAGCAGCAAACGTCAAAGAAACAGGAAGAGACCAGAAAGAGCTTGAAGTAAAATTCACAAAAATCTCAGGTCAGTCCAAGTGGTGAAAGGAACTGACCCTCCGAATTGACGGCCATCGGACGTGTTCAGGGAACATAGACATGCTGACCCTGGCAGCACCATCCAAAACCAATATTAGTCTACCTGCATACACCGGCGGCACCCAACTCTACCTCACCAACACCGCCACATTCTACCCTCGTGTCATTTCAGGTCAACCAAAGCGCTGCTACCCGTGTCTTAACCCGGAGCATGTCCCGCTCCTCATCACCTCTGTCCCCATTCACCTGCATCGGCTCCTGCTCAAGCAACATTTGATTTAAAAATTCCTGTCCGCGTTTTCAAATCTCGCCATACCCTCACCCCTCCCTACCTCTGCAATCACTTCCAGCCCCACAACCCTCAGGGATATCTCCCACCTCTGCTTCTGCCCGCTGAAACATCCCTGGTTTCAATCGCTCCACTATTGATGGCTGCACCCCAAGCTCACGGTGTCACAGTGGTCAGCACTGCTGTCTCTCAGCACCAGGGACCCTGGTTCAATTCCAACCTTGGGTGGCTGATTGTGTGGAGTTTGTACATTCTCCCCGTGTCTGGGGGAGTACCCTCCAGGTGCTCCTGTTTCCTCCCACAGTCCAAGGATTGGATTGGATTTGCTTATTGTCACATGTACCGAGGTACAGTGAAAAGTATTGTTCTGCGTACAGTCCAGGCAAATCATTCTATACGTGAAAGAAAATAGGGCAAACATAAATACGCTATGTAAATACATTGACACAGGCATCGGGTTAAGTATACAGGAGTGTAGTACTACTCAGTAGAGAAGATGTGTGAGGAGATCAGGTCAGTCCATAAGAGGGTCCTTTAGGAGTCTAGTAACAGCGGGGAAGAAGCTGTTTCTGAATCTGTTAGTGCGTGTTCTCAGACTTTTGTATCTCCTGCCCGATGGATGAAGTTGGAAGAGTGAATAACCCAGTGGGTGCACAGGTTAGGTGGATTGGCCTTGCTAAATTGCCCCCAAGTGTCCAAAGGTTAGGTGGTGTTAAGGGGATAGGGCTGGGGATGAGGCCCAGGTAGGAGGCACATGCGGTAGGTCAGTGCAGACTCGACTGGCTGAATGGCCTCCTGCTGTACTGTGGGGATTCTCTGAACCTCTCTTGTCTCTCTCCCTTTAAGAGGCTTCTTGAAAACCTCACTACTTCACCAAGATGTTTGCCCTCTGATCTAATATCCCCTCATATGGCTAGGTTTTGTCAAGGTTTGTATATAATACTCTTGTGAAGCATCTTGGAATGTTATATTACATTCCAGCTGCTATAGGAATACATGTTGTTGTTGAAGATCGGCAATGCAAGGCACTTTGGTCATTCCATAGAACATAACAGTGCAGTTCAGGCCCTTCGGCCCTAGATGTTGCGCCAACCTGTGAAACCACTCTAAAGCCCATCTACACTATTCCCTTATCGTCCATATGTCTATCCAATGACCATTTGAATACCCTTAGTGTTGGCGAGTCCACCACCTTAGAACAGACATAATAATCCGAGCCCACCAATTCCAATGTAAATTCAGGAAAACTCCATCCCGAGCCGGAGCAGCTAAAGGATACAGAGCAATCATTCCCCAGTACGCCACACAGATCACCAAGAGGAGAAAGGTGAATAAGGGGTAAACAAGCGATGACATAATGTGACCAATCGCCCTGTTGGAGAGGAGAAAAAGGAAAAACAGAAAGTTATTCCACAGTTACTGAAAATTGGTCACAAAAAAACCCCCAGAGGAAGATGCACAAGAGGAAGGAGGAAGGGACCATTCAGCCTTCTCCGCCATTCAATTAGATCACGGCTGAACTGATTTTGAACTGACTTCCCTGCCTGTCCCCCTTTACCGTGAACTCCCTCACCAATGAAAAATCTGACCAACTCGGCTTTGGATATATTTAATTAATCACCCCCCAACCTCCCCGCCCCCCTCCCTAGCCGCCATTGCTTGCTGGGGGAGAGGATCCCAAACACCGACCACCCTCTCAGGGAGCATCAAAAATTAGAGCCAGGGCTTTTGGGAGCGGAATTGGGAAATATTCTTCACACAAAGGGGTAGTAGAAGTTTGGAACTCTCTTCCACAAAGGACAGGTGATGCCGGATCGATGGTTAATTTTGAATCGGAGAATAATTGATTGTTGCTAGCCAGTGGTGTGAGGGGAGATGGGGCAAAGGTGGCTATTTGGGGCAGGATTTTCTTGTCCCACCCTTTAAAGTTTCCCATCCTGCCTGCGACAATGCCCACTGGTGTCAGAGCCGGATAGTCCGGGCCTGGGAGTTGGGTTGCGGATCGGCCGTGTTCTCGTTGAACGATGGAACAAGCTCGAGGGGCTGAATGGCCTCCTCCTGTCCCGAAACAGAACAGTGAACGCTTTCCAGAACCACAAGATCAACCATAATATCTGTGCGTGTGTTGGCCAATGCTCCAGAGGTAGAGGTAAAGGAGGTAGGGCAACATTTCTGCCTTGCCTTTCCTTTTAAAGGGTGGCACAGTGGTTAGCACTGCTGCCTCACAGCACCAGGGACCCGGGTTCTATTTCAGTCTTGGGTCACTGCCTGTGGAGTCTTCACGTTCTCTCCGTGTCTGCGTGGGTTTCCTCCGGATGCTCCACTTTCTTCGGACAGTCCAAAGATGTGCACGTTAGGTGGATTGGCCATGATTAGTTGCCCCTTCGTGTCCAAAGGTGAGGTGGAGTAACAGGGATAGGGTGGGGGAGTGGGCCTAGGTGGGGTGCTCTTTCAGAAGGTCAGTGCCGACTCAATAGGCCAGATGGCCTCCTTCTGCACTGTAGGGATTCGACGATTCTATGATATCTGGCACTGCGACTGGGAGTATGATGAAGAAAAAAAGCATCTACATCACGACTGTCGGGATCACCACAGATATCGTGGTCTATGGACAAATCAAGGAGACCTGGGCAGGATGGGAAAATTCAAAGGGTGGGACCGAAAATCTAAAATGTAGAGGGCCAAGACGGGTGTCTCACTGACTTTCCAGACCCATCCAACACACATTTACAGGGTGGCATCAGGAACTGCACCACAGCAAATATTACCCAGTACCAGGTGTTTGCCAGCGAGGTTCCTGGACAGATAGTGAGCGAGCGGGCACGAGTTGTAAATAAACGAGCACACCTACTTGCTGGCTTCCTTGATGAGTGCAATTGCGATCAGGATTCTCTTCCTTAGGAAGATCAGTAGCAGCAGGATTATAACCTCCATGACCACCAGGATGATCACTGTAAATGGGAAGATTATAAAGTCAGACACACAGCCTCTGTTCTCCACAAGGGTGCACGATCCAAAATACATTTCACATCCTTTCCTGAAGTGTATGAGACCAAGAGCACAAAAGATTCACAAAAATCATTGAATCATAGAATTTACAGTGCAGAAGGAGGCCATTCGGCCCATCGAGTCTGCACCAGCTCTTGGAGAGAGCACCCTACCCAAGGTCCACACCTCCACAATATCCCCATAACCCAGTAACCCCACCCAACACGAAGGGCAATTTTGGACACTACGGGCAATTTAGCATGGCCAATCCACCTAACCTGCACATCTTTGGACTGTGGGAGGAAACCGGAGCACCCAGAGGAAACCCACGCACACACGGGGAGAATGTGCAGACTCCGCACAGACAGTGACCCAAGCCGGGAATCGAACCTGGGTCCCTGGAGCTGTGAAGCAATTGTGCTAACCACAATGCTGTCGTGCTGCCCTTTTTAACAATTGAACATTCACAGGTGGTGTCAATTTGTAGTTTCTGAGTTGTCTGAGAATTAGTATTCTATATTGCTTTGGTTCCTGGGATGAGGAACTTCAGTGATGTGGATAGTTTGGAACAGTTGGGACTGTTCTCCTTGGAGGAGCCAAGGCTGAGAGGAGATTTGATTTGTTTAAAATCCTGAGGGGACTGGGCAGAGTAAATTGGGTGACTTTGCTTCCATTCGTGGAAGAATCGAGAACGCAGATTTAAGGCAATTGGCAAAATATGCAATGGTGACACACAGCATGTGGCAAGGAGAGTGTGATGGCAGCATTTCAACTGAGGGATTCAAGAGGGAATTGTATTTTTTTTTCATTCTCGGGATGTGGGCATGGCTGGCTGGGTCAGTATTTGCTGCCCATTCTTAATTGTCCTTGAACTGAGTAACTTGCTAGGCCATTTCAGTGGGGACAGTAAGAAGTCTGACAACACCAGGTTAAAGTCCACCAGGTTTGTTTCAAGCACTAGCTTTCGGAGGGCAGCTCCTTCCTCAGGTGAGGAATCTGCACATCATTTCAGTGGGGGGCAGTTAAGAGTCGCTCACATCGCTGTATGGGTCAGGTATAGGCCAGGCTGGGGAAGGATGGCAGATTTCCTTCCCTGAAGGACATTAGTGAGCCAGATGGGGCTTTTTTCAAACAACAATCAGCAAAGGTTTCATGGTCATCATTAGACTTTTAATTCCGGATTTTCAAAAAATTTTATTCACATTTTACCATTTGCCATGGTGGGATTTGAACCCAGGACCCCTGTATTACTAATCCAGTGACAATACCACCATACTACCGCCTCCTCCTGTGAAAAAGGAAGAATGAGTAGGGTACAGGAGAAAGTGTGGGAATGACACCAAGTAAATTGCTCCTTCGGAGAGTTAGCACAGTTATCATGGGCTGAAAGACCCATGCAATTCTCTGATTTCCGAAGGAGTACCTTGATGTTGCGATTGGGACATTAATACTACCCCCTCCACTGCTCCCAAAGCATTATTTCCGCAGTGCAGAGGCTGCGGGTTTAACATGTGCTGTAGGGTGACTGCTGTGTGTCTGACACACACACACACACGGCCGCTGACAGACACTCACAAACAGCCAGCCAGGTCTCCTTGACTTGTCCGTAGACCGCGATATCTGTGGTGATCCCGACAGTCGTGATGGTAGCTCCTCTTTTGTTCAGCTCGTCATACTCCCAGTAGCAGTGCCAAATACCTGAGTGAAGGCAAGGCAGAAAGCAATGAAACACTCAGAATGCTGCCCTTCACACTGGTGATTTTTTTTGTTTGAATGCAGGCAATTCCTCGTCCTGGGAACGTTGGATCTTGGCCACAGTGAGTCGAGGAAAGTTCAGGCGAGGGCAGGCAGAAAGGGAGTCCACCCAATTTTCTGCCCATATTAATTAACGGAGCGTTCCTAAACTACCCATTTCTGAAAATTAGATAACCTCTACCCATGTAAAGTTGTGGGTGGAACAGAATGTTTTTATATACAGAACTAAATATGGTGTTAGATAAAGCAAGGGGAACTATTAAATACATCCTTCCTATTTAAACAAAGTTCCTAAAGTGTCCGACTCCACTATCACAGCAGGCAGTCCATTCCACACCCTAACCACTGTCTGAGTAAAGAACCTACCTCGGACATCCCTCCTATATCTCCCACCCTGAATCTTATAGTTATGCCCCCTTGTAACAGCTACATCCACCCGAGGAAATAGTCTCTGAACGTCCACCCTATCTATCCCCCTCATTATCTTATAAACCTCTATTAAGTCGCCTCTCATCCTCCTCCGCTCCAAAGAGAAAAGCCCTAGCTCCCTCAACCTTTCCTCATAAGACCTATCCTGCAAACCAGGCAGCATCCTGGTAAATTAATAAAATAAAATTTAAACTGATTCCCGTTCTTTCTGTCCAAATGCCTCATAATACTTTTCTGTTCATTGACAAACATACCTGATACAATGACTTGACTTATAACCAAATTGATTGATTTGGACATGCTGAATTCTCCCCCGGTGTACCTGAACAGGCGCCGGAATGTGGCGACTAGGGGCTTTTCACAGTAACGTCATTGCAGTGTTAATGTAAGCCTACTTGTGACAATAAAGGTTATTATTATAAATCCCCAGTGAACTGCACAATCGAGTCATAAACAGCTTTGTGCTTCCTCTCACTCCCATTATCTAACAAGAAATGTATGTCTCCCCTTCAAGGAGACAACATCCCTTTAAATTTGATGTCAGCACTTAGTAAGGCCTTTGTAAAGCTCTGGTTAGGCCGCAACTAGAGTATTGCATCCAGTTCAGGTCATCACATTTCTTTTGGAAGAATGTGAGGGTCCTTGAAAGGGTGCAGAGGAGACAGCCCAGAATGGATTTCGGGATGTGGGATTTCAACTGCAAGATTAGGCTGGAAAAGCCGGAGTTATTCTCCTTACAGTGATGGAGATTTGGGGGGATTTGGTATTGGTGTACAAGATTATGACAGGCTTGGATAAGGTTGACAATGAGAAGCTGTTTCAACTGGCAGGTGGTATGGTGACTAAGGGAGACAGATTTAAGCCTTTGAGCAAGAAGTGTGAAGGCGGGGGTTGGGGGCGGGTGCAAGGACATTTTGTTAACACAGCAAGCGGTAATGTGTTGGAACTCACTGTCCGGGGGGGGGGAAACGATGAAGGATTTCAAGTCGAAATTTATTGGGCACTTGAGAGAAATAATCTCGCAGGACTCACATGGATAGAACCAGGCAATGGGACTGAGTGGACTGCTCGGCAGGGAGACAACGTGGAATTGGCAGGCCGAATGGTTCCTTTGGGCTGTAACACCTCTTCTAGCAGCCAGTGGATAGTCCAGTCGCCTGGCCCAGCCCCGCTGGCCACTGGGGAGTAAGGGTGACCATTAAAGCAGAGAGATCCTTCAAGAAACCCAACCAGTTTGGTCAGGCTGTACAGGAAAGAGAGGCCATCCCCCAACTCATTCTGTGTGATAAGTGATTCCAGCCACCAGACAGCCAGGGATAGACAATAAAAACCCTGCCTGTATAACCCAGAAAGAAGTGATTAATGAAAGAAAACAAATCATTCAATGTCCCTCTTAATCATGCCTTTGTCCCCCACCTGCCTTCCCTCAATCCCCCTGCACTCTTCCGCCTCCTCCGCTTTCAGATGAGTAGGTTTATGTTGGTGATTTTTATCTCCATCAACACGAATCTGGATTTTCCTCCGGGAAAATGGCAAAGGAGGGGCAGGGGCTTCAGACTGAGCAGCACAGGAACTGGCGGAGGCCATTCAGCCCCCTCGAGCCTGTTCAACCATCAATACAATTAGATTGCAGCTGATCAACGGCGTGGGATTGTTCACTAACTTTGAATGATTGTTTTTCACACACTCACTAATTGACCCACACCAGATGAATCACTTGTGACGGAACAAATCTTCCCGATAACGAGGCGTGTTCTAACGCCTGGCGTGCGACTGGGAGCATAACAGGAAACCAGAAAGGGGCTGAGGATGAAGACCCCCAAGCAGCATCCAACACCTGCCTGAAGAGTAGGCAGGTGATGCCATCCTAGCCATCCAGTGGCTCACCACACTAATTTATCAAACCCATTCAACAGACCAGGTGGTAAGATATAAAAGTTGCCATAGCAATGGCCTCAGGAGGAATTCCACACAGCTGTGGCCGGGAGGTGTATACACCTACTAGCAGTGTATTGATGCACAACTCTCAAAAACATAGGATGATTCGAATTAGGAGGAAGATGATTCGAATTAGGAGGAGCAGGCCATTCAGCCCCTCGAGCCTGCTCTGGAATCAATAAAATTATGGCTCATCGGATTGTGGCTTTAACCACTTTCTTGCCTGCCCCTTGTAATGATATGTATATAGGCACGCTAGTGAAGGGTTAACTATTACATCTGCACCACCATATTTCTGTACATAAATCAAACCTTAGGGAATGCTGGGCAGTTAGTGAGGGAGAAAGCCAGAGCAACAGTACGAGGAGAAGACTAGATTAGATAGCGTTAACACAAGGTTATTGTTCGTGACTATTAGATTAGTAATTACTGCTGGACAGATTCAATATTACTTTTTTTTAAAAAATATTTTTTATTCTCCTCCATTATCACATTTTCTCCCAGGTTTACACCCACCAACAATAAACAATAATCAGTAACAAATATGTCAATTCCCATATCAATAACAATGATCCCATCCTCCCACCAAACCCCAAACATTAGCCCGCATGTTCACACAAACAAATGACAAAAAGGAATTAGGGATCACCCATAGTCGCCATTAACACACACAGCCCCCCTCCCCCAACCCTCCCACCCACCCGCCCCAACCAATGTTCGCTGTTATCCAGTTCTTGAAAGTGCATAATGAACAATGTCCATGAATTGTAGAACCCCTCCATCCTTCCCCTCAGTTCAAACTTAACCTTCTCAAGAGTCAAGAATTTCAACAGGTCCCCTGCCACACCAGGGCACAGGGTGGAGAGGTTGCTCTCCAACCTATCAGGATCCACCTTCAGGTGATCAACGAGGCGAAGGCTACAACATCTGCCTCCGCACCAGTTTCCAACCCCGGCTGGTCCGACACCCCGAATATGGCCTCCCGGGGGCCTGGGTCCAGTTTCACATGCATCACTTTAGAAATTACCCTAAACACCTCCTTCTAGGAATCCTCTAGCTTTGGACAGGACCGAAACATATGAACGTGATTAGCGGGGCTCCCCCCGCAACATTCACACACATCTTCTACTCCTTCAAAGAATCGGCTCATCCTAGCCCTCATGAGGTGTGCTCTGTATACCACCTTCAGCTGTATCAGCCCCAAACTCGCGCACGAGGTGGAGGCGTTCACTCTCCGGAGCACCTCACACCAGAACCCCTCCTCCATATCCTCTCCCAACTCTTCCTCCCATTTTGCTTTGATCCCTTCCAGTGGTGCCTTCTCCTGTTCCAAAATAGCTCCGTAAACTGCCAACATTACCCCTTTCTCCAGTCCCCCTGTCGTCAGCATCTCCTCCAGCAATGTGGAGGCCGGCTCCACCGGGAAGCTCTGTATCTCCTTTCTGGCAAAATCTCGAACCTGCATGTATCTCAACATTTCCCCCTGCTCCAGCCCATACTTTGCTTCCAGCTCCTTCAATCCTGCAAACCGACCCCTAAAAAACAAATCTTTTAGTGTCTTAATCCCTTTCTCCTCCCATTTCTGAAAGTTTCCATCCCACCCCCGAATCAGCATTTCCCCTGACCCTGCCCCCAACCCGAAGTGTTGGCGAAACTGCCTCCAAATTCTCAATGAAGCTATTATTACCGGACTCCCCGAGTACTTCCCCGGGGCCATCGGGAGAGGCGCTGTTACTAGTGCTTTCAATCGCTGTTGCTAGGGCTTTCAATAGATTCAATATTACTTTATCATTAACTACAGCTCAGCAGCATGTGAGAACTTCATTTAATTAAACGTTATACAAAAAATTAGTTTTATTTCAATCTAATGATTTGTGGATTCTGTCATCAACTCGATGGACCATTCTGGAACAAAAGACAAAGAACACGACATATTACCACCAAGGGTAATATAACACCCCTTAACCCTTTGACTCATTTGTCAATCAAAAGTTTGTCGAACTCAGCCTTATTCACTGATCCAGCAACCACCAGTGCTCGCTGGGGAAGAGAATTCCAAAGACTAACAACCCTCAGAAAAGAACTTCTTTCCCACTTCTGTCTTAAATGGGAGACACCTTACCTTGAACCTGTGTCCCCTGGTTTTAGATTCACCACAAGAGAAAAGATCCTCTCAGCATCTACCTGTCAAGGCCACTCATCTTATATGTTTCAATAAGACCACCTCTTGCTCTTCCACACTCCAACAGTTACAGCCCCGACCTCTTCACCCTTCCTTCAGAAGACAAACTCCTTCATCTCAGGAGTCAACCCAGTAAACCTTCTCTGGATCAGAAACCCTGTAGTGCAAAAGGAGGTCATTCAGCCCATCGGGTCTGCACCAACCCTCTGACAGAGCACACCATCCAAGCCCACTTCCCCTCCCTACCCCAATAACCCCTTAATTAACCTGCATATCCCTGGACATTATGGGGCAGTTTAGCATGGCCAATCCACCTAAGCTGCACACCTTTGGACTGTGGGAGGAAACCGGAGCACCTGGAGGAAACCCACCCAGACACAAGGAGGATGTGCAAACTCCACTCAGGCTGTCACTTGAGGCTGGAATTGAACCCGGCGCGGTGAGGCTCTGTGCACCGTGTTTCCAATGCAAAGACATCCATTAAATAATAAGACTGTACTTGCTACAGATGTAGTAAGGCATCCCTACTTCAAAACTCCTTGCAATAAAGTCAACTTTGCAACAGAAGTGATGTCTCCATAAGTCTTCTGAACAGAGGTGCGATTGTAAGCAATCACCCAAAGGAACCACATCTTCTCCTCAGTTGTACTGCTAGCAGGTAGTATGGAGACATGGACTCGGAGCAGGAGAAGGCCATTCAGCCTCTTCAGCCTGCTCCACAATTTGTTAAGATCATGATTAATCTGATTGAGGGCTCTACTTTCCTATTTAACCCCTCCCTTGTCAGTTTGAATCCCCAGTTAACTTTGTTGATCCCCTTCAGTAGTGATGCAGTGGAATGGTTACTTACCATAGGCAATGACAGCAATCAGGGCAATGATCAATACCCAGACCAGAATTCCCGCAAAGAACCTCAAGAGGAGCAGGAACAGCAGACTCACGATCATAGCAATCACCAGGCCTCTTTTTTGAGGTAGGCAGCAGGGAAGAAGGGAAAAGAAAAAAAACTTTGTCAACTTTCACCATCTAATTGCTAGATTACCGGTTACATTTCAACTCTCCTAGATCGTAGGAAACATTCCATAGAACCATCGAATTGCTACAATGCAGAAGGACGCCATTTGGTCCATTGAGTCTGCACCGACCCTCTGAAAGAGCACCCTCCCGTCCTATCCCCGCAACCCCATAACTCCATCTAATCTGGGCAGCACAGTAGTGCAGTGGTTAGCACTGCTGCCTCCAGCTGGTTCGATCCCGGCCCCGGGTCACTGTCCGTGTGGAGTTTGCACATTCTCCCCGTGTCTGCATGGGTCTCACCCCCCACAACCCAAAAAGGTGTGCATGGTGTTTGGATTGGCCACGCCAAATTGCCCCTTCATTGGAAAAAATAATTGGGTACTTTACATTTTTTTCAAACTCCATCTAACCTACAGATCTTTGTGCTAAATTGCCCCTTAGTGTCCAAAGATATGAAGGTTAGATGCAGGTTTTTTAAAAATTTAGAGTACCCAACTCTTTTTTCCAATTAAGGGGCAATTTGGCCTGGCCAATCCACCTAACCTGCACATCTTTGAACTACACAGAGCACCCGGAGGAAACCCATGCAGACACAGGGAGAATGGGCAAATCAACCATGGCAGCACGGTAGCATTGTGGACAGCACAATTGCTTCACAGCTCCAGGGTCCCAGGTTCGATTCCGGCTTGGGTCACTGTCTGTGCGGAGTCTGCACATCCTCCCCGTGTGTGCGTGGGTTTCCTTCGGGTGCTCCGGTTTCCTCCCACAGTCCAAAGATGTGCAGGTTAGGTGGATTGGCCATGCTAAATTGCCCTTAGTGTCCAAAATTGCCCTTAGTGTTGGGTGGGGTTACTGGGTTATGGGGATAGGGTGGAGGTGTTGACCTTGGGGAGGGTGCTCTTTCCAAGAGCCGGTGCAGACTCGATGGGCCGAATGGCCTCCTTCTGCACTGTAAATTCTATGATGAATTCTATGATAATCTATGAAACCACAGTTAGAATTGAACCTGGTCCCTGGCACTGAGGTAGCAGTGCAAACCACGGTGTGACTCCATTCCTCACGTGCCAGCATAATCTCGACGTGAAGTATGGTCAATTGAATGCCAAAGGTAAATGGGGTTTGTCCTTGTGTTTAATTGAAATAAAGGAAATTACAACAAAATGAGGACAGAGTTAGCTAAAGTGGACTGGGCGGATAGATTAGCAGGAAAGACAGTAAACAAGGAGCAGCAGACAGTTAAGGAGGTAATTCACGACTCTCAGCAAAGATATGTCCCAGTAAGGAGGAAACATTCTAAGGGTGGGATAAGCTAACCAAGGACGTTAAGGAGACAATTAAGTTGAAAGAAAAGGCATATAAGGAGGTCAAAGTCAGTGGTAGCCCCGAAGATCGGGATAAATTCAGAATCCAGCAAGAGGACTAAAAAGATAGTAAAGAGAGAGAAAATAAAAGAGGAAGGCAAACTAGGCGAGGAATGTAAAAACTGACGATAAGGAGTTCTTTAAATATATAAAAAGGAAGAGAGAAGTCAAAGTGAACATAGGCCCCGAAGGAAATGAATCTGGGGAAATAGTTATGGGGAAAAAGGAAATGGCAGAGGAGTAAAACAGATCCCTCGCATCAGTCTTGACAGTGGGAGATACTTTGAACATCCCATTAATACTAAAGGATACTGGGGAGGAAGTAAATACTATCAACATCACTTGAGAACTAGTATTAGACAAACTAATGGGGCTAAAGGTCGTTAAGTTCCCAGGTCCTAATTGCTTGCATCCTAGGATCCTAGAAGTAGTTACAGAGACAGTGGATGTAATTTTCCAAATATATTCTTGGTACTATTCAAAAAAGGAGGCAGGCAAAATGTGGGTAACTATAGGCCGATTAGCGTAACATCTATTGTTGGAAAAATGTTGGAATCAATTATTAAGGAAGTAATAGCAGCACATTTGGAAACTCATAATCTAATCAAGCAGAGTCAGCATGGCTTCATGAAAGGGAAATAGTGTCTGACTAATTTATTAGAGTTTTTTTGAGTCAGCCTCAACCAGAGTGGATAGAGGGGAACCAGTAGATGTGCTGTATTTGGACTTCCAGAAGGCATCCAGCAAGGTTCCTCACAAAAAGTTAAGTCACAAGATAAGAAGCCATGATGTTGGAGGGAGTATATTGGCATGGATAGAGAATTGGCGGGGCAGCACGGTGGTGCAGTGGGTTAGCTCTGCTGCCTCACGGTGCCGAGGTCCCAGGTTCGATCCCGGCTCTGGGTCACTGTCTGTGTGGAGTTTGCAGATTCTCCCCGTGTTTGCGTGGGTTTCGCCCCCACAACCCAAAGATGTGCAGGCTAGGTGGATTGGCCACGCTAAATTGCCCCTTAATTGGAAAAAATTAATTGGGTACTCTAAATTTATTTTTAAAAAAGAGAGAGAATTGGCTAATGTGCAGGAAACAGCGAGTGGAGATTAGGGTTTATTTACCAGGTTGGCGACCTGTAACCAGTGGGGTTCCGCAGGAATCAGTGCTGGGACCACAACTGTTTACAATATATATTAAGGACTTGGAGGTAGGAAGCTAATGAACTGTCGCTAAATTTGCAGATGGCACAAAAACAGTTGGAAAGGCAAATTTCAAGAGGGAGACAGACAGTCTGCAAAGAGGTATTGATAGATTAAGCAAATGGGCAAAAAAGTTGGCAATTGGATTATAATGCAGGAAAATGTGAAGTTGATCACTTTGGAAGGGAGAACAAAAGAGCAGAGTATTATTTAAATGGGGGGAAACTGCAAAAAGCTGCAATACACTAGTGTACAAAACTCTGCCTTGGATAAATTCAATGACCAGCAGCCACTGTGGGGAAGAGAATTCCACAGACCAACGACACTCCAAGAGGAAGTATTTCTCCTCAACCCGGTCTTATTTTTAAACTAGTTCCAATTGGCCCATTGTGGGGATAGTGGTTGGGATTAGGACGCCCAGTCTCGTCGGCCAAGAGCTGTCCCATTCCATTCCCTCTCCTCCACATGAGGGAAACTTGCCCGAGGTGTAAAAACAGATTGTGGGAGTTGGACTGTGACGGGACAGCAGGGGTGAAATTTAATCAATGGCAAGATGCCAACTGGTAATCACGGCGAGCTGGCAGACGCAAAGAGAACTCACATTATGATCCAATACCAGGACTTGGTAAAATCCTCAAAAATCCTCATGCCCACTTCCTTGGCATTGAAGCTGCTTAGCAGATCCCTGAAATGGACAATCCAACAGTCAGCCGCCAACACAAACAGTATTTGGAAAAATGTTGCATAAAACCTTCCCTGCTCCCTCCTCACCCCACCTCAGCTCAATACCTCAAACTGTTCAGAAACATATACGAGTTGTTAATGTCACAAGCAGCCTCTCAAACAGAAACGTGACACCGAACGACCTGAGGAAGTACTAGGGGGCAGGTGATCAAAAATTTGGTCAAAGAGATGGGTCTAAAAGGAGATGAGTGTGATGGAGAGGTGCGAGGGTGAGTGCCCCCCCCCCCCCCCACCACAATCTGCGTCCCTCTAATTCGGACCTCCTCCATTTCACTTGATCCGCATTGGTGGAAGTGGCCTGGGCTCCAAACTCAGAAATATAAGCCCCCCCCCGGTTATATTTGGAGCCCGGGTCACTGAAGACCACAGCCGCCATTGCCGGAGCGAGTGAAATCGAGGTCAGAATTAGTGGAGCGCAGTATCTCGGGGGGCTGTGCGGGGGCTGATGGAGGTTACAGAGATAGAGAGGGATTGAACAACAAGGATGAGAGCTTTAAAATCAAGATGTTACTAGACCAGGAGCCAATGTAGGTTAGTGAGCCCTTGGACAGGAGGGTAATAGGATTTGCTGTGAATTCAGACAAGGGGGAGCAGAGACTTGGATGAACTAAAGTTTATGGAGTGGGGGGGAGAGAACGCGAGGTGGGAACCAAGCAGGAGGGAGTTGGAATTGCGAGTCCTGGAGGTGACAAGGGCAGGGGAGAGGGTTTCTGCAACGGATGAGCTGAGACAGGGGCGAAGTTGGGCAATGTTACGGAGGGGGAAGAAAGCACCTTTTACGCATTTGAGAATAGCTGCTGTTCAGAACACTTGGGGCAGACTTACCCAGCAGCACCTTTCACCTCTTCAGCTGTGGCATTGCCCATGGTGGTACCATCAATGGTAAAGTTGGCAGGGTACACCACATCGCCCAGTTTTGGCACACACCTACCGAAGACTTGAAACGGAGAACAGAAGCTGGTGATTTCAAGAGGGACAGCGAGGGGCACTTAAATCTCCAACCCGTTTCTCTCGGGATACAAAACTCATTACTTGGGGCAGAATAGGTGGCACAGTGGTTAGCACTGCTGCCTCACAGCACCAGCAACTGGGTTCAATTCCGGCCTTGGGTGGAGTTTGCATGTTCTTTCAGTGGCTGCGCGGGTTTCCTCCGGGTGCTCCGGTTTCCTCCCAGTCCAAAGATGTGCAGGATTGGCCATGATCACACAAGGATAGGGTAGGGGAGTGAGTCAAGCAAAGTGCTTTTCGGAGAGCCGGTACAGGCTCAACGTGCCGAATGGCCTCCGTCTGCACTGTAGGTATTCAATAGAAAACCTCAGCAAACAAACTGTGCAAAGCAAGATTCCATAAACATCCACAGAGTAAACAGCCAGTCAGCTGGGATATTATCTACTAAGTCACTGGACCTTGAGTGCTGTGGCCTTGAGATCTTCGATATCCACTTGTATAATGGACATCTTAGCAGCTCAGGAATTAGTGGCTGGGAGAGGCACAGGGGTGGGGTTTCAGGGAGGATTTGTCATAGAATTTACAGTGCAGAAGGAGGCCATTCGGCCCATCGAGTCCGCACCAGCTCTTGGAAAGAGCACCCCACCCAAGGTCAACACCTCCACCCTATCCCCATAACCCAGCAACCCCACCCAACACTAAGGGAAATTCTGGACATTAAGGGCAATTTATCATGGCCAATCCACCTAACCTGCACATCTTTGGACTGTGGGAGGAAACCGGAGCACCCAGCGGAAACTCACGCACACACGGGGAGGATGTGCAGATTCCGCACAGACAGTGACCCAAGCCGGAATCGAACCTGGGACCCTGGAGCTGTGAAGCAATTGTGCTGCCCTACCTTTGCAAGGTTTTTAAAAATTTTAGAGCATCCAATTATTTTTTTCTCCCAATTCAGAGGCAATTTAGAGCGGCCAAGTCACCTACCCTGCACATCTTTGGGTTGTGGGGGTGAGACCCACGTAGACAGGGACAGGGAGCCGGGATTGAACCCGGGTCCTCAGCGTTGTGAGGCAGCAGTGCTAACCACCGTGCCGTCTGGTGCCTGTATTTTAATGAGCAGTTTCACTGCGCGCGGGAAATGCCAGGGTGGGATTTGGAAAGAAAATAGGTGGGTACTCAAAATTAATTAATTTTTAAAATACGCTCTGACAGAAACACGAAAACCAGGAGATATCAGATACTTACGCGGTGAACTCGGGATAGTGTACGCAGGACATAATTCTTTCGCCAAAATCTCATTCGGTTTCTGAAAATACAACAATTTGAAGATGGGTTCTCTTTGTGTCAGTTTGGCTCCCAACAGTGCACACAGGATGGACTGGAGTCACATGTAGGCCAGATCTGGATGGCAGATTTCTTTTCCTGAAGGGCATTAGTGAACCAGATGGGCTTTTGCAGCCGCCAACATAGCATCATGGTTACCATGGTTACCATTACCGGAAACCAGGTTGTTGGGTGGGAGAACTCCCCCGTCCATGCCTGAATAAATGGCTGAGGGATCATGGCATCCTAAGGGCCTCGATTTAAAGTCTCACCCAAAATCTGGCACCTTCAATAGAGCAGCACATCCTTGGCATTGGCGTCATGGTGTGAGCCTTGAACTTACAACCTACTGACTCAGAGGCAATTGTGCTATACACTGAGCCACTAGAGAGAACACTCAGTAGAGAAAATTGAATGCACATCAAATTGATCAATTGTCAACGCGTTGATCCCAAGATTGGAGGGCGTGGGGTGAAAAGCACGGTTAGGAAAGTAACGTCACCACGTGAATGGCTGCGTTTTCTCCCCCTCGTCAGAAAACAACCAAACCTTCAATCACACAATCAAGCAAGAGGAAGCTGTTTAAACGCGAGAGGGGTAGATCAGACACAGTGCTACTCACCAAGGTGGTGGTTTTGAGGTTAATGGAAGGGTTGCAATATTCCTGTTGGAAAATCATATCTGGTGGCAAGACCGAGACGACGGACAACACTGGGAGCCAGAAATTGTCAGGACATTTTGAAACGCAAACCTGCCAAACAACAACAACAAAAAAAGAGAACAGCATTTCAGTTTGGATAAAAGATCAGAGACAGTCCCGCGAGGCAGCTGATCTGCCTCTCATCCGCTGTGCTACACGGTCCTCCAAGATCCAAAAACAAGCGCAAGATTTTTGCAGGTCATGGGAAGACGGGAATAACTTGAAATCTGCTTCGCTGTAAAAGAATCAGGATAAAATAGCCAAGGAAACCTCATGCACGATCACAAGCGTGCTCATCGATTATCGAAAATGCAAATTCTGACAATATAAATATCTGTTAAAATTCAGTTGCAAATCTTCGTAAGGACCTCGGGTTTACATTCAAAAGACCAGTGTGGCCTTGCACATGAACCTTTTGTTTTGTTTTTATTTTAAATATAAATTTAGAGTACCCAATTTTTTTTTCCCTATTAAGGGGCAATTTAGTGCGGCTAATTCACCTACTCATCTTTGGGTTGTGGAGGTGAGACCCATGCAGGCACAGGGAGAATGTATCGGCCCGTACCGGCCTCCCCGAACAGGCGCCGGAATGTGGCGACTAGGGGCTTTTCACAGTAACTTCATTGAAGTCTACTTGTGACAATAAGCGATTATTATTATTATTATTATTAACGTGCAAACTCCACATGGGCAGTGACCCGGGATTGAACCCGGGCCCTCAGCGCCGTGAGACAGCAGTGCTAACTACTGCGCCACCCCACTGCCCTATTACACATGCACCTTACCATGTAGGTACAGTAAGGCACTTGGAAAACAAATGGTACATTAGTCTTTATTAGTCTTATAGTTCAATCCCTTTGTAAAGAAAACATTTAGCACTGCTGCCTCACACCCCAGGGGCTTGGGTTCAATTCCGATCTTGGGTGACTGTCTGTGTAGAGTCTGTACATTCTCCCAGTGTCTGTGTGCGTTTCCTCCTGGTTCTCCAGTTTTCTCCCATGGTCCAAGGATGCACAGGTTAGGTGGATTGGCCATGTTAAATTGCACCTGAACATCCAAAGATGTGCAGGTTAGGTCACAGGGTTATGGGAATAGGGTGGGTGAGTGGACCTATTTTCAGAGGGTTGGTACAGACCTGATGGGCCAAATGGCCTCCTTCTGCACTGTAGGGATTATATGGATTCTAAAGGATATCACAATTCCACAGCGTTAGTCTCCATACTGAAGGAAGGGCATTGCTGCAATTTCTATAGGGCAACTAAGCTTCACCAGGCTGGTTCCTGGGATGGAGTTGGGGGAGAGGGGGAGTCCTACAAGGACAAATTGAGTATACTAGGCCCGTAACCCCTGCAGTTTGGGAGAATTAAGAGGTGATGTCATTGAAACATACAACATTATTTGAGAGGCTGGCAGAGTTGAGGTTAGAAGGGCAGCACAGTGGCACTGCTGCCTCACATCGCCAGGGACCCGGGTTCAATTCCAGCCTTGACTGTCTGTGTGGAGTTTGCACATTCTCCCCATGTCTGCGTGGGCTTCCTCCTGATGCTCCTGTTTTTTTCCCCCCACAGTCCAAAGATGTGTGGGTTAGGTGAATTGGCCAAGCTAAATTGTCCCTTAGTGTTAAAAGATGTGCAGGTTAGGTGGGGGTACGGGGATAGGACGAGGGAGTGGGCCGAGATAGGGTGCTATTTCAGAGCACTTCTGCACAAGTGGGATTCTATGGATATTTTTCCCAGGTTGTGCTTAAATTACTTCGATTTTTAAAAATTTGTTCCTGGATGTGGGTGTCGCAGGCTGGGCCAGCATTTATTGGCCATCACTAATTGCAGTTAAGAGTCACATGTAGGCCAGACCAGGTAAGGGCAGCAGATTTAGACATCATTAGACTTTTAATTCCAGATTTTACTGAATTCAAATGTCACCATCTGCAGTTGCGGGAATTGAACCTGGATTCCCCAGAGCATTACTCTGGGTCTCTGGTTTACTAGTCTTGTGATGATACACTGCGCCACCGCCTCCCTTCTGAGGAGAAATGTCATCAGTCAAGTGCTTGTTGAGTTCCCTAATCCTAGGGAGTTGTGGATGCTCAGTCGTTGGGAACATTGAAGACAGAGGCCGATAGACTTTTACATACCAAGGGAAGCAAGGGACAGTGCAGGAAGGTGGAGTTGAGGTAGAAGATTAGCCACAATTTTGTCAAATGGTACAGCAGATTCAAGGGACTGAATAGCCTACTCCAGTTCCTAGTTCTTAAGCTTTAATGAACGACCCTGTTGAGGACAGTACCTGAGTTGTTGGACACTGAAGGCGGTTGAGGGCAGATGTCAGGATGCCTGTCGGTGTGACACATTTCAGGATGTCAAAGTAAAAGACATAGGATTTACCCCTTGAAAGAGAGAAAGATCAAAACATTTAATCATCATCATTCGCCAGATGCCAACTGAGCGAAATTGTAAACTTGCTACCCGCTCCCTTGATGTCATCCGTCACCTCATCTAGCTCGATTGGCCGTGCTAAATTGTGCCTTAGTGTTAAAAGATGTGCAGGTTAGTTGGGGGTCCTATATTTGCAGATGATACAAAGTTGGGTAGGAGGGTGAGCTGTGAGGAGGATGTAGAGGGATTCAAACAAACTGATTGAGTGTGCATATGTATGGCAGGTGCAGTATAATTTGGATAAATGTGAGGTTATCTGCTTCGGTCGTAAAAAATAAGGCAGCAAATTATTATTTGAATGGATGTCAATTGAGAGAGGTGGATGCTCTGCAAGAACTTGGTGTCCTCATGCATCAGGTCACTGAAATTAAGCGCGTAGGTACAGCAGGCAGTAAAGGTGGCAAATAGTATGTTGGCCTTCATAGCGAGAGGATTTGAGTATAGGAATAGGGATGTTTTACTGCAATTTTTGAGGCCACGCCTGGAATATTGTCTGCAGTTTTGATGTCCTTATCTGAGGAAGGATGTTCTTGCTGTGGAGGGAGTGCAGGGAAGGTTTACCGGGCTGATTCCTGGGATGGCGGGACTATCATGTGAGGAAAAACTATGTCACTTAGGATTATATTCATTGAAGTTTAGAAGAGTGAGAGGGAAACTCAAAAAAACTTTCAAAATTCTAACAGGGTCAATTCAGAAAGAATGCTCCCGATGATGAGAGAGTCCAGAACTAGGGGTCATAGTTGACGATAAGGGGTAAATCTTTTAGGACTGAGGTGAGGAGCAATTTCTTCTCTCAGAGAGTGGTGAACCTGTGGAATTCACTACCACAAAAAGTAGATGAGGTCAAAACGTTGTGTAATTTCAAGAAGGAATTAGATATAACTGTTGGGGTTAAAGGGCTCAATGGATATTTTGGGGTGGGGGGGGGTGGTGAAAGAGGCTGGGTCAGGTATTGAACTTGAAGATCAGGCATGATCATGATGAATGCGGAGCAGGCTTGAAGGGCCAAATGGCCTCCTCCTGCTTCTATTTTCTATGTATGTTTCTATGTATAGGTGCCAGCCTCCTGTCTTCAAGTAGCAATTAAGCTGCAGGAGGCATCACCACAGAAGCTGCTTCTATCGTTTACCTGACAGCTATTCTCAGCGCTCACCGAAGAGAACGTTCCGGAGGCTCTTGACTATGCTCTGCTGCTGTCTCAATCATGAGGGACAAACTCAACATGAACTTTAAAAAAATGATTTCATGGGATGAAATAATCATGTCGCTGGCAAGGCCAGTTCTCTTGAATTGAGTGGCTTGCAAGGTGTTTTTGGAGGGCAGTTAGGAGTCACCCATGTTGCTATGGTGCTGGACTTGCACATGGGCAGACCATCCACGAATGGCTGATTTCTTTCCCTAAAGAGCAATTGTTAACCCAATGTAATTCTTTTTACAACAACTGGGTGATAAAGGTCCTGGTCACCATTGTATTAATTGAATTACACCAGCTGCCTTGGTGGGGTTTGAACCTGTGTTCCCAGAGAATTGGCCTGGGCCTTCAAATTACCAGACCAGTGAGGTTACCATTATGCCCGTCTCCCACAGTGTGAAGGATTTATTGAGTCCAGGAAGTTAGTTGATTCAAGATGAAGCAGGCTAATAATCGGAGGGCTCGGGCCTCATTATGGAGGAGAGGCTGGTGAAAATATGAGCTACAGTTCCCAAGGTCAAGAGGTAATTGGACAAAGCTAGTTGTAAAGGTTGACTGACACTTCCCGCGTGACAATTGACACTTCACCCCAAACTGTGATATCCATTCATGAAACTCCTCTCCATTTATCATTTCCAGGTAGGCTGATGAGGGGTGGTTGGGGAGGGGATAAATCATTAGGTACACACACACATAGAAACCAGCATGTCCATATTTCATCCCCATTCCCCCTCAAAATCCTCCACCCACCACTATGGCCCCAGTGATGAATGTAGGAATTTCAGGTACATAATATTATAGGTAATTGTCTATGACTGCTGCAGTAGTGTTTTTAAAGAATCCTGATTTGAAAGGTTGGGATCCAGGGGTGCAATTAAGGTGTCGTAAAAGGTTTGGGCTAATGCAGTTTTGTTTGGATTGCCTGGGGAGGGGTCCCCCTGGAGTCAATTAGATTTCAGCTTGGTAAGATGATGTAATTACTGGGTGGAGCCAAGGTATCAGCCATTTTTCAGAAAAGCAGTTCAGTTGAGCTGTGAACAGAAGTCAAGCATTTTAAGTGGGGTTTCAGGGATAGGGTGGAGGTGTGGGCATGGGTAGGGTGCTCTTTCCAAGGGCCGGTGCAGACTCGATGGGCCAAATAGCCCCCTTCAGCACTGTAAATTCTATGATTCTATGATTTTGCTCGCACTGTAATTGAGTTATAGATATGTCGGTGGACAGACCAGCAGCTCAGAAGAGTGTAATTAGAAGATGAGCTGAAACATACTGAAGAAGCTTTTGAAGAAATATAGCCAGAGTTTCTGCATGGTTCTGACAGGATTCAGATCTTTTCTTTAAAGCAGTGGCACAAGGTCTCTCTTTCTCAAAAACAAAAATCTCTGTTAAGCAGGAATTCTTGAGTGCAAACTGTTTTTAAAAGTGGATTGAGAGCTGAGTGGGTTTTTTGTTGTTTGAATGGGAATAAAGATAGCAGTTAAGGGTCACTGTATTCACTGTATTGATGAGCATTATTTAAGGAGTAATTGTAAGCTATTTTCTGGTGTGATGTTTTAGTACTGTGTTAGTAATAAAGTATGTGTTAATATACCATATCCCTATGTCTTCATGAAATCACTCCTGGAGCGAAATATTCTTTCCTCACTGAACCCAAAATTAAAATAAAATAGTGGGGTTTCTGTCCAGTATCCTAGTCACTGTTTGGTCTGGTCTGGGGTGGTAATACGCCAAGGTCACACTGCACCTTTAAACTGAAAAGTCTTTCTATTCCGCCTCCATTTGAAATCTAGTCAAATAACTACTTACTCATTACCCCCGGCACCACAATACATGCCCGTGGAGTTCCTGGGATAGATCACTTCACGTGGGTCACCGTATAGCCAGGCTGAAAAATGTCACAACAAACAGGGTCAATACTAACAACCTCATCCAAGCAACATAGCTCTCTGAAGCAAAATAAATAACTGGCCAAATAAATGGCCAACAGATCGGTATCAAATCAAAGAGCAACAGGAATACGCATTTCTGAGTGTGTTTTTTGTTGTTATTTATGTTCTTAAAGAGCTAGGAAATAAATGTTTGTGAATATATATACTGGGGTGCCACATTCACTCTGGTGGATGTGACAATGGACCAGTCACTCAGTCACACTGAGAGCAGAAAGAAATAAACTCAGTACTGCATCCTCATCGAGCGTTTAAGTGTGTTTACCTTATGGGAACCAGAAGTCATAGCAAAGAGAGTTGAACATTTCCTTCGAAAAATGAGACCAAGTGCAGGCCTGTGTGAGGAATGAGCAGAGAATTGGATAGTTCTTTCAAAGGTCTCCTTCTGTGCTCTTTTATTCTATCATGCTATAATTTTAATCTTACATCAGTTGGCCTCCTCGTTCCGCTGTAGTAAATGTTTATGTCTACATTCTGCAGACTTGTGAAAAGTGGTCAGGCTGTAATTTTACCCTCGCACAGTGCGACAGTTATGGGATTACAGCGTGACTTGTTTACATAGCTATTTCCCATTATACATTGTTGCATTGTGTGCTCAGTGCTGGAAAGGACAATGTGGTACTGGGGAAACACACAAATCACATGATAATGTAAAGAAAGTCACATGACTATTCAGAGTTTGGTCGTTGTGTTAATGGAGATACTGCTATCTCTAGGACTGGGACTGAAAAAGCCTACGGTCTTGTATATCTGCACATAGCAATGTTCTGTATTAAAAACAGTTACTCTCCAGAATATATTGCTCCGGACCTCTTCCTCAGGCAACCATCATAACCTGCGTCATATTTATGCAAGGCACAAGAATTTCAAATCTTTTCTTTTACGCATTCATGGGACGGGGGCACGTTTGGCAAGGCCAGCACTTGTCACCCAATCCCAACTGTCCTCGAGAGGGTGATGAAAAGCTGCCACGTTCAATCACAGCAGTTTGTGTGATGTAGCTGTACCCACAATCCTAACTTTCCCAGAGTGGTTTGATACAACGAACATCTTCAGAGGACAGTTCAGAATCAGCCACCTTGCTGTGGATCTGGATTCACGTGCAGGCCAGACCAAGTAAGGACGGCAGATTTCCTTCCCTGTAGGGCATGAGTGAACTTGATGGGCTTTTAGGTTTTTTTATTTTTCCAATTAAGGGGCAATTTAGCGTGTCCAATCCACCTACCCTGCACATCTTTGGCTTGTGGGGGTGAAACCCACTCAAACACGGGGAGAATGTGCAAACTCCACACGAACAGTGACCCAGGGCCAGGATCGAACCCAGCTCCTCGGCACCCAGAGGCAGCAGTGCTAACCATTGTGGCACCATGCCACCCTCTGATGGGCTTTTATCCCAAATGGTCTCATGAGTCTTCAGAATCAGCCAATTGTTATGGAGCAGAAGTTGGCCATTTGGCACTCCGATCCTGCACCGGCTCTCCAAACGAGCATGACGACTTATCGGATAGGTTTCAGAAAGTGCATTTAAGTTCCTCAGCTGCTGAGGTGGGATTTGAACTCTCAGCTCAGGAGCATTTATCCAACCTTTGGATTACTGGACCATCAATACAACCAGTACACCACCACCCTATAGGGACACAGTGCTAGCATGGCAGTTTGGGGGCACAGAGACATCACGTGGAGAATGGGACAAGAAGCCAGAGTTCCTCTTTTCCAGAAACAAGCCTGCATTTGTCCCAGAAACAGGCATGCACTGGTCCCACATCACAGATAATGAAATCCCAAAGCAACAAAGACGTCAACCATTCATAGCCAAACACTGCAGTCTGTGAGGGATCCCTCAGGGATGGATCCAGGGCAGATCCCTAGAGGGATACTGGGTGTCAAACCCCCAGAACTAACAGAAGCGGCTTTGTTTAAATAGAATGAGAAACAAGAGATATCAGCGACACGATTTAACCAGTCCTGGCCTGTCCCTCTGAGTAAATCACCATTCTGAAGGCATTCCTGTTTGTTTCATAACATTCAGGTTCACTCTTTCCAACATGCACACCTCTGACTGCACAAAAAATAAAATCAGCCAAGCAGTGTAAAGGGTGCTCAATAACTGTTTAAATGGCTCTTAAAAGATTCTAGCGAAGACAAAATGTGAATGACCTTAAGTTTCAGGCATTAGCGGCAATGGCACAATATGTTATCTGTGGTGTACATTTTTTGACAGGGAAACACTAGCAGAATGCTTCTTCTTGTAGATGGTGCACACTCCAGGGAGTGAATGTTTGTGGATGGGTGATAACCATGCAGGCTGCTTTGTCCTGGATGGTGTCAAGTTTCTTCAGCGTTGTTGCAGCTGCACTCATCCAGGCATGTGGAGAATGTTCCTTCACACCATGTGCCTCATAGATAGACTTTGGGGTCTCAGGTGGTGGGTTATTCACTGCAGGATTCCTGATCTGCTCTTGGAGCCACAGTATTTAGATGTCTGGTCCAGATTCGTTCCCAGTCAGATCTGGATTCAGGGCCAAGGGGCGTGAGTGGGAAAGTGGAGTTGAGGTCGAAGATCGGCCAAGATAGTATTGAATAGTGCAGCAAGTCCGAGGGGCTGAATGGTCTCCTCCTGCTCTAAATTCTGATCCTCTCATGCGAGGCATGTACTTCGTCTCATTGCTCTTAAATGTTAGGCATGAGGTGGGAGCTTGAAACCGAGAGCATTCTGACTCCTATGCAAAGACAGGTTGAGGACAGGATCTGGGTCCATCGCTCACCAAAACTGGCTCGAGGAACAAAGTGTGTGTCACTCAGCCAAGGTCAGGAAGGCTGGGGGATGACCGAGAGCACCGGGAGGCAGTGAGTCGGAGGCAAATGGCAAAAGAACTGGAGAGACTAACTTTGAACCCAACATGCCACTTACCCAAGATCCCCACGACCATATAACCCACAATGAAGACCATAAACAAGGCACAGCAGAGGATGTCAGTGCAACTCCTACAAGGGGGAAAGAATACAAGGAGAATTATCATTTTCAAGCACAAATGAATGAAAGATTGAACAATGTACACATTAGGAGAAAGAGCTCCCAGGGATATTAAATAGAATGAGAAACAAGAGATATCAGCGACACGGTTTAACCAGTCCTGGCCTGTCCCTCTGAGTAAATATAACATCACCTTGTTAATAATCTACAATATTTCACATTTGAGCAGGGATGATACCTGCATTGCAGGCGGTACAGTGAAGATTCAATAGCCTGACACCTGGGATGAGAGGGTTGTCCTCTCATCCCAGAGATGATAAGAGGCCGAGTAAACTGGGCTGAAATCCACTTGAATTTAGAAGACTAGAGATGATTGAAACGTACAAGACGCATAGATCGTTTCTCCTGGTTGAGGAATCTCAAACAGGGAAACACTGGCGAAGAGCCATCCAGACTCGGTGTCCTCTCTTCATAGATGCTGTCAGACCTGCTGAGATTTCCAGAATTTTATGGTTTTGTTTCAGATTCCAATAACCACAGTAATTTGCTGTGGTAGTTACCATTAGTAGCATTACATGTATTACGGTAAGACACATATACTAGAGGTACATGGGTAAATCCCTGCCTGCTGGCTCCGCCCAGTAGGCGGTGTATAAAGGTGTGTGCGCGCTGGTGCTGCAGCCATTCTGGTTCCAGCTACAGGAGGCACAACATCTTTGCTCAATAAAGCCTCGGTTATTCCACGACTCTCGTCTTTGCGGTAATTGATAGTGCATCATTTGCTTTTATGGCAGCACTGGGATGGGTGTCTCACGAGGAAAGACTGGGCAGGTTAGGCTTGTTTCTGCTCGCATTTAGAAGAGTAAGGGGCGACTTGATTGAAGCATTTAAGACCCCGAGGGGTATTGAGAGGGCGGATGTGGAGAGGATGTTTCCTCTTGTGGGAGAATCTAGAACTGGGAGTGGGGGTGGGGGGGATTCACTGTTTCAAAATAGAGTATTGCTCATTTAAAAACAAAGAGAAGAATATTTTTCTCCTCAGCGTGCAGTTCTCTTCCTGAAAGGCATTGAAAACAGTCTTTGACTCTTGTTAAAGCAGAGGCGTATGGACACTTGGTAAACAAGGGGATGGGGTAGGCAGGATGCAGGTTTGAGGTTACTATCAGATCAACCATGATCCTACTGAATGGCAGAGGAGGCTTGAGGCGCCTTGTTCGGATGTATGTCTGAACCTATAGTGAGGAGGAGGGGGTGGGGATTTAGGGGTGAGATGAGGAGAAATTTCTTCGCTCAAAGGATTGGGAATCTTTTTGGGAAATGTCGACGCCAGAAGGCTGTGGAGGCATGAACAGTACCCGGTTACATTTTACCTGTTTTTGATTGGGCCGTTGAAAGTCGGGTCATACTTCACCGGTTCCCCTGGTGTCAGAAAGGAAACAGCCGGGTTAGATTTAGCGACTCCTTTTAAACACACAACACCCACATTCCAGCACCTCTCACCAACAACTTTTTAAAAAAATATATATTTATTAAAGTTTTTCAACAAAACAAATTTTTCCCCTTACAAACAATAACCACCCCCCCCCCTCCCGTAACAAAATAACACAAAATCACCCTGAGCAAGATATATACATGGTAAGATGATATATTTACATAGTTTTATACACTGGCTCTCGCCCATTCATGCCAGTTTCCCCCACCCTCCATGTTATCCCCCGCTCCTCCGTCCCCTCAAACAATCTCTCGTTCCCCCCCCCCCCCCCCCCCCCAGGGTTGCTGCTGCTGCTGACCGACCTTCCTCTAACCCTCCGCGAGGTAGTCTAGGAACGGTTGCCACCGCCTGTAGAACCCCTGCGCAGACCCCCTTAAGGCAAACTTAATCCTCTCCAACTTTATGAACCCAGCCATGTCGTTTGTCCAGGCCTCCATACTAGGGGGCTTCGCCTCCTTCCACATTAGCAAGATCCTTCGCTGGGCTACCAGGGACGCAAAGGCCAGAATGCCGGCTTCTTTCACCTTCTGCACTCCCGGCTCGTCCACTACTCCAAATATTGCTAGCCCCCAGCTTGGCTTGACCCGGACTTTCACCACCTTAGATACTGTTCCCGCAACTCCCCTCCAGAACCCCTCCAGTGCCGGACATGTCCAAAACATGTGGACATGGTTCGCCGGGTTCCCTGAACATCTTCCGCATCTGTCTTCTACCCCAAAGAACCTCTCAATCTCGCCCCTGTCAGGTGCGCTCTGTGAACCACCTTAAATTGTATCAGGCTGAGCCTGGCACATGAGGAGGAGGAATTAACCCTACCCAGGGCGTCAGCCCACAAACCTTCCTCGATCTCCTCCCCCAGCTCCTCCTCCCATTTACCCTTCAACTCTTCTGCTAGCGCTTCCCCCTCTTCTTTCATCTCTTGGTGTATAGCCGAAACCTTGCCCTCCCCGACCCATACACCCGAGATCACCCTGTCTTGAATTTCCTGTGTCGGGAGCAGCGGGAATTCCCTGACCTGTCGCCTCACAAAAGCCCTCACCTGCATATATCTGAATGCATTTCCCGGGGGTAGCTCAAACTTCTCCTCCAGTGCCTCTAGGCTTGCAAATGTCCCGTCGATGAACAGGTCCCCCATTCTTCTAATCCCCGCCCGGTGCCAGCCCTGGAACCCCCCCCGTCCATCTTCCCCGGGACAAACTGGTGGTTACCCCTGATCGGGGACCACACCGAGGCTCCCACTGCACCCCTATGCCGTCTCCACTGGCCCCAGATCCTTAACGTTGCCGCCACCACCGGGCTCGTGGTGTACTTTGATGGCGAGAGCGGCAGCGGTGCCGTCACCAGCGCCCCCAAGCTCGTTCCTTTGCAGGACGCCATCTCCATTCTCTTCCATGCCACCCCCTCTCCCTCCATGACCCACTTACGGATCATCGCCACGTTTGCTGCCCAGTAGTAGCTCCCTAGGTTTGACAGCGCCAGCCCTCCTCGGTCCCTACTGCGCTCCAGGAACCCTCTCCTTACCCTCGGGGTTTTGTTCGCCCACACAAACCCCATAATACTCCTACCTACTCTCTTGAAAAAGCCCTTGGTAATCACGATGGGGAGGCACTGGAACACAAACAAAAACCTCGGAAGGACCACCATTTTTACCGACTGCACTCTACCCGCCAACGAGAGCGGCACCATGTCCCATCTTTTGAAGTCCACCTCCATTTGGTCCACCAACCTCGTCAGATTCAATTCGTGTAGGGCCCCCCAGCTCCTGGCTATCTGGATCCCTATATACCGAAAACTCCCCTCCGCCCTCCTCAGCGGTAGGTCCCCTATCCCTCTTTCTTGGTCCCCTGCCTGTAGTACAAAAAGCTCGCTCTTCCCTACATTGAGCTTATAGCCCGAGAACTCCCCAAACTCCCTCAAAGTCTGCATGACCTCCACCATCCCCTCCATTGGGTCCGCCACATACAGCAGCAGGTCATCCGCGTATAGCGACACCCGATGCTCTTCTCCCCGCGGACCATCCCCCTCCATTTATTAGACTCCCTCAGTGATATGGCCAAGGGTTCGATCGCCAATGCAAACAACAGGGGGGGACAGAGGGCATCCCTGCCTCGTTCCTCGGCACAGCCGAAAGTACTCCGACCTCCACCGGTTCATCACCACACTTGCCACCGGGGCGCTGTAAAGGAGCTTAACGCAGCTAATAAACCCTCCCCCGAACCCAAACCTACGCAACACCTCCCAGAGGTACTCCCACTCCACTTGGTCAAAGGCCTTTTCCGCGTCCATGGCTCTCACCAACAACTTGAATTACCGAGAAGCCAACCCCCACGGTGTGCAGGTAAAACAAACAAACACACAATTGCCCCTGGTAATAGAGTCAGGGAGGTCGACGTCACAGAAAAGGCCCATTGCCTCTGCACCAGTCAAAAAGAATCACAAGAAGGATTTTTTTTTTAAATAGATAAAGACCGGCATTTAGTATTGAGCTACACAAATGACTTGTTCACTGCAATGGAGTTTATTTTTAAAATACAGCAAAGAGTTCAATAAACCAGAAGTGGCTGGTTTGTGGAGGGGGTCGAACATCAGGTTGCAGACATCAAAAATAGGAATAATCTTTATATCAATACTTTGTGAAAAGCCTTCTTGCTAAGAGATAGCACATTTATTAAAGACATCACATCTGCTTTTCTTGTTTTAAGATGGCTCCCCAACACCCCCTCCCCCATTCCTTCCAAACCCCACAATTTAAATCTCTTCGCGAGAACATGTTTATTATTTGAGGTGATTTTGACAGGCTAGATATGAAGGGACGTGCATCTTGTCCATGACGCACACGGTCACTGCCACTGGAGGGAGTGGGTGTTTGAAGGTGGTGGATGGGGTGCTGACCAAGTGGATGGTGTCGAGCTCCTTGTTGGAGCTGCACTCATCCAGCTAAGTGGAGCGTGCGCCATCACACTCCTGACTTGCAGCTTGCGGATGGGGAGAGAACCAAATTTGGTCAAATGAGTGAAGATACAGGTTGGTCGGGGTGGAACAGGTCTCGAAGGGTTGATTTGCACCATGTATAGTGACTGCACAGGTGGCAGCATTCCACACTGTCGCACGATTCTGGGGAAATGTAGGCAAAGTTGGCAAATTGCACTGCACATTATGGGTTAAAGAAAAAATGGTCTTTCTGCACCTGATTGTTTGCCCTTGTTCTGGGCAGTGAAGGCTCGCACTGTGTCAATGCTGTCACCCTCACTGCACTGAAGAGGGCACGTGGAGAATAAAGAAAGGTCATTTGGCCCATTAAACCTTTCCTATTGTCCCTCGATGGTAAAATCAGTTCCCCATTCTCTTGCAGTAATAACAGATTCATCACATGCCACTGGGAGTTAGGTGCTTTGAAATCTGGCAGGACGGGATGTGCATAAACAATGGCTTCCTCGTCAAATGCCGAAAGCTAAGAAAACATGTCATTGCAGTGTGCAATAGGCTGACAGCAGCTCTGTCAGAGTGTACACAATCGGCAGTGCCCATGGGGAGCAGACCTGTGCCAACAGGGAATTGAAAACAGATGGTGCAGTGCAGAGTTTGCCAAACAGCAGGCACCAACCTTGGGTAAGCCCTAGCAGTTGATCAAGCCTCCCCCCCCCCCCCCCCCTCTCCCACCCCATCCCCTTTCAGGAGCAGAACTCCCCCACCCACTCCACTCGCCACCCCCTCTTTCCATGCCCCTGGAGGTAAACTCAAATTCCTCCACTGCCTAATCCCTTTTCTATCTCCAAATTCTACAGTCCTCCCTGCCACTGTAATCCCCTCCAGCCCACAGAACCCTGCGATCTCTGTAACCTCCTCCAGCCCGACAATCCTCCCCGTCTCCAACATCCTCTTGCCCCACAACTCTCCCCGTCTCTATGAACTCCGCCAACCCCACACCCTCCCGACGTATCTGCACTTTTGCAATTGCAGCCTTTCATCAATCCCTGATTTGAGTTGCCTCCATCATTGGAGTTCATGCGTTTAGCTGCCAGGGACCCATGTACTGGAGTACCCTTCTTACGTTTCCCTGCTTTTCTACCCCTCCTGCCTACTCACCCTCCTTAAAAACCCAGCTCTTTCTTCAAGTTTTGGATCACCGGTCTTAATATCTCCTTTCTGTGGCTCGGGTGTCAAATTTTGTTTTGATAGTCATTCTTGTGAAACACCTTGGGATGTTTTATTATGTTAAAGAGACCACATAAGTTGTTATTGTTGGCGTTATCACTGAGGGAACCAAACTTTTTGGTATTGTTGATGTGGAGTCATTATATTTTTCACCAAAATATAATTTATTCATAAAATTGATAGTTCAAAGTTTACTTTACCTGGATATGCAAAGCAGTTGCGTCAACCAAAGAATGTGCGACTGAGATGCCTTCACAACGCAAGTTCTATTTATGATATTCACCACGTCAAACATACAGCCCGGGGGGCTTTTCACAGTTTCCAGCCCCTCTGTGTACAATGGCTGAAGAGTCTTAGACATCCCCCCGCCCCCACCCCCTGCAAGGCAGGAACTGGACCATTTCCCACAGAACGCGAGAAGGATTTTCCAGGAGGGATTAATCAATAAACACAGAGCGATTGCCAAATGGTTAGAGTCACTCAGCTGCAGTGCGAGGGGACCCACTGACAGGAATTGCAGCTTCGTGACTCTTGGGAGACAATGCATCACTTGCTGCCTTTTCCCAGTTACTTTCCCCAAGAGCAAAAAGTTCCAGAAGAACCTGTGACTTGAGATGGAATGCAAATCACAAAAGTGAAAAAAAAAGAGGGTGAATTAGTTTTAAAAATGCCTCTCTCAGTCTCTTAGGCAGGAGCCCATGCACAACACAAAGGCAAACTTCAAGAAAAATACTTTGATCAAATATTACAACGCTGACTATCCCAGTTCAGGACCAATTAATGACGGTTGAACCCAAAATCTCATCTTCTCTCTCAGATGGATGGATGAAAGAAATGCCACGGCAGTTTTTCGGTAAAGAGCAGGGGAGTCATCCTTGTTATCCTCAGTGTCCTGATCAATATTTATCCATCAATCAACATCACATAGCGCGGATAGCTTGAAACATGGAAGCACTGTAAACTGTGAGGGGGCAAGGTGGATGTAGAACTTCAAAAGGACATAAAGAAGTTGGTAGAGTGGGCAAATGGTTGGCGGATAAAGTTAAATGTGGAAAGTGCGAGGTGATACATTTTGGTAGGAAGAACACGGAGGAGAAACAATGTAAAATAAGGAGGTGCAGGAGCAGAGGAATCTGGGTGCATAGGCGTACAGATCATTGAGGATGACAGGATAGATGGGGAGCAGTTCATAATGCATATAGTATTCTAGGCTTTATTAATAGGGGCTTAGAGTGCAAGATCAAGGAGGTTATGCAGAAGTTATACAAGATATTTTTTAAACCGCAGCTGGAATCTTTCTTTTTATTTGTTGAATTGTATTTGCCAGCATTTATGTCCCATTTAAGAGTCAACCACATTGCCGTGGTTACCTGTCCCAGACAAGGACACGAATGAACCAGATGAGTTTTTAAACGACAATCGACATGGTCATCATTAGACTTCGAACTCCAGATTTTTTTATTCAAATTACACCATCTGCAATGGTGGATTCGAACCTGGGTCCCCAGAGCATTACCCTGGGTCTCTGGATTACTAGTCCAGTGACAATACCACTATGCCACTGCCTCCCAAGTGTGTACAGTTCTGGGTGCCATACTATAGGAAGGAAGCGAACACATTGGACAGAGAGCAGAAGAGGTTCACAAAAATGGCTGCAGGGATGAGAAACTTCAGTTCGGCGAATAGATCGGAGAGGCTGGGGTCGTTCTCTTTGGCGACAAGGCGGCGAAGAGGAAGTTTGATGGAGATGTTCAATATCATGAGAGGTGGGGACAGAGTCGATAGGGAGAAACTGCCCCGCTCAGAAGTGGCTCAAGAATGAGCGAGCACAGATTTGAAGTGATTTGCAAAATAAGCAAATGCGACGTGAGAAATAAGCTTTTCCAGACAAGGAGTGGTTGGGGTGTGCAATGCACTTTCTAGAAGTGTGGTGGAGTCAGGTTCAAGCAAGGCATTCAATAGGGCATTAGATGTTCATATGAATAGAAATAATATGCAGGGGTTACAGGGGAAAAGGCATTAAGTCATGATGCTTATTTGGAGAGCTGGTACAGACATGATGGGCCAAATGGTCTCCTCTGTGCCGTAACAATTCTGCGATTCCATGAAAAACAGATTATCTGGTCATTCAGCAAGGAAATCAAGGGTTATATCAGATCAGCCATGATCTCATTGAATGGCAAAGCAGACTCGATTGACCAAGTGGCCTACTTCTACTCGCACATCTTATGGCCGTTATCACATTGCTGTTTGTCGGAGTTTGCTAAGCGCAAATTAGCAGCCACATTTCCAACAACAGTATATACTGAAGGTACTTTGTTGGGTAATATACTCTGCTCCTGAGCTCACAACATATAGGCAGGTTCCTACTTTTGAAAAGGCTCCTTGAATGAGTTAACATCTGCGTTAGGGGAACTGCATCGCAAACAAAGACGAGTCTATCCACATGCGCAGACTTGTGCGTGCACGGCGCATTCTGAATTACTAGAGCTTAAAGTGGAGGAAGTCTGCTGAAACGTGTCCCCCGTTTAAAAATTAAACAGAACAAATTGGGTTGACTGTTACCTTAGAAGCAGTGACTCAGAACAACACAGTGCAGTTCCACAAAGCTGCTCAATTAGCAGTAAGCACTGTAATGATTACTGGGAAGCTCAAGTTACAGTGAACAGACACAGCCAGGCCAGCTCTCAGTTAGAGAGACCAGACAGCCACACAAAAAAAGGACACAAACACTATAAGCAACAAACCACACACTTCCTACTCAAAATTCGGGAAAATTATTATAGGAAATAGGGGCAGGAGTCGGCTATTCGGCCCATCCCGCCTGTTCCGCCATTCTACAAAAACATGGCTGATCCAAATGTTTGTGGCCTTGCCCTTTTTTGAAAAAAGGGGGACAGGAAAGTAGAGAGGTGTGGGGAGGGATTTCCCGAGCTTGGGGCATGAGCAGCTGAAGGTCATCTCAGTTGGCAATCCAGTGCAGTACTGAGGGAATATTTCAGACTCGGAATCCCTACAATGCAGAAGGAGGCCATTCGACCCATCGTTTCTGCACCGATCCTCTGAAAGAGCACCCTACCTAGGACCAAACCCCACCCTATCCCCATAACCCCACCTCAGGGCAGTTTAACACAGCCAATCCACCTAACCTGCACATCTTTGGACAGTGGGAGGAAACCGGAACATCCGGAGGAAACCCACACGGACACGGGGAGAAAGTGAAAACTCCACACAGTCACTTGAGGTCAGACTCGAACGCGGATCCCTGGCGCAGTGAGGAATCAGTGCTAACCACTGTGTCACCGTGACGCCCAAGACGAGATGTTAAACCCAGCTAGATGAAAAAGATTCCTTGGCACTTTTTTTGGGTGGAAGAGGTATCCCCACCACAGCTTGCCCAATATTTATTCCTCAGTAAACAGATCATCTGTATTATTATCACAGTGCTCCACGTGGGATCGTGCCGTGCACAAACTGTTTCGCTGCATTTCCGACATAACAGTGACTACCTTTTGGAAGTGTTCCGTGACATCCCGAGGTTTGAAAGGCACCAGATAAATGCAAGCCTGCCTGTCTATCCGACGTTATTATGTCTCCTTTTTTCTGGATTCTCCTGGTCACTAAATTTCTCAATAACTTGACCGAGTTTTTCGAGGAGGTCACAAAGATGATTGATGCAGGTAGGGCAGTGGATGTTGTCTCTATGGACTTCAGTAAGGCCTTTGACAAAGTCCCTCACGGCAGACTGGTACAAAAGGTGAAGTCACACGGGATCAGAGGTGAGCTGGCAAGATGGATACAGAACTGGCTAGGTCATAGAAAGCAGAGAGTAGCAATGGAAGGGTGCTTTTCTGATTGGAGGGCTGTGGCTAGTGGTGTTCCGCAGGGATCAGTGCTGGGACCTTTGCTGTTCGTAGCAGATATAAATGATTTGGAGGAAAATGTAACTGGTCTGATTAGTAAGTTTGCGGACGACACAAAGGTTGTTGTTGGAATTACGGATAGCGATGAGGACTGTCAGAGGATATAGCAGGATTTAGATTGTTTGGAGGCCTGGGCAGAGTTTAATCCGGACAAATGTGAGGTAATGCATTTTGGAAGGTCTAATACAGGTAGGGAATATACAGTGAATGGTAGAACCCTCAAGAGTATTGAAAGTCAGAGAGATCTAGGAGTACAGGTCCACAGGTCACTGAAAGGGGCAGCACAGGTGGAGAAGGTAGTCAAGAAGGCAAACGGCGTGCTTGCCTTCATTGCCCGGGGCATTGAGTACAAGAATTGGCAGGTCATGTTGCAGCTGTATAGAACCTTAGTTAGGCCACACTTGGAGTATAGTGTTCAATTCTGGTCGGCACACTACCAGAAGGAATGGAGGCTTTAGAGAGGGTGCAGAAGAGATTTACCAGAATGTTGCCTGTTATGGAGGGCATTAGCTATGAGGAGAGGTTGAATAAACTTGGTTTGTTCTCACTGGAAGGAAGGAGGTTGAGGGGCGACCTGATAGAGATCTACAAAATTATGAGGGGCATAGACAGAGTGTATAGTCAGAGAGATTTTCCCAGGGTAGAGGGGTCAATTACTAGGGGGCATAGGTTTAAGGTGAGAGGGGCAAGGTTTAGAGGAGATATATGAGGCAAGTTTATTTACACAGAGGGTAGAGGGAGCCTGGAACCCGCTTCCAGATGAGGTGGTGGAAGCAGGGACGATAGCGACGTTTAAGGGGCGTCTTGACAAACACATGAATAGGATGGGAATAGAGGGATACGGACCCCGGAAGTGTAGAAGATTTTAGTTTAGACGGGCAGCTTGTTTGGCACAGGTTTGGAGGGCCGATGCGCCTGTTCCTGTGCTGTAGTTTTCTTTGTTCTTTGTTTGTCTGGAGAAGTGAATTGTTCCTCAGCCTCCGTTTCAATTCGTGTTGTGTTCAACGCCACAAGTCAAATCCCCACTTAACCTCGGGGACCGTAACTCAGCTTTTCACCATAGCAATAAAGGCCGCACCCCTAGTTTATTACTTGGCTAGATCTTCAATCAACCAGCTCCCAATAAATCCTTTGCTTTCTCTGAACTACATTAAGCCTTTTGTGATCACCTGAGGTCATTTTAAAACAAAATATAACCAGGCGCAGTGTGGCGTGAAGAAAAAGCTAATTGTTTTCCTGGTAACCGGACCTGGTGATTCAGTTTGTTTATTCCAAGTGGGGCGGGGGGGGGGGGGGGCTGATGTGTAGTCAACACAATACAAAACAAACCAGAAAGTCGGGTTTCACTTGGAAAATAAATCACCAGCTTTTCACAACGTGCCAATGCCAGGGACAGTGGGCAAGACCCCCATCTCCCACCCTCTCGGATGAAGTGAGCTGTGGGGGGGGGGGGGGGGGGGCAGGGGAAAGAGGAGAAAAAAAGGTGGTGTGGGGCGGGGGGGGGGGGGGGGAGGCAGTTCCTGCAGAGAGCGCACATTTCTACACAAAGTGGGGAGTGTTGTGTTAAGTAAGTTGGTTCAACGTTGACTGCAACTGGATGCAGTGAAACTAGAAACAGGCTTCTGACACAGGAGATGGCCCAACACTGTTTTATTGAACTTCCTGATTGCTGTACATAGTCTGCTGTGAGTTGACACTCTATCAATCTAACTGATAACCTCCTACTGGCTTGACCAGACTAATTCTCTACCTCATGGTGATAGTGCGCACTGGCTTGTGCACTCTTACTATCTCAGTAGCTTTGTCCTGTAGAGAAGGGAGAGTTTTAATGCCCTGTGTGCTTTATAGTGGTGGTGTCCTGTCTGGTGATTGGTTGTTATGGGTCGTATGTGTTCATTGGTTATCCTGTGTGTCAATCACTGCCTGTCTGCATCTTGTTATATACATGAGTGGATATTATGACAGGAAGGGGAGGGGCATTGTGGTTCCTACAGAGAGCGACGGTTCCTGCACCCCGCTGGGTCACTGTCTGTGCGGAGTCTGCACATTCTCCCTGTGGCTGTGTGGGTTTGCTCTGGGTGCTCCCGTTTCCTCCCACAGTTCAAAGATGTGCAGGTTAGGACATGCTAAATTGCTCTTCATGTCTAAAAAATGGTAGGCGGCGTTATTGGGTTACAGGGATAGGGTGGAAGTGAGGGCTTAAGTGTGTTGGTGCAGACTCGATGGGCCGAATGCCCTCCTTCTGCACTGTATGTTCTTTGTTCCATTCCTTGACCTAGGCAGTTGCTTCACACCAACCACAATTCTCCTAGCCTGCAGTGATGTGACTCGATGTTACCCATTTGCAAGCCGCAGAGCGCCACACAACACTGGAAATGTGACCCAAACCACAAGACGGGTCCCATTTTCGGAACGCCTCACAGTGACGTTAGTCAGTCGATGATCACATTTTTGACTTTGCTGTGTCCCTTTTATTGTATTCACACTCACTTTGCATGGGCCAGCCATTAGCTCATTTCTGCTGCATGCCCCCCAGGGGACTGGATGTGGAGGCTCCATCAGGAGTATCTTCAAGTCAGAGATTGGTAGATTTTTCGATATTAAAGACATTGAGGGTCTGGGATAGTGTGGGAAAATGACATTGAGCTAGACGGTCAGCCATGATCTAGTTGAATGACAGAGCAAGCTCGAGGGGCCGAGTGGCCTGCTCCCATTTCCTAAATTACTATTCTCCGGTGAAACTCGGTGGAAGCTCCAGGAACAGAACCTCCAATCAGACACTTTACAGACTCGACATGGAGTACAACAACTTAAGACCATAACACCCGCCTCCATTTTCTTTCCTTTATTTTTCATAGAATTTACAGTGCAGGAGGAGGCCATTCGGCCCATCGAGTCTGCACCGGCTCGTTGAAAGAGCACCCCACCCAAGCCCACACCTCCACCCTATCCCCATAACCTAGTAACCCCACTCAACACGAAGGGCAATTTTGGACACTAAGGGCAATTTATCATGGCCAATCCACCTAACCTGCACATCTTTGGACTGTGGGAGGAAACCGGAGCACCCGGAGAAAACCCCCGCACACACGGGGAGAGCGTGCAGACTCCGCACAGACAGTGACCCAAGCCGGGAATCGAACCTGGGACTCTGGAGCTGTGAAGCAATTGTGCTAACCACTATGCTACCGTGCTGCCCACGGTATGTTTCGGATTTTCCTCTCGTCTCCTCAGTCAGCAGGGCGCCCATCCTCGCCACACCTGTTTCTTTTCACACTCAAACTCCATTCCCTTCCACCTTCTGTCACTCAATCTCTCCTGACTTCCCCTCTCTCGCAGGCGTTCCCCACCCATCCCGTGCAGAAAACCTCCAACTCTTCCCTGTTTGCATTGAAAGGTCATTTCAACCTGAAACACGAATATCCTTGGAGTGCCAGGGTTCACAATTTCCAGTATTTTTCCGTTGGATTTCAGATTTCCGCAGGATTCTGCTTTTCGATTCGCTAATTTCCACGCCTTATAAAATTTATTAATGCTTCCAATTAAAAAAAAAAAAAGAGTATTTCTTGCATCCTTTCCATCTCAGTTCTTTTATTCAATCGCTCCAACTTCAACAGCTGGAGACATCTTTTATTTTTGTCAGATGTGGCAGCTGTGCCTAAAGTATTGCAAAATATTGACAGCATTGACACAGCCCATTCGGCCCACCGGGTCCATGTTGGTGTTTAAGCTGCACCAAACCTCCTCCAACCCACTTCTTCCTTCAACCTCAGGTGACACATCCTTCTACTCCTTCCAACTGTCATGAGAATGTCACTTTAAGAAATGTTTGTCTGCTCATGTTACTGCAGTGATGTCAGAGAGTGGGTGGCGCTGGGATGTATGTCAGCTTTTTACTTTCGCTTTAGGCTTTTTGCTGCAGGGTGGGTTTGGTTTCTTTTTGGTTTTGGAGAAGCTGAAATCACAGCAGGATGTGTGTGAATCTCTGCAAGCTTACGAATGTCCATTTGCTGATTTCAACGTGGTAACTGTTCTCAGTAGTGAATTTAAACGTGAGGTGCTTCTGTTAAAAGGTGTTTTTGAAGTCTTATGGATGGTAAAAGGAATGTAAAGATTACTTAGTGTTGTATTCTTTGGGGGTTGTATTTGAATTAATGGTTGCTAAGATGTTCACTATGTTTCAAAAAGGTTAACTTGAGTTCATAGAATAAACATTGTTTTGCTTCAAAAAATACTTTTTCCATTTCTGCTGTACCACACCTGTAGAGTGAGCCGTGTGCTCCCCATACCACAATCTATTAAAAGTTGTGGGTCAGGTGAACTCCATGATACTCTTTGGGGTTCTCTAAACCCTGGCCCATAACACAACCCCCGTCCCCCCTCCCCCACAGCCTTTTCATATGAATGAACAACGTGGGGGCAGGAGGAGGCCACTCGGCCCCTCTAGCCTGTCCCCGCCATTCAATAAGATCACGGTTGATCTGATTGTAACCTCAACCCCACATTCCTGGTTACCCCCCTCCCGATAACCTTTCACCCCCTTGTCTATCCAGCTCTGCCTTGAAAATATTCAAACTTCAGTTCGAGAGTTACGAGCCCCAGTCTGTTCAACCTTTTGTGGCTTCATCCTTGTGAATCTCATTTCAATTTTCCCCAATGATTCCTTGTAATCCAGAAGTCAGAGCAATACACATCTCTGACTAATTTTATTCTCTAGATCAACTCGCTCTTCCCTGCCTTCCCTCCCTTATGTAGCCTTGACCCTTGAGCCATACTCCCTCCCATCTTGCACAGCAATGCTACAAATTGGGCTCAAGATTTCCTTACTTCTCTTTGAGAGATTTTGCACTCTCTCTCTCTCCTTCTTTCTCTCTTACACTCCTTAAATCAGACTGTTTGCTAAAAGTCAGATTTAGGTAAGTTCTCAAACTTCCTCAAGATCATAGACAAACAATTTTATTGTCACAGTGTAAGTGCATTGAATCAGTTTCTGTTCACATACTGCTTATTCACACAAGTGGTAATCTGATCAAGGCTTTCAAGATTGCAAAACAGTGTCCAATAAAGCAGATGTAGAGAGGATGTTTCCACTTGCGGACGAGACCAGTGCTAGTGGCTGTGTACATTAAAAATTAAATTGAGAATTCAGGAGAAACTTCTTTACCCAGAGAAAGGGAACATTGGACTCTGCCACAGGGAGTGGTTGAGATGAATGCCGTGGATGCATTGAAGGGGAACTGGATAAACATGAAGGAGAAAATAAATTAAGAGTGGGCAGGGTCTTGTAAAAGTGAATCGTTTAGACTGTTGCCGTCTACCAGTCCATTCTGAACCTATTTTTAGCGGGGACGGGGAGTGGTTAGACCATTCTGCCAGCTTACCCCACCAATGTGTTCCCCCCAGTGGTGATCATTCTCCTAAAATATGTTGTGAAATAAAACTCACCTCCTTTGCAATGGAAAAATGTAAGGAGCCAGCCATCATCGTCAGAATCATACAAGATCAAGGATAGTTTATCAGATAAACCTTCTTGATACTGTTTTTAACGGCGGAAATTTCACTTTAATTTGCCTTCACATCCGCATTTTTGATGCAAAACTTCCCTGTGCTTTCGACAGGAGAATCACCTTTATACATCCACTGGAGTTTCATTGTCTGGAATTCAATCTGGGGTGGTTCCATGTCAATATTAGTGACAATTACGTTGTTGAAGTTTAATGACAATTACATTGTAAATCAGCTGATGGACCGAAGGACATACTTGTCTGAAAACACCCGATCTCGTATGATCTCGGAAGCGAAACAGACTCGAGCCTGGTTAGTATCTTGGTGCGCCAATTACTAAGGGGTGTGGGTCATGGACTGAACGAGCGTCGCCATCTGACTGGTTTCCTTGCTGGGCTCCTGATGGAGTAGACGGTCACACATATCTCCTCTCCCTCTGAGCACTAAAGGGCAACTGGTGGGGGTAGCACAATCTTTCCGACATGAAGATGGGAGTTGGTGAAATTTGAATTCAATAAATAATCTGGAATTGAAAGTTTAATGATGACCATTATGATGTTCATAACGTCCTGTAGGGAAGGAAATCTGCCATTTTTACCTGGTCTGGCTGACATGTGACCCCAGACCCTCAGCAATAGAACTGACATTGACTGCTGAGTGACAGTCCTGTGTACATACTTACATGGTTTGGGTCCCCAATAAAGTACTTAAATGAAGGCATTGAAATGGACCACACAAAAAGTCTGAGGCTGCATTCCCATCATCCCTTGTAGATGGAAGGATGTAGATCATATATGTACTTCGGTGCCTGTAGTGTAAGAATTGTGCATTGTCTTCAAATTTAAGATGGTTTTAATTCAACATTTCTTCTTTTAACATCCTGTCCACCACTCGACTGTTACCTGGTGAAATTGTTTCTCTATTTTTGTGATGGGGTTCTCTCCCATCTTGTTCATTAATGTCCTTTAGTGAGGAAACCTGCCGTCCTTACCTGGTCTGGCCTACATCTGACCCCTGGACCCACAGCAATGTGGTTGACTCCTAAGTGCCCTCTGAAATGGCCTATCAAAGCACTCAGTTGTATCCAGCCAATCGATACCTCATAGACAATGTCCCAGACACCACCATCACCATTCCTGTATGTGTCCTGTCCCACCAGTAAGACAGCTCCAGCACTGGTGGCAACACAGTATTACACAGTCGGAGGGAGTTACCCTGGGAGCCCTCAACATGAACTGGACCCCATCAAGTCTAATGGAATCAGGTCAAACATGGCCAAGGAAACCTTCAGCTTATTACCACATACCATTCCCTCTCAGCTAATGAATCAATACTTCATGTTGAACATTGCTTGGGGAAGCACGGAGGGTGGCAAGGCAGCAGAATGCACTCTGGTTGAGGGAGACATAAGTATCTATCACCGAGAGTGGTTCCATAGTACCACATCAGACAGACTGAGCTAGCCGGGTCCTGAAGGATGTAGCTGCTGACTGGAACTGTAGAAGGTGCAGAGGGGACCAACAAGAGGGAAAACCACTCAACCTCACCAACTTGCCTGCCACAGATACATCTGTCCATGACAGTATTGATAGGCATGACCTTGTGAGCCAAAGGCCAGTCTTTACATTGTGGATACCATCCATCGTGTTGTGTGGCACTACCACCGTGCTAAATGGGATAGACTTCGAACATATCCAGCAACTCAAAGCTGGGCATCCATGAGGTGCTGTGGACCATCAGCAGCAGCAGCAGAGTTGTACTCAATTTGTAATCTCATGGTCCAGCATATCCCCCACTCTATCATTACCACCAAGCCAGGGGATCCCCGGTTCAATGAAGAGCAGCACCAGGCGTACCTAAAAATGTGAAAGGGCACAGAGGGCATTTTGGTGAGACGCCTCAAGCTGTGGGGCTCCAGCTCCTGAAGGAAGGTTCAGGGGTTGGGACCAACGTGAAATTATGTCCGAGCAGGAGTGTGTTCAGGTGGGTGTTCATCACACACCGGCACCTCCAAGCCCATGAGTGCCATCGGGTCCAAGCGCGACCATTTTAAGGTGACTGATTAATGGTTGCGAAGATGTTCACTGTATGTTTTGAAATGGTTAACTTGAGTTCATAGAATAAACATTGTTTTGCTTTAAAAAATACTTTTCCATTTCTGCTGTACCACACCTGTACAGTGGGCCAGGGTTTAGAGAACCCCAAAGTGTATCGTGGAGTTCCCCTTACCCACAACTTTTAAGAGATTGTGGTATGGGGAGCACACGGCCCACTCTGTGGAGCAGACGCTCCACAGACATTCACTATTTTTGGATTGGGTGGAGTGAAGGAAGAGGGGGAAGAAGGGCCAAGCGATTCCCAAAGACGACTATCCCTGTTGATGACGAATGTGATATAAAATAGTTACTTTAGAGTTACTAGTTAATGTAATGTAGAAATAAGCCACTTTGATTTTTGCAGTTAGGGACAAAGGAATTTGAGACCGCATGGAAAAAGCAGGAAGAGGTGTGTCTATGAGGGTGATGCTTCATTGATAGGGGCCAGAGAAAGGGATTGGAAGTGAGCCAATCAGAATAGATCGAACAGGTCAGGAGGGACCTAGGCTGACCTATGTCCGTCGAGTATGTGAAACTTGATACCATTTGAACTGATTTTGCAGAGATCCCTTTGTCTGGTAGTTCAGTCGTTTTCTGGAGTGTAAGAGGCAGGACGTCCTGTTACATTCTGTAAGATGATTAAGCTTGCAAGCTAAATAAATAACTTCTGTTTACGTGCGAATCCGTCTCAACTTTTATTGAGGCCAGACTGACAGAGAAAGAAATTTGGAGATCAACATTGAAATCCCGTTACACCAAATCTTTATATCAACCGCTTGTCAGGCCCCTGGTTGGGAGCACTGCATCCAATTCTGCTGTTCAGGCCTTCGCGAAGCTGGGGGGGGGGGGGAGATGGTTACAGGAAGGAATGACAAGACCGGAGAAGATGGGGTCCTTTCGCTTAGAGCAGACCAAAGGGAGCTTTAATAAAGCCATTCAAAATCATGAAGGGTTTTGACCAGAGTAAATATAGAAAAACTGCTCCCAGTGGCAACAGAGAGATAACCAGATTTTCAGCTGATTGAGGAAATGGGAGTGTGATTAATTGGATCTAGCTCCAACAGGGAGCCAGCACAGTCACGAATGGCGTCCCCCCGACACTGTCTTATTTCATGATCCTGTTCACAATTCCCAGCAGCAAGCTGCGTTTGGCTTAGGACAAGGATCCACCTCAGAGACGAGAGTTCCCAGTTAGCCATTTGTCCACATTTCAGTCTGCAGTGCACACAGAAGCCGCTCCCTTTGTACATCCAGCGCCTGCAGTTTTATCATCCCAGCCACAGTCACTACATCCTGGAGAGAGTGTATATTTTTAGATACACTTATTTGTGAGCCCTGCCCAGATTGCCAAAGTCAACACGAGCTCACAGGCCACGATCCAGCAGTCAATTTACATCAATTATGTGTCCCTCAGCTCAGGTAGAGGTTGGATAATTACCGAGTCGCCCAGCGGGTAAGCTGAAGCCCCGTCTGTCGTCTTGGGTGCCTGCCGCAGATCCCATGACACTATTTCAAAAAAGGGCAGGGGCCATTATTGATCCCTCAGCTTAATCTGGTCACGATCACATTATAAGCAGGATCGAGAATCCCGCATGGCATGTTGCCTGCCCGGTGCCAGGGTGAGGGACATCTCTAACCGGCTTGAATGGATACTGAAGTGGGAGGGAGAGGATCCAGTTGTTGTGGTCCACGTTGGGATGAACAACATAGGCAAGACGAGGAAAGAGGACCTGTTCGGGGATTATCAAGAACTCGGAATTACTCCTATCAAGGATTTTTTTTCCCTCCAATGTTTTTTTATTTCCACCCAGATTGATTCAACATTTTGGCCCTTAGCGCCAATATCATTTCTTAATACAGCCTTGATTAAAAGAACAAGTTCTCAAGGGTTATAATCTCTGGATTACGTCAGCACGGTGGCACAGTGGTTAGCACTGCTGCCTCACAGCGCCGAGGTCCCAGGGTCAATCCCGGCCCTGGGTATCTGTCCGTGTTGAGTTTGCACATTCTCCCCGTGTCTGCATGGGTTTCGCCCACACAACCCAAAGATGTGCAGGGTAGGTGGATTGGCCACGTTAAACTGCCCCTTAATTGGAAAACTGAATTGGTGCACTAAATTTAAAAAAATAAAGAATAAAAAAATAAAAATCTCTGGATTACTACCTGACCCATGTGCAAATTGGCATAGGGATGAGAAAATTAGGTAAACATGTGCGGGAAAGAGGGGTTCCATTTCATGGGGCACCACACCAGTATTGGGACAGGAGGGATCTGTACCGTTGGGACGGTCTCCTCCTGAACCGATCTGGGACCAGTGTTCTACCGGAAAGGATAAATAGGGTGGTCACAAGGGAATAACTAGCGAATGGGGGTGGGGGGGGGGGGGGGGGGAGGTGGGGGGGGGGCAGGTCAGCATGTGAGGAGAAGATAGTGGTTAATAGGATGAACAGGCAGGGCAGTCCAACAACTACGGAGGGGATAGGAAACGTAAACAAAATCAAAATGTAAGGTGACTGTGGGAGTGAAAGTTGGGAATGAGGCGGAGTGTTATTAGGGATTAACAAAAGGAGGTCAGAACGTATGAAAGGCGTAGTGCACAAGATAATCCTGCAAGGGAACGACAAATCAGTTGGACATGTTTGAAAACCCTATACCTGAATACACGCAGCATTCGGAGTAAGGTCAATGAGCCAACTGCACAAATAGAGACAAATGGGTATGATCTGGTGGGGATTACTGAAACATGGTTGCAGGAGAACCGGGACTGGGAGTTGAATGTCCAACGGTACTCAGTATTCTGAAAGGATAGACAGGATGGAACAGGAAATAGAGTTCCTTCCTTGGTTAAAAATTACATCAAGGCTGTATTAAGAAATAATATTAGCACTAAGGGCCAATATGTTGAATTTATCTGGGTAGGAATAAAAAACAAGGGAAAAAACTCCTTGGTAAGAGTAATTTACAGGCCCCCCGAGCAAGATTTCCAAAGTGGGCATAGCATAATCCAAGAAATAATGAGGGCTTGTGGAAAGGGCACAACGGTAATCATGCATGATTTTAACTTGCATATTGACTGGATTAATCAAACTGGCAAGGGTAGCCTCAAGGGAGATTTCAGAATGTATGAGGGATTGTTTCTTACAGCAATATGTTATGGAACCATAGAAATCATAGAATTTACAGTGCAGAAGGAGGCCATTCGACCGATCGAGTCAGCACCGGCCCATCGAAAGAGCATCCTATCCAAGCCCACACCTCCACCCTATCCCCGTAACCCAGCAACCCCACCTAACATTTTTTGGACACAAAGGGCAATTTAGCATGGCCCAATCACCTAGCCTGCACATTTTTGGACTGTGGGAGGAAACCGGAGCACCCGGAGTAAACCCACGCAGACACTGGGAGAACGTGCAAACTCCACACAGACAGTGACCCAAGCCGGGAATTGAACCTGGGACCCTGGAGCTGTGAATCAACTGTGCTAACCACTGTGCTGCCCACCAGGGAGCAGGGTATTTTAGATTCAATATGATGTAACAAAAAAGGATTGCTCAATAGTCTTGTCATTAAGGAGTGATCACAGCATTCTAGAATTTCAAATCAGATTGAGTGAGAGAAGACAGAGTTCCATACCAGAGTTTTAGCACTGGGCAGAGGTAATCTTACAGGCCTGAGGAAAGAGTTAGCCCAAGTAGGCTGGCCACAAATAATTGAGGAATGGTGCACGTTCAGGGAGATATTAAATACGTCTCAATTAAAGTATATTTCTGAGAGGAATTGGTAAAAGGGAGAAAAATGTTCCATCACTAAACAAGGAAGTCAAGGAAGACAAAAACTAGGGTATACCATACTGCAAAAGCTAGTGGTAAGCTGGAAGATTGGGAGAACTTTAAGGTTAAGTAAAAGGCTACTAAAAATAAAATCAAAAGAGCTGAGCTGAACTATGAAAGGAAACTAGCAGAAAACATAAACACACACCAAAAGCTTCTATAAGTATATAATGAGGAAGAGACTAGCTAAAGTAAATGTTGGCCCTTTAGAGGACGACACTGGTGAAGTTATAATGGGGAACACAGATGGCCGAGGTACTGAACCAATATTTTCCTTCTGTCTTCACGGTAGAGGATAATTTAAAAATTCCAAAAACTTCAGGTATTGCAGAGGAACTTGGTGCTACAGATGTCACTAAGGAGATGGCATTAAATAAACTGATGGGATTAAGAGCAGATAAGTCTCCGGGACCCAATAGCCTGCACCCTCGGGTATTAAGGGGGGTGGCAGCAGAGATGGTGGATCAATTGGTTATGATATTTCAGGATTCCCTGAATTGTGGAAGAGTCCCAGTGGATTGGAAATGTGATGCCCCTATTCAAAAAGGCAGAGGCAAAAAGTAGGAAACTATAGACCGGTTACTTGATCCTCTGTGGTGGAGAGGTTGCTGGAATCTATCAAGGAGATGACTGAACATTTGGAAAGTCAAAGCGCAGTCCACCATTGTCAGCATGGTTTCATGAAGGCTAAGTCATGCTTGACAATCTTGCTTGAGTTCTTTGAGGACGTAACCAGCAAGGTGGATAATGGGGAACCTGTGGATGTGGTATATCTAGACCTCCAGACGACATTTCACAAGGTGCCACATAAAAGACAGATCCAGAAAGTGAGATCACAGGGGATTGGGGGTAGAATACTAGATTGGATTGAGGATTGGCTGACTGACAGAAAGCAGAGGCTGGCGAGCTGTAACTAGTGGGTGCTGCAGGGGTCAGTTCTCGGACCTCAACTGTTTACAATCTATATAAATCATCTGCAAGCAGGGAATGAGTTTAACATTGTAAAATTTGCAGATGATACTAAAATAGGCGGAAAAGTGGGCAGTGAAGAGGAGATAAACATTTTACAGATGGATATATAGATAGCCGAGGAGATTTGGCAAAAATTTGGCAGATGGAGTTTAATGTGGATAAGTGTGAGGTTATCCATTTTGGCTGAAAAAATAGAAAGGCAAATCATCTAAACGGAAAGCAGGTTCAAAATGCATCAGTGCAGAGGAATCAGGCTGTTTTGTTCATGAATTGCAGACAGTTAGTATGCAGGTACAGCATGTAATAAAAAAGGCAAATGGAATGTTAGCATTTATTGCAAAAGGACTGGAGTAGAAACGTAGAGAAGTGTTTTTGCGATTGTACAGGATGTTGGTGAGACCACATCTGGAGTATTGTGTTCAGTTTTGGTCTCCTTATTTGAGGAAAGATGTGGTGGCTTTGGAGGCAGTTCAGAGGAAGTTCACCAGATTGACTCCGGGGATGAAATAACTGATGTACGAGGAGAGATTAAACAATTTGGGCTTATATTCGCTGGAGTTTAGAAGGATGAGAGGGGATCTGATTGAGGTGTATAAAATACTAAGAGGGAGGGCAGCACGGTGGCGCAGTGGGTTAGCCCTGCTGCCTCGCGGCGCTGAGGTCCCAGGTTCGATCCTGGCTCTGGGTCACTGTCCGTGTGGAGTTTGCACATTCTCCCCGTGTTTGCATGGGTTTCGCCCCCACAACCCAAAAAAGGTGCAGGCTAAGTGGATTGGCCACACTAAATTGCCCCTTAATTGGAAAAAATGAATTGGGTACTCTAAATCTTTTTTTTTTTTTTAAAAGGAAAAAAGAAATACTAAGAGGGATTGACAAAGTACACGTGGACCAAATATTCCCCATTGTGGGGCAATCTAGAACGAGAGGTCACGGATATAGGTTGAGAGGCGGTAGATTTAAAACTGAGACGAGGAGGAACTATTTCTCGCAGAGGGTAGTGAATTTGTGGAACACGCTACCCCATAGTGCGGTGGAGTTCAATCTTTAAATGGTTTCTAGAAGGAGATGGATATATTTCTGATTAAAAAAACAGGTTAAAGGGATATGAGGAACAGGTAGGGAGATGGATTGGAGACCAGGCAGAGATCTGATTGAATGGTAGAGCAGGATCGAGGGGCAGAATTGTCTAATACCAACATTCCCATGTCTGCAGGATCTTTCTGTGCACATATTTCTGTCGCTTTTCATGTATTACAACATTGACTGGACTTAAAAGAAAAAAGGAATTTCAGTGACAAGGAAGCTCTGCAGCTGTCAAAGGTGTTGTAAAAATGCAAATGTTTGTTTGAAGTTCAATGTTTGAAGAACTGTCCTGGTTTCACAGAGACAGACACGTAGGTGGGAATGCAGGCATGCAGGCTCAGGGGAGGAGGGGAGGGGGGTACATAGACTCCACGCCGACAGTCACTGGAGGTCAGAATTGAACCCGGGTCCCTGGCACAGCGAGGCAACAGTGCCAATCACTGTGCCACCATGCTGCCCATTTGGCTGGTTCCAACAGCACCAAACCGTTCCTTTGGTGATCGCTGCCGTGTACCCTCCGATAACCCACTCGTGTGTTCGCTCATGTACAGATCTTTCAGGGATTGTGTCAACCTTGGCCTTCCACTGTATTGATCTTTGAATCTGCCTGACTAATTGTGGAATTTTGAAGTTGTTTTTGGAGTGATATTTTCCCGTACCGCAGATGTGGGATCAATTTCCCGGAGATCTGCGTCTCTGTCACCTTGGGCAGCACGGTAGCATTGTGGATAGCACAATTGCTTCACAGCTCCAGGGTCCCAGGTTCGATTCCGGCTTGGGTCACTGTCTGTGCGGAGTCTGCACCTCCTCCCCGTGTGTGTGTGGGTTTCCTCCGGGTGCTCCAGTTTTCTCCCACAGTCCAAAGATGTGCAGGTTAGGTGGATTGGCCATAATAAATTGCCCTTAGTGTCCAAAATTTCCCTTAGTGTTGGGTGGGGCTACTGGGTTATGGGGATAGGGTGGAGGTGTTGACCTTGGGTAGGGTGCTCTTTCCAAGAGCTGGTGCAGACTCGATGGGCTGAATGGCCTCCTTCTGCACTGTAAATTCTATGATAATCTCTCTCCATCCCTCGATAACCTCCATGCAGTTGCATCGCTCTGATCCAGTCTCAGAGCTGCCTCATTCTTTTCCAGCTACAGCTAAATGGTGGGGCAAAGGCTGCCATGCTCTCAACAGTGGCTCTCCCCTCCTGCCAGAGTCTCTGGTTGCACCAGACTGCTCACAGCTAATTCAACATCATGCTGTTTCCAACCCCATTTCGAAAAAAACCCAACAAAAAACACATCTAATATCACCCATCTTTACCTGTCTCAGCTCTTTGGCTGCCGGAACCCTCACACTTTTTCACTTCTGGACTCAACTCATCCAATTTCTGTCCAAGCTGGAATCCAATCAACCACTTTCAGTAAACCTCAATTCATCCAAAAACGTTGCCACCACCGCGTTTCATACGAACATCACTCCCGCTCAATTTGATGTGATTGGCTGCCAGTGTCCCTCAGTGCGTCCAGTAGCAAGTAACATGCACCGCACAAGTGCCCGGCAATGACCATCTCCAACAAGAGAGGATCTAACCATCGCCCTGGACATTCACCATCACTGAATCCCCCTCAAATCAACATTCTGGGGGGTTAGCATTTCACCAGAAAATAAATTGGACCAGCCCTATAAATACTGTGGCTACAGGAGCAGGTCAGAGGCTAGGAATTCTGCAGCGAGGAACTCACCTCTTGATTCAGCAAAGCCTGTCCACCACCTACATGGCAGAAATCAGGAGTGTGATGGAACACTCTATTTGCCTGGGTGAGTCCGGCTGCAACAACACCCAAGAACCCAGAACAAGATCCATTTGAGCCAACTCTGTTTCCTATTCGAGCGCCAGCCTTTAATCCATGCCAATATGTTACCCAATAACATGAGTCTATACACCAAAAGCTTTAATTTTCCGCAATATCTTTGATGTGGCACATCATCAAGTACCTTTGGAAATCTAACTACAGCACGTTCACCTTTATGCACAAACATGTGGCTTCTACAAAGAACTCCAATAAACTTCCCATGAAAGAAAAATAAAGGATTTCCACAACAAATCTCATATTCCAAAGGGCACCCACATAGGACAGGACGAGAAAGTGACTGGAAGAGAATCAGGAGGACACTGCAGCACCCATACAGCCAGAGACCAGCTGCTACAGTGGGGGCTCAGACCTAGGGAAATCAGGTTTCATCAAGGTGATTCTCTTCCCGAGCCATCACAATGGCACTGCGTTAAAATGCCCACAGCCAGACTCCCACAGCACTGATTCCTGAATAATTCGTACCTTACAGATAATGTCACAGTCATCACCGTCACAATTCCTGGGTTAGTCCTGCCCCAATGGCAAGACAGACCCGCAGGAGGTGGCAGCGGCACAGTGGTGTACAGTCCTCAACATCGACTCTGGACCCCATCAGGTCGAACATGGGCAAGGAAACCTCCTGCTGAATATCGCATACCACCCCATCAGCTGATAAATTTGTACTCTTCCATATTGAACCCCACTTGGATGAAGCACTGAGGGTGGCAATGTACTCTGGATGGGGGAATTCAATGTCCATCACCAAGAGTGGCCCGCTAGTACTACCACAGACCAAGCTGGCTGGGTCCTGAAGGACAGAGCTGCTAAACAGGGACTGCGCCAGGTGGTGGTGGAACCAAGAAGGGGGAAATAACATACTTAGAACATAGAACAGTACAGCACAGTACAGGCCCTTCGGCCCACGATGTTGTGACAACCATTTATCCTAATCTGAGATTAATCAATCTAACTTTAATTTACACCACTTCAATTTACTGCTGCCCATGTGCCTGTCCAAGAATCGCTTAAATGTCCTTAATGACTCAGACTCCACCACCTCTGCTGGCAGTGCATTCCATGCACCCACCACTCTCTGAGTAAAGAACCTACCTCTGATATCTCCCCTATACCTTCCTCTAATCACCTTAAAATTATGTCCCCTCATGACAGCCATTTCTGCCCTGGGGCAAAGTCTCTGACTACCCACTCTATCCATGCCTCTCTTCATCTTGTACACCTCTTATCAAGTCACCTCTCATCCTTCTTCGTTCCAGTGAGAAAAGCCCTAGCTCTCTCAACCTTTCTTCATAAGACATGCCCTCCAGCCCAGGCAGCATCCTGATAAATCTCCTCTGCACCCTTTCCAAAGCATCCACATCCTTCCTATCATGAGGCGACCAGAACTGGACACAATATTCCAAGTGTGGTCTAACCAGGATTTTATAAAGCTGCAGCAAAACCTCACGGCTCTTAAACTCAATCCCCCTGTTAATGAAAGCCAACACGCCATACGCCTCCTTAACAACCCTATCAACCTCGGTGGCAACTTAGAGGGATCTATGTACGTGGACCCCAAGATCCCTCTGTTCCTCCACACTTCCAAGAATCCTGCCTTTAACCCTGTATTCAGCATTCAAATTCGACCTTCCAAAATGAATCACTTTACATTTATCTAGGTTGAACTCCATCTGACACTTCTCAGCCCAATTCTGTATCCTGTCAATGTCCTATTATAATCTGCAACAGCCCACAACACTATCTACTACTCCACCAACCTACGTGTCATCAGCAAACTTACTAACCCACCCTTTCACTTCCTCATCCAAGTCATTTATAAAAACCACAAAGAGCAGAGGTCCCAGAACAGATCACTGAGGAACACCACTGGTCACCGATTCCAGGCGGAATACTTTCCATCCACTACCACTCGCTGTCTTCTTTCGGCCAGCCAATTCTGTATCTAGACAGCCACATTTCCATGTATCCCATGCCCCCTAACCTTTTGAATGAGCCTACCATGGGGAACCTTATCAAATGCCTTACTGAAATCCTTATACACCACATCCACTGCCCAGCCTTCATCAATGTGTCTTGTCACATCTTCAAAGAATTTAATGAGGCTTGTGAGGCATGACCTGCCCCTCACAAAGCTATGCTGACTATCTTTAATCAAAGTATGTTTCTCTAAATAATCATAAATCCTATCTCTCAGAATCCTTTCCAATATTTTGCTCACCACAGACGTAAGACTGACTGGTCTGTAATTCCCAGGGATGTCCCTATTCCCTTTCTTGAACAGAGGAACAACATTCGCCTCCCTCCAATCATCCGGTACTACTGCAGTGGAGAGTGAGGATGCAAAGATCATCACCAACGGCACAGCAATCTCCTTCCTCACTTCCCGTGGTAACCTTGGTATACCCAGTCAGGCCCAGGGGCCTTATCTAGCCTGATATTTTTCAAAATTTCCAGCACATCCTCCTTAATATCAATCTGTTTGAGTCTATTAACCTGGTTCATGCTGTTCTCATGAGCAACAAAGGTTCCTCTCTCTAGTGAATACTGAAGCAAAATATTCATTTAGGGCCTCCCCCATCTCCTCAGACTCTAGGCACAAGTTCCCTCCACTATCCCTGATCCGCCCTACCCTCACTCTGATCATCCTCTTATTTCTCACACAAGTGTAGACGCCTTGGGCTTTTCCCTAATCCTTCCCGCCAGGGCTTTTTCATGCCCCCTTCTAGCTCCCCCAAGTCCATTTTTGAGTTCCTTCCTGGCTACCTTGTAACCCTCTAGAGCAGTGCAAGATCCTTGCTTCCTCAACCTTACATAAGCTTCCTTCTTCCTCTTGACTAGAAGCTCCACTTCTCTTGACATCCAAGGCTCCTTCACCTTACCATTCCTTCCTCGTCTCAGTGGGAGAAAACAATTTAGCACTCGCAGCAAGTGCTCCTTAAACAACTTAAACAATTACTGTTGTGCATTTCCCCAAGAACTGTTATCACGTTATGCTCCTCAGCTCCTGTCTAATAGCAGTATATTTCCCCTCCCCCAATTAAATACCTTCTCATACGGTCTGTTCCTATCCCTCTCCATGACTATGGTAAAGGTCAAGAAGTTGTGGTCTCTGTCACCGAAATGCTGTCCAACAGAGACATCTGACACCTGGCCTGGTTTGTTGCCAAGCACCAAACCCAATATGGCCTCCCACCTAGTCGGCCTATCTCCATATTGAGTCAGGAATCCTCCCTGTACACACCTGACAAAATCTGCTCCATCAAAACCATTTGCAGTAAGGAGGTTCCACTCAATATTAGGGAATTGAAGTCACCCATGACAACAACTCTGTTACCTCTGCATCTTTCCAAGATCTGCTACCCAATCTGTCCCTCCATCTCTCTGCTGCTATTGGGGGTCTATAGAAAACTCCCAGTAAAATGACTGCTCCTTTCTTGTTTCTAACTTCACCCAGATGACTCAGTAGATAAACTCTCCTCGACTACCTCCTTTTCTGCAGCAGCAATGAACTCCCGATTAACAGTGCTACTCCTCTTCCTCTTTTACCTCCCTCACTATTCTTCTTAAAACAGCGATACCCCGGAACACCTAACAACCATTCCTGCCCCTCCGCAATCCATGTATCCGTAATGGCCACAACATCGTAGTTCCAAGTACTCATCCCTAAGTTCTAAGGTCATCATGCTCTAAGTTCATCTCCCTTATTCCTGACACTCCTTGCATTGAAACAGATCCACTTTAATCCATTCCCCGGAGTGCAACTTTTTCCTATCAACTGTCTATCCTTTCTCTCATACTGGCTGCATACTATTTCTGCCTGTTCAACAGCTACACTATCCTCTGATCCCCTCCCCCTGCCAAACCAGTTTAAACCCTCCCCAAGAGCTCCAGCAAACCTCCCACCCAGGATATTGGTGCCCCTCTAGTTTAGGTGCAATCCATTATTTATGTACAGGTCCCACCTTCCCCAGAAGGTATCCCAATGACTCACATATTTGAAGCCTTCCCTCCTGCACCAGCCCTGTAGCCACGTGTTCAGCTGCACTCGCTCTCTGTTCCTTGTCGCACTTGCACGTGGCACCGGTAGCAATCCTGAGATCACTACTCTGCTGATCCTGCTCTTAAGCTTCCAACCTAACTCCCTAAAATCACTTTTCAGATCCTCACCACTTTTATTAGCTATGTCGTTGGTGCCGATGTGCACCACGACTTCTGGTTGCTCCCCCTCCCCCTTAAGAATCCTATAGACTCGATCCGAGACATCCCTGCCCCTGGCACCTGGGAAGCAACATATCTTTCGGGAGTCTCGTTCGCGACCACAGAATCTCCTATCCGTTCCCCTAACCATTGAATCTCCTATCACTATTGCTTTTCTATTCTCCCCCTTCCCTTCTGAGCCACAGAGCCGGGCTTAGTGGCAGAGACATGACTGCTATGGCCTTCCCTCGGTAGGTCATCCCCCCAACAGCATCCAACAGCAGCACGGTAGCATTGTGGATAGCACAATTGCTTCACAGCTCCAGGGTCCCAGGTATGATTCCGGCTTGGGTCACTGTCTGTGCGGAGTCTGCACATCCTCCTAGTGTGTGCGTGGGTTTCCTCCGGGTGCTCCAGTTTCCTCCCACAGTCCAAAGATGTGCAGGTTAGGTGGATTGGCCATGATAAATTGCCCTTAGTGTCCAAAATTGCCCTTAGTGTTGGGTGGGGTTACAGGGTTATGGGGATAGGGTGGAGGTGTGGACCTTGGGTAGGGTGCTCTTTCCAAGAGCCGGTGCAGACTCGATGGGCCGAATGGCCTCCTTCTGCACTGTAAATTCTATGAAATCTATGAAAACGGTATACTTGCTTTGAAGGGGAACACCCACGGAGGATCCCTGCAGCCTGCGCATTTCTTTTCCTTCCCCTGACTGTAACCCAGCTACTCTTGTCCTGCACCCTGGGTGTGGCTACGTCCCTGTAACTCTTCTCTATCACCCCCTCTGCCTCCCAGATAATCTGAAGTTCATCCAGCTCCAGTTCCCTAACGCAGTCTTTGAGGAGCTGGAGTTGGTGCACTTCCTCCAGGTGTACTCAGTGGGGACACCAGTGGTGTCCCTCACCACCCACATCTTACAGGAGAAGCATGCAACTGCCCTAGCCTCCATCCTCTCCGATCTGAATTCCCAAAGAGATTTAAAAGGAAAAAAAATATTTATATAATAATCTTTATTCGCGTCACAAGTAGGCTTACGTTAACACTGCAATGGAGTTACTGTGAAAATTCCCTAGTCTCCGGCGTCTGTTCGTGTACACAGAGTAAGAATTCAGAATGTCCAATTCACCTAACAAGCACATGTTTTGGGACTTGTGGGAGGAAACCGGAGTGCCCAGAAGAAACTCACACTGAAACGGGGAGACAGACAGTAACCCAAGCCGGGAATCGAACCCGGGTCCCTGGGAAGCAACAGTACTAACCACTGTGCTACCGTGCCGCCCATGGTTAATCATTTTTCACATTGAAACGTAGGTGCCAATGTTGTAGCTGGACAGGAACAGCTTGGTTAGGAGCTTGGTTAGGGGCATGGCAAGTTTTGGAACACAAGTCTTCAGTACTAATGCCAGAATATTGTCAGGTCCCATAGCCTTTGCAGTATCCAGTGCCATCAGCCATGTCTTGATATCACATGGAATGAACTGAAGCGACTGAAGATTGAAATCTGTGATGCTGGGGATGTCCGGAGGAGACCAAGGTGGCATCCACTGAGCACTTCTGGCTGAAGATTGTTGTGACTGCTTCAGCCTTGTCTCTTGCACTGATGAACTGGGCTCCTCCATGGAGGATGGGGATATTTGTGGAGCCTCCTCCTCCGTGAGTTGTTTAATTTTCCATTTGCAACGGGATGTGGCAGCACTGCTAAGTGGAATTGCTTAGCTCAGTGGTATTACCTGCTGTTTATTTGAACATTCTGAATTCTCTCTCAGAGTACCTGAACAGGCGCCGGAATGTGGCGACTAGGGACTTTTCACTGGAACTTCATTGCAGTGTTAATGTAGCCTACTTGTGACAATAAAAGATTATTATTATTTTGCTGTTCAGCCCACAAATCCCTGGATTGGTGGTAGTGGTAGATTAGGGGATAAGCGGGTCATGAGGTTACAGATTGGGGTTGAATACATCTGCTGCCACTAATGACCCTCAGCACCTCCTGCATGACCAGTCTCGAGTTGCTCGATCTGTTTGAAGTTTATCCCAATTAGCACGATGGTCGTGGCACAAAACACGATGGAGGGTATCCTGAATGTGAAGACGGGACTTTGTCTCCACAAGGACTGTGGTCACTTCTACCGATACTGGAATGGACAGATGTTTCTGCGGCAGGCAGTTTGGCGAGGATGAGGGCAAGTGGTGAATTTGGGTGCATTAGAGAGCCATGGTGAGAGTTTGGTGACTGAGGGAGTTAGGTGAGGAGGGAGCAAGGTGCTCCTTTCATTTCATTTCCTACATTTCCTCAAAGAGCGCGAAGGGAGCCGGGAGTTATCAGAGAGTGCAGCTGATTGGGAGCAGAGTCGGAGGGTGGAGTTCCAGCTGGTTCACAGGCAGCTGCATTCTGTAAGGTAAAAGTCGTTTGTTTGCTTTTTGTTTTTGTTTTTTGGGGGCAGCAAGCTATCTTTGTATTATTTAGCAGAATCACCAATTTTAGAGGGTTCACTTGAGAGAATAGCAGCAGTATATATATATATTTTTTAAGGGCCTACCGGGTGGTTAATCTTTTTTTTCCCTTTCAAATCTCTTTGGGAATACTGATTGGAGGCTAAAGCAGTTGCATGCTCCTCCTGTAGGATGTGGGTGGTGAGGGACACCACTGGTGTCCCCACTGACTAGACCTGCAGGAAGTGCACCCAACTCAAGCTCCTCAGAGACCACGTTAGGGAACTGGAGCTGGAAGAACTTTGGATCATCCGGGAGGGGGTGATAGAGAGGAAGCAGTGCTAACTACTGCACCACCATGCCGGAGGAGCGATTATAATTGGGATGCTCCAGACGTCAGAATAGAGTGGCACAGATGTCTCAGGGTTGTGGGGCTGGAGGAGGTTTCACAGTGGTTAACACTGCTGCCTCACAGCTCCAGTGACCAGTGTTCGATTATGACCCCGGGTGACTGTCGATGTGGAGTTTGTACCTTTCTCCATGTCTGCGTGGGTTTCCTCCGGGTGCTCCGGTTTCCTCCCACAGTTCAAAGATGTGCAGGTTAAGTGGGTTAACCATGCTAAATTATCCTTGGGGTGGGGCCTACAGAGATAGGGTGGGGGATTAAGCCTAGGTAGGGTGCTCTTTCGGAGGGCCAGAGCAGACTCGATTGGCCAAATGGCCTCCATGTGCACTGTAGGGATTATATGAAAGATAGGGAGGGTATGGGGCCATGGACAGATTTGAAAACAAGATGAGACTTATAGCATGTGGGCAGCACAGTAGCACAAGTGATTAGCACTGTGGCTTCACAGCGCCAGGGTCCCAGGCTCGATTCCCCGCTGGGTCACTGTCTGTGCGAGTCTGCACGTTCTCCCGGTGTCTGCGTAGGTTTCCTCCGGGTGCGCCGGGTTCCTCCCACAGTCCAAAGACGTGCAGGTTAGGTGGATTGGCCATGATAAATTGCCCTTAATGACCAAAAAAGGTTAGGAGGGGTTATTGGGTTATGGGGATAGGGTGGAAGTGAGGGCTTAAGTGGGTCGGTGCAGACCCGATGGGCCGAATGACCTCTTTCTGCACTGTATGTTCTATCAAGACATTGCTGTCCCAGAAACTTGTGGGAGGCCATCCAGGAGTTGAGCCGAGAGTTGATGATGGAAATGAGGGTTTCAGCAGTAAATCACCAGAGACAGGGACAAAGTTCTGGAGCTGGAAATAGGTCTTAGCGATGGCATGGAATAGGAAGCTGGAAGCTCATCAGGTCATTAAATGTGAAATCAAGGTTGCGGACTGACCTTTTTAATCTCAGACTGCTGCCAGAGCGAGGGATGGAGTTTCTTTGTTTTTTTAGTTTTTCCAATTAAGGGGCAATTTAGCGTGGCCAATCGCCTACCCTGCACATCTTTTGGGTTGTGGGGGTGAGACCCAAGCAGACACGGGGAGAATGTGCAAACTCCACATGGACAGTGACCCAGGGCCAGGATCAAACCCGGGTCCTCGGAGCTGTGAAGCAGCAGTGCTAACAGTGCCGCCTGGAGAGGGATGGAGTTGGTAGCAAGGGAACAGAGTTTGGAGTGGGGACCAAAAACAATGGACAGGATCTACCAGCCACGCTGCGCCCGAAAAGCAGCGTGCCGCAGTGCAACGTGACTAATAAATGCCGGGAGATACTGCTCCCAGGAACTACCCAGATGTCACACATTGAGCGATCCAAAACAATCTTGTTAGACGTCGCAATGTCAATTCCACCCAAATCTGCATATCAGAGCAAGACAGCTAGAGGTAACCGAGGCGTTAGAATCTATCCCCTTCACCTTGGAGACGTCGGGCGAACACCATTCAGTCCTGGGGATCAGATGAACAGCACCTATGGGGGGGGGGGTCTCCCAAGGGATTGGAGCCCCCCAGTTGCTTGCCCTCTGGGCAGGGTGGCATTGTTGGTGCCAGCCTGGCACCTTGACAGTGCCCAAGCGCTGGGGAGTTTCGGCGAGCGGGGCTCCATAGTGCAGGAAACGGGACTAAGTGCAGCCTTGGCCACGTGTTCCTTGCTGAGGCCCCGTTCTAATCGGAGTTGAGTCGTGTTAGATAGCGTTGTGTCTCTCCGCGCTGTGAGCGCTGGGAAACACATGACTAAACGTGCTCACTATGGGACATAGTTCCCATTTGGCACTGATATGAATAGAAAGTTCTTTGCATTACAGTCAAGTGAATACGAATGACCCATCAGACTTGGCTAGATAGCTCAGTATTGGCATGTTAAAGGCCTACATCGCAGTGTCTGAAGCAGGATTCTCAGCCCTACGCATCCAGATCACTTGCGTTTTGCATGTAGATGAGATGCCAGAGCATATCTTGCACTCCACATCAGCAATCCTAGGATGTTTGCCAGGAGAGGGGACTTATTGGAGAGAAACATGGAGTGCTGTGTCAATTAACACAAGGTCATGTGCATCTCATTCAGCATAGTCATCGAAACATGAACATTAACTCGACTAAACCCACACATTCAGCAAAAAACAGGCTTGAGACTTTGTGAAGAATGTTGTTTGCTTAAAGCCACATCAGGACCTTGAACTCAGTGCACATCATAAAGGCCCCCAGAGGGCCACAACAAACAATAAACACAGATACTTCCTGGAGTGCGATAGGCCCGAATCCAGTCAGGAGTCCAATTAAAAGATGATGAGGAATCTTTTTATTGTTCATTTACAGCAATTGCAAAATAGGTGCAAATTATTCACGGTCACACAGTAACAAAATCCTCCCGATCATGTAAACGTCTGCAACCTACCTGTAATACATCAGACTCCTTTTATTTTTATTCATTCATAGGATGTGGGCATCACTGGCAAGGGTAGAATTCATTGGCCAACCCTAATTTCCCTTGAAAAGGTGGTGGTGAGCTGCCTTATTGAACCGCTGCTGTCCACCTATGTAGGTACACCCGTAGTGCTGATAGGTAGGGAGTTCCCGGATTTTGATCCAGCGACAGTGAAGGAATGGATGATAGGGTCAAGAGAAACTGCAGATCCAAGATTTTATTGAAGAGCAGAAAGCTTTGAGGGGCTAATTGGTCTACTCTTGTGAATTGGTTCCAAGACAGGATGGCGTACGGCCTTGAGGGGGCCATGACAGGTGGTGATGTTCCCATTCATCTTCTGCACTTGTGCTTCTCGGCGGAGGAGGTTGTACCTTTGGAAAAGTCCTATTCCCCCAAATTACCACTGGAACCAAAGAATTGGCCTGCTAGCTTTCATTTATTTTTACACTCTACTGGTCAACCATTTGTGTTTAATGACACTCCCTCAGACATCAGTGGCAAAGAGCAAGTCATTTGCAACATTTGAGCATCAATGATTCCTCCTCTTGCTCCCACAATGCGAACCAGGGACTGTGTTTCAGTTGAGTGCTGACTGCAGACCCACCTTTTACACTCACCCTATGATATCAGTCACCTTGTAGCCTGGGTCCATAAGACATAGGAGCAGAATTAGGCCACTCGGCCCATCGAGTCTGCTCCGCCATTCAATCATGGCTAATATTTTCTCATCTCGGTTCTCCATCCCTTTCCCCTTATTTATCAAGAACCTATCTATCTCTTGTCTTAAAGACACTCCTTGATCCAGTGCTCAACTCTACAGGCTGGGAAAATTGGCCAGCTCGAGTCCATCCCGGTCTCTTTCACCCATCTCAACTCATTGGGAATTCACAACAGAGGTTCCGAAGTACTTTGTTTTCGAAAGCAATTTTTGTCAGTGGCTAGGATCTGGATTTTTCCCTGCCTGAGAATGTGTTGGAGGCAGATTCAACCAAGGCTTTCGAAAGATAATTGGATCATTATCTGAAAAGATTTGCAAGGCTACAGGGAAAAATGGTGGGGGGGAGTAGAAAACAGGAGGGCAAATGGCATGACTGACTTTATTGCTAGAGGGTTGGAGTACAAGAATCAAGAGGTTTTTGCGACAATTGCAAAGGGTTTTGGAGAGACTGCACTTGGAATATTGTTGGTTTGATCTCCACATTTCTGAAAGGATGTACTTATATCTCATAGAATCATAGAATTTACAGTGCAGAAGAAGGCCATTCAGTCCATCGAGTCTACACTGGCCCCTGGAAAGAGCACCCTACTTAAGCCCCCATGCTTCCACCCTACCCCTTTGTCCCCATAACCCAGTAACCCCACCTAACCTTTTTGGACACTAAGTGCAATTTAGAATGGCCAATCCACCTAACCCGCACATCTTTGGACTGTGGGAGGAAACCCACGCGGACACGGGGAGAACATGCAGACTCCTCACAGACAGTGACCCAAGCCGGGAATCGAACCTGGGACCCTGGAGTTATGAAGCAAATGTGCTAACCACTGTGCTACCTTTGTTGAGGAGATACAGTGAAAGCTTCGCCAATTGGCCCCGGTGGGGAGGTTTTTTTTTAAAAAAATGTTTTTATTCTCCATTTTCACATTTTCCTTCAAGATTTACACCCCACCCACAGACAGTAAACGGTAACAAATACAAAATCAATCCCCTTAACAATAACGATCCCATCCTCCCACCACCCCAAACAACGGCCCACCTGTCAATATATGCATCCAATAAAACAAACCCTCCCACGGTGGAAACAAAAAACAAAGGAGAAAAAGAAAAAGGAGTCCGGGACCGCCCATGGTCACCATTAACCTATAGAGTCCACTCGGCACCACCCCCCCCCCCCCCCCCCCCTCCAACCCAATGCCATCCAACCTCTGAAAGAGTACCGTACATGATACCCAAGAGTTGTAAACCCCTCCCCCCCTCCCCTCCCCTTCTCCAACTCCTCCCATCCACTGCCTCCTGTAAAACTCCTCCCCCCAACCCCGGTTCCTTCCCCCCAACTTTCCACCCAGTCTTGACCACTCGGAACCCTGTTCTGCCAGGCTCCGATGGCCGCAGCCCCTCCCCCCACCTCACTCCCGTTCACTGGCCGGCCTAAACCGGCCAGCGTGGAGGCCCCCGCCCGGACGCTGCAAGATTGTTTCCAATGGATGGGGAATTTAAAACACGAGCACATTCTCAGGATAAAGGGCCAATCATTTAGGACTGAGAAGAGGAGTCATTTCTTCATTCAAAAGATTGTGAAACTTTGGAATTCACTACCCCAGGAGGTTGCGGACACTCCATCATTGAATACATTGAAGGCTGGGATCGACTGATTTTAGGTCTCTTCGGGAATCAAGCAGGCAGGAAAAGGAAGTGGAGGCTTGAGATCATTCAGACTGAATGGTGGACAAGGCGGCCAGCTATTTCTTTTACTCTTGTGGGGGTGTGGGACCCTGCAGAGTTGCTTTTACAGATAGCCAGCATGAACATGGATGTGTTAAATGGTCTCTTTAGATGCTGAAACCATTCTATGTGAGGAGGTCCCTAGGCCGTCAGGGGAGCAGCCAGGCCCTGCAATGTAGGAAGGATAAAATATGTTGCCTCAGCCAGGAAGAAGTACTTATGGTTGAAAACGATGAGAAGGCGTACCTGTAATGTCTTGTCTGCCAAGACACCACACCCCCCTCACCCCCACATCAAGTTGATTTGATTTCCACAGGCAAACTTGGCAACAAAGAAGATTCCTTGTGCAAATTTACCTCAGCCACCCCACCCTTGACTCCCGAGGGTGATTTCCTTCAACCGGTGAGTGAGGCGCACAGTCTGACATTCGTGTGAGCAGAGTGGCTCCACAAGTGTCCATCTATAACAAACCACCAATTGCACATGGAACGGTTGGCCAGAAAGAGTCAACAAGAGTTGACTGGGATTGAAACAACAATAGGAATTATCCTCTATCTTCATCACGGAGTCAGCCTGGTAATCATGCTAGGACAGGGTTTAGAGCTTTCAATGATCTACATCACAAAATCCTATGAAACGCAGTGAATGCTTTCAGAAGAAATAGGAGCTGAAGGCCATTCAGCCCCTCAAACTTACTCTACCATTGAAAAAAACTCATGAGTGATCTTCTATCTCAACTCCACTCTCCCGTACTACCCACAGCTCCCTTAATTGATATATAGTGCCCAAAAATCTATCCACATTTGTCTTGAATATGCTCAACGACAGAACCTCCACATCCTCCTCGCATTAGAAAAATACAAAAGGCTCTGAACCCTTTTGAGTGAAGAAATTTCTCTTCCTCTCAGTCCTAAACACTCTGGGACTCAGACCCCAGGTTCCAGAATTCCCCAGCCAGGGGAAACCATTTCTCAGCATCTAACTTGTTGAGCCTCTGAAGAATGTTTCAATTAGAGTGCCTCTTATTCTTCTAAACTCCAGAGAGTATCAGCTGATTCAATCAGCCTCCCCTCTTAGGAGACGTCCCTCATCTTTGCCATCGGTCCCTCATCTTTGCAATGGGTCCAGTTTCACCACCCCCCCCCCACCCCCTAATTTTTCTTTGATGGAATGTGGGCATTTCCAGCAAGGTCAGTATTCGTTGCCCATCCCTTTGAACTGAGTGGCGTGCTAGGCCAAGTCAGAGGGCAGTTAAGTCAACCATCTTGCCGCAAATCTGGAGTCACATGTAGCCAGACCGGGTTGGAATGGCAGATTACGTCCCCTCAAGGACATGAGTGAACCAGATGGGTTTTTAGAACAATCGCTGATAGTTTCATGGTCACTATTATGGAGGCTACTTTTTAATTCCAGGTTTACTAAATGAATTTAAATTCCACCAGTTGCCATAGTGGGATTTGAACCAGTGTTCCCAGGGCATTAAGCCTGGATCCCTGGACTATAATCCACAATGTCACCTTCATTGCACTCCTTCCAGGACAGTACATCCTTCTTATAGTTTTGCACTTAGGTCATTGAAGTTCCGAGGCATTGATGAGAGACTCCTTGATGATTACCCTGGTTAATAAATGCTACAAGTTTATTGCACAGTTACGCATGACTTTTCAATGTCAAAGATTTGGAACTGATTCCAAGCATAAAATAAACTCAAAGCTCTGCACTCAGCATTTTAAACATGTTAAAAGTTAAACTGCAACAATATATAACCCTCAACTGGGAAAGGAATGAATTACACGTTAGTCAGTTCCGTCATACCACTGACGTTGTTGTTCCACATTATGACACAACCATGTGCATTACCAATAGTCCATAAATAGCAGTGAATATTTTGTATTGGGATTGCCTCAATCTTCTGGAAATTCTACCTACAAAATCATTTGCATAACATGTGCAGTAGGCAAACAGAGATTAATATAATTTGAGACTTTGGCATCCCAAGCTTCTACCATCCAAACTGTGACATCCAAAATATTAAGGTGCATCATCATGCCCACACTCGGCTCCCGTGAGCTTCTCGGAGAACCAACTTCAAGATTCTGGGCAACCCCACCCCAGTCTGAATCTCCTGTGGCCCAGAGCCCCGACTCCCCTGCACGTATTCTGTTGCTAACTTTTGTTTGGTTCAATTTGCTCTGTTTTATAACCTTTGCTCTAGAGTCGCCAGGTATCTTTATGATACCGCCACGAGGTTCAAGTTCAAGTACTGATCAATAACTCAACACACCAATTAGTAAGATTCAAATCAAAACACATTTATTATACACAGTCAATCGCTACTCATGCATAAATTCTACTTAATAAACTATCTCTATAACTAAAAGGCCTATACTTAGCTTTGGACTGGCCCACCAGGTCAGGGGAACAAATGGCCTTTTGTTCGATCTGAGTCTGCAGGATTCAAAAGCTGATATGGACTGGTAGCTAGGAGCGCCTATCTCGTATCGTGCATTGACTGGAGACTTACTTGGTTGATGTGGCAGCTTGGCAGTTCACTTTCAAGGGTTGATTCGCTGCTGAGTGACCCTGCCAAGAAGGACGATTTGAACTTGGGGACTCTACTTTATAGTTCCCAGGGGCTTCCCGCCATTTGGGGCAGACCCCGTACCTGGTTCCAAGTGATTGGACTAAGTTCTGATATTGATTTCTCCAATACTGGAGTTGTCCCCTGATCGCTGTGCGGTCCCGGAGTGTCCGTTGGCCTTCCTTTGTCTTGGCTCCTGCTGGCGCCGCGGAGTCTGGCTTGGCCTTATTCACCTTAAATGTTTTGATTGTTCCCGGGGATCGCTCATTAGTATGCAGATGGCTGTGAGTTTCAGTGCTGTCTTGGCTTTTGCAAGTTCTAATACACAGGATTTCTGCACTTGATAGTTTTTGCCCGAGTTGGCTGAATTTCCCTGCAGCCTTTGTGGATCTCCATTTTAAGTCGGGGAGTGGCCAACCCAGGTGGCTACAATTCTTCAGTTAGCAGCACCTGTTTGGCTCCCCAATCTCTGCTCAGACAGCACGGTAGCATTGTGGATTGTGGACAGCACGGGCAGTACGGTAGCATTGTGGATAGCACAATTGCTTCACAGCTCCAGGGTCCCAGGTTCGATTCCGGCGTGGGTCACTGTCTGTGCGGAGTCTGCACATCCTCCCAGTGTGTGCGTGGGTTTCCTCCGGGTGCTCCGGTTTCCTCCCACAGTCCAAAGATGTGCAGGTTAGGTGGATTGGCCATGATAAATTGCCCTTAGTGTACAAAATTGCCCTTAGTGTTGGTGGGGTTGCTGGGTTATGGGGATGGGGTGGGGGTGTTGACCTTGGGTGGGGTGCTCTTTCCGGGAGCCGGTGCAGACCCGATGGGCCGAATGGCCTCCTTCTGCACTGTAGATTCTATGATAATCTATGATGACAGCAGTTCCCTTTCCATCAACGCGCTGACTCCAGATTCAGCTGGGTACATCATGAGCTTCAATCCAAGCCCTCCCATATACCCCCATACACTAACCTTAGGCAGCAGGCTGTGCTGCAGTCAGGGAACAAAAGGGGGTCTTTATTACTCTGTCGAGTGGCAGCCCGACAGAACTGACCAAGTGGGGAGAACCGCAAGCCTTGCACAACAATCAGCTCAGTGAATTAAAAAAAAAATACATTTGTATTCTCCTTTTTCAAGTTTTCTCCCAAATTTGCACCCACCAACAACAATAAGCAGTAACAAATGCAATGTCAATCCCCATATCAACAACAATCCCATCCTCCCAACAACCACCTGTATGTTAACATAAAAAAAATAACAAAAAGGAGTCAGGAATCATCCATAGTCATCATTAACACACACAGTCCTCCTTCCACCCCCACTAATGTTCGATGTTATCCAATTCTTGAAAGTGCATAATGAATAACGCCCATAAATTGTAGAACCCCTCCATCCTTCCCCTCAGTTCAAACTTAACCTTCTCAAGAGTCAAGAATTCCAGGTCCCCCCGCCACACCAGGGCACAGGGTGGGGAGGTTGCTCTCCATCCCAACAGGTTTCGCCTTTGGGCGATCAACGAGGCGAAGGCTACAACATCTGCCTCCGCACCCATTTCTAACTCCGGCTGGTCCGACACCCCGAATATGGCCTTCCGGGGGCCCGGGTCCAGTTTCACGTGCATCACTTTAGAGATTACCCTAAAAACCGACCCCCAAGAAACAAATCTTTTAGCATCTTAATCCCTTCACCTCCCATTTCCGAAAATTTCCATCCCACTTCCCTGGCTCAAATCGGTGGTTCCCCCGAATCGGCATTTCCCTTGACACTGCCCCTAACCCGAAGTGTTGGCGAAACTGTCTCCAAATTCTCAATGAAGCTATTATTACCGGACTCCCTGAGTATTTCACATTGTGAATTTTCATTATTCTATCATGGTATGCGGGTTTCAGAAAGTGATGGTGAGCGGTCTTCTCAAATCACTGCAGTCTGTGTGGTGTCAGTACACCTGTAGTGCTGTTAGGGAGGGAGTTTCAGGATTTTGACCCAGCAATAGTGAAGGAATGACAATATTTTTCCAAGTCAGGATGGTGAGTGAATTGGACGTGAACTTCCAGGCGGTGGTGTTCCCAGGTATCTGCTGACTTTGACCTTCTGGATGGTAAAGCTCGTTGGTTTGGAAGGTGCTGTTGAAGGAGCCTTGGCGAGTTGATGCAGTGCATCTTGTAGATGGTACACACAGATGCTACTATGCACCAGCTGTGGAGGGAGTAAATGTTTAAGCTGGAGGTTGGGGCGCCAATCAAGCAGGCTGCTTTGTCCTGCATGGTATGGAGATTCTTTAGTGTTGTTAGAGCTGCATTTATCCACACAAGTGGAGAGTATTCCATCACAGTCCTGTCTTGTGCCTCGTAGATGGTGGTCAGGTTTTGGAGAGTCAAGAGGCGAGTTTCTAACTTCTTTTCCATAAGCTCCCTAAAGTGCAAGAGGAGGTCATTCAGCCCATCGAGTCTGCATCGAACCTTCAAAAGAGCTCTCTACCTAGGCCCACTTCCCTGCCCTATCCCCATAACCCCACACATTGATCATGGCCAGTCCAGCTAACCTGCACATCTTTGAACTGTGGGAGGAAATTGGAGCACTCAGAGGAAACCAACGCAGACACAGGGAGAACGTGTAAACTCCACACAGTCACCCGAGGCCGGAATTGAACCCGAGTCTCTGGCGCAGAGGCAGCAGTGCTAACCACTGTGCCGCCGTGCTGCCCTTTTAAAAGAAAAGGATAATTCTTTTTAAACATCCACCATTCAAACTAGAAAAACCTGTCCGTCTCTCTTGCCTATCATCTTGTGGGATTATTTAGATGGACAATCATATCCTCTTTCATTCACAACCCAGCGATGCTTCCTCTTTCTGATCAGTTGTTCACAGTCACGCAGACAAGATCAGCAAACAAAAATTAAGAAAGCAACATGCCATCATCCTGAGGTACTGTACTTTTGACATTCCAACCCATAATATTACCAACTCTAAAACCAACTACTGCTGCAACACCAACTTTCATCAGCAGCTCTAATAAACCAAATAATAATTTATGGGCAGGACCTCACTTATTAGAATAGTGCTCATTACTTTAACCACTTTGAGTAGGGAGGAAATCGTATGGCAATTTCAATCAAAAGCTACCATAACATGAATCACACTGCTCAATAGCTCTGGGACCATACGTATTATACCTGCTGACAGTAAATCATTACACACCATGGTTACCAACTGAGCAGTCTTTTTCATACCACTGGCATTTCACAAGTACAATTAGATACATTACTTTTAACAAACGGACAGCCAAATCTTTTTTTTTGTTGAAGAGGTGGACTTTGGGAACAGGCTTTCAGAGGGAGGGGGTGGTAGAAGACATGAAAGGTTTAATAGACAATTTCAAAAGTCCAACATTTTTCCTCATCAGTCAGATTTTCTCAAACAGGAAGCAAACAAAACGGATTAAAACGGCCTCATGAATTGCTTGGACTGTGATGCTCAAAGTAAAAATTGCCCCAGGTCAATCTGTGCCCCACCCTTTCCATCTCATTTCCAATCACAACCTTACCCAACAAACGCGCTCCTCAATTATTGGTCTGCACTGCATCCTGTCCATTGCCTACCCCATGCCCACTCCTCCAACCATTGCCCAACAAAACCAATCCACAGCCACTGCCTGACAAATCCATTTCCCCCAGGCCATCGCCCAAGAAACCCACTCCACCAGCCATCGCCCAAGAAACCCACTCCACCAGCCATCGCCCGACAAACCCACTCCACCAGCCATCGCCCGACAAACCCACTCCACCAGCCATCGCCCGACAAACCCACTCCACCAGCCATCGCCCGACAAACCCACTCCACCAGCCATCGCCCGACAAACCCACTCCACCAGCCATCGCCCGACAAACCCACTCCACCAGCCATCGCCCGACAAACCCACTCCACCAGCCATCGCCCGACAAACCCACTCCACCAGCCATCGCCCGACAAACCCACTCCACCAGCCATCGCCCGACAAACCCACTCCACCAGCCATCGCCCGACAAACCCACTCCACCAGCCATCGCCCGACAAACCCACTCCACCAGCCATCGCCCGACAAACCCACTCCACCAGCCATCGCCCGACAAACCCACTCCACCAGCCATCGCCCGACAAACCCACTCCACCAGCCATCGCCCGACAAACCCACTCCACCAGCCATCGCCCGACAAACCCACTCCACCAGCCATCGCCCGACAAACCCACTCCACCAGCCATCGCCCGACAAACCCACTCCACCAGCCATCGCCCGACAAACCCACTCCACCAGCCATCGCCCGACAAACCCACTCCACCAGCCATCGCCCGACAAACCCACTCCACCAGCCATCGCCCGACAAACCCACTCCACCAGCCATCGCCCGACAAACCCACTCCACCAGCCATCGCCCGACAAACCCACTCCACCAGCCATCGCCCGACAAACCCACTCCACCAGCCATCGCCCGACAAACCCACTCCACCAGCCATCGCCCGACAAACCCACTCCACCAGCCATCGCCCGACAAACCCACTCCACCAGCCATCGCCCGACAAACCCACTCCACCAGCCATCGCCCGACAAACCCACTCCACCAGCCATCGCCCGACAAACCCACTCCACCAGCCATCGCCCGACAAACCCACTCCACCAGCCATCGCCCGACAAACCCACTCCACCAGCCATCGCCCGACAAACCCACTCCACCAGCCATCGCCCGACAAACCCACTCCACCAGCCATCGCCCGACAAACCCACTCCACCAGCCATCGCCCGACAAACCCACTCCACCAGCCATCGCCCGACAAACCCACTCCACCAGCCATCGCCCGACAAACCCACTCCACCAGCCATCGCCCGACAAACCCACTCCACCAGCCATCGCCCGACAAACCCACTCCACCAGCCATCGCCCGACAAACCCACTCCACCAGCCATCGCCCGACAAACCCACTCCACCAGCCATCGCCCGACAAACCCACTCCACCAGCCATCGCCCGACAAACCCACTCCACCAGCCATCGCCCGACAAACCCACTCCACCAGCCATCGCCCGACAAACCCACTCCACCAGCCATCGCCCGACAAACCCACTCCACCAGCCATCGCCCGACAAACCCACTCCACCAGCCATCGCCCGACAAACCCACTCCACCAGCCATCGCCCGACAAACCCACTCCACCAGCCATCGCCCGACAAACCCACTCCACCAGCCATCGCCCGACAAACCCACTCCACCAGCCATCGCCCGACAAACCCACTCCACCAGCCATCGCCCGACAAACCCACTCCACCAGCCATCGCCCGACAAACCCACTCCACCAGCCATCGCCCGACAAACCCACTCCACCAGCCATCGCCCGACAAACCCACTCCACCAGCCATCGCCCGACAAACCCACTCCACCAGCCATCGCCCGACAAACCCACTCCACCAGCCATCGCCCGACAAACCCACTCCACCAGCCATCGCCCGACAAACCCACTCCACCAGCCATCGCCCGACAAACCCACTCCACCAGCCATCGCCCGACAAACCCACTCCACCAGCCATCGCCCGACAAACCCACTCCACCAGCCATCGCCCGACAAACCCACTCCACCAGCCATCGCCCGACAAACCCACTCCACCAGCCATCGCCCGACAAACCCACTCCACCAGCCATCGCCCGACAAACCCACTCCACCAGCCATCGCCCGACAAACCCACTCCACCAGCCATCGCCCGACAAACCCACTCCACCAGCCATCGCCCGACAAACCCACTCCACCAGCCATCGCCCGACAAACCCACTCCACCAGCCATCGCCCGACAAACCCACTCCACCAGCCATCGCCCGACAAACCCACTCCACCAGCCATCGCCCGACAAACCCACTCCACCAGCCATCGCCCGACAAACCCACTCCACCAGCCATCGCCCGACAAACCCACTCCACCAGCCATCGCCCGACAAACCCACTCCACCAGCCATCGCCCGACAAACCCACTCCACCAGCCATCGCCCGACAAACCCACTCCACCAGCCATCGCCCGACAAACCCACTCCACCAGCCATCGCCCGACAAACCCACTCCACCAGCCATCGCCCGACAAACCCACTCCACCAGCCATCGCCCGACAAACCCACTCCACCAGCCATCGCCCGACAAACCCACTCCACCAGCCATCGCCCGACAAACCCACTCCACCAGCCATCGCCCGACAAACCCACTCCACCAGCCATCGCCCGACAAACCCACTCCACCAGCCATCGCCCGACAAACCCACTCCACCAGCCATCGCCCGACAAACCCACTCCACCAGCCATCGCCCGACAAACCCACTCCACCAGCCATCGCCCGACAAACCCACTCCACCAGCCATCGCCCGACAAACCCACTCCACCAGCCATCGCCCGACAAACCCACTCCACCAGCCATCGCCCGACAAACCCACTCCACCAGCCATCGCCCGACAAACCCACTCCACCAGCCATCGCCCGACAAACCCACTCCACCAGCCATCGCCCGACAAACCCACTCCACCAGCCATCGCCCGACAAACCCACTCCACCAGCCATCGCCCGACAAACCCACTCCACCAGCCATCGCCCGACAAACCCACTCCACCAGCCATCGCCCGACAAACCCACTCCACCAGCCATCGCCCGACAAACCCACTCCACCAGCCATCGCCCGACAAACCCACTCCACCAGCCATCGCCCGACAAACCCACTCCACCAGCCATCGCCCGACAAACCCACTCCACCAGCCATCGCCCGACAAACCCACTCCACCAGCCATCGCCCGACAAACCCACTCCACCAGCCATCGCCCGACAAACCCACTCCACCAGCCATCGCCCGACAAACCCACTCCACCAGCCATCGCCCGACAAACCCACTCCACCAGCCATCGCCCGACAAACCCACTCCACCAGCCATCGCCCGACAAACCCACTCCACCAGCCATCGCCCGACAAACCCACTCCACCAGCCATCGCCCGACAAACCCACTCCACCAGCCATCGCCCGACAAACCCACTCCACCAGCCATCGCCCGACAAACCCACTCCACCAGCCATCGCCCGACAAACCCACTCCACCAGCCATCGCCCGACAAACCCACTCCACCAGCCATCGCCCGACAAACCCACTCCACCAGCCATCGCCCGACAAACCCACTCCACCAGCCATCGCCCGACAAACCCACTCCACCAGCCATCGCCCGACAAACCCACTCCACCAGCCATCGCCCGACAAACCCACTCCACCAGCCATCGCCCGACAAACCCACTCCACCAGCCATCGCCCGACAAACCCACTCCACCAGCCATCGCCCGACAAACCCACTCCACCAGCCATCGCCCGACAAACCCACTCCACCAGCCATCGCCCGACAAACCCACTCCACCAGCCATCGCCCGACAAACCCACTCCACCAGCCATCGCCCGACAAACCCACTCCACCAGCCATCGCCCAACAAACCCACTCCCATCAGCCACTGATAAAGAAACTCACTGGCCAATTATTGCTCTACATTGTATCCTGCCCAATTCATTACCAATCCCTAAATTATGCTCACTACCAAACCATTGATCCAATTCCACCCCGTCCACTCTCAACTCTACCCCATCCCGCCCGCCCCCCAAAGCCACAGCCCAACAAACTCGCTCTCCCAAACCACTGCCCAACAGATTCACTCCCTTTATGCCTCTCCGCCCTCGATCCACCTCAGGCACAACTGTTTCCCACATGCCCCCGCCACGCTTACCGTAGGGCTCGGAGCTGCTCTGTTCCTTCTTTTTCTTGCCCATTTTGCCGCTGCTGCCGCTTGTCCAGCACCGCTCCTTTCACCTGAACGACATAGACACAACCACCCGACTGACTGCGTCACCTGCCCCGGCAACCTACTAATACACACCTGCTGGCCCCGCCCCCTGGCACCTGCTGGCCCCGCCCCCGGCACCTGCTGGCCCCGCCCCCCGGCACCTGCTGGCCCCGCCGCCCGGCACCTGCTTGCCCGCCCCCCCGGCACCTGCTGGCCCCGCCCCCCCGGCACCTGCTGGCCCCGCCCTCCCCAGCACTAGTCGGGCACCTGGTGGGAAAAGGTTGTCCTGATCCGGGCCGGGCTCCAGACGCCCTCAGTGGTAAAGAGGCTGTGAGTGACTGTTCACTCAAACCATTTACTATTAAACTGCACAGATTCAATGTTTGCAAGTTTGAGACTTAAATAAACACCCTGTTAATGATTTAAACTCAGCTCTCAATGCTATGGGGCGGGATTCTCCAACCCCCCCGCCGGGTCGGAGAATCCCTGGGTGGCGACGTGAATCACGTCCCGCCGCCGGCTGCCGTATTCTCTGGTGCCGTTTTTCGGGCAGGGTTCACGTCAAGCTGGCCGAGATCCGTTGGCAGCGGCCCACCGGCAATTCTCCAGGCCCCGATGGGCTGAGCGGCCGTCCGTTTTTGGCCAGTCCCGCCGGTGTGGTTTACGCATGGTCCTACACGGCGGGACCTGGCAGGTAAGTCGGCTGGGGCAGTCTTCGGGTGTCATGGGGGGATCCAACCCGGGGGGGGGGGGGGGCGTTCCTCACAGTGGCCTGGTCCACGATCAGGGCCCACCGATCTGCAGGCGGGCCTGTGCCGTGGGGGCACTCCTTCCTTCCGTGCCGGCCCCTGTAGGGCTCCGCCATGGCTGGCGCGGAGAAGAGAACACCCCCGCGCATGCGCCAAAACACGCCGGCAGTTCCACGCATGAGCGAGATCACGCCGGCCCTTTGGCGTGTGCGTGAACTCGTGCAGTCCCTTCAGTGCTGGCTGGTGTGGCGGCAACCCCTCCGGCGTCCGCCTAGCCCCCGGAATTGCGGAGAATTCCGCACTTTCGGGGGCTGTTGACACCGGAGTGGTTGGCTCAGGTTCTCCCGCCTGCGTGGGGACTTCGTCCCCCAGAAGGGAGAATCCTGCTGATCATGTCAGACCAGTCATGATAGCAGGCACGATGGGCCGAATGGCCAACTCCTGCAAATCTGTCTTGTCCCCAGCCTGTCTTTCACTTTTTTAAATTCGTTCATGGGGCACGGGCATCACAGGCTGTGCCTGCATTCAATGCCCATCCTTAATTACCCTTGAGGGGGCAGCTAAGAGTCAACCACACTGACCAGGTAAGGGTGGCAGATTTCCTCCCCTCAAGGACATTAGTGAACCAGATGGGTTTTTACAACAATCGACAATGCTTTCATGGTCATCATTAGACTTTTAATTCCAGACTTTTATTGAATTCAAATTTCACCATCTGCAGTGGTGGGGTTTGTACTTAGGTCCCCAGAGCATTAGTCTGGGTTTTCTGGTTTACTAGTCCAGTGACAATACCACTATGCCATCGCCTCCACCTGTCCAGCGTTATTTTGGCATTTACATTGGGATCTTGACCAACGCTTTGTCTCTTTACCACAGTAAGAAGTCCTACAACACCAGGTTAAAGTCCAACAGATTTGATTCGAATCATCAGCTTTCAGAGCACTGCTCCTTCCTCAGGTGAATGAAGAGGTGGGTTCAAGAAACATATATTTAGACAAAGTCAAAGATGCAATACGATACTTTGAATGCGAGTCTTTGCAGGTAATTAAGTCTTTACAGGTCCAGACGGAGCAACTGAAGAAAGGGATAATCACAGGTTAAAGAGGTGTGAGTTGTGTCAAGCCAGGACCTGATTGAGCTGTACAAAATGATGAGCGACAGAGGTAGGGTAGATAGGAAGAAACCTTTCCCCTTAGTAGAGGGATCGATAACCAGGGAGCATAGCTTTAGGGTAAGGGGCAGGAGATTTAGAGGGGATTTGAGGAAAAACCTTTTCACCCAGAGGATGGTGAGAATCTGGAACTTACTGCCCAAAATGGTGATCGAGATTGGAACCCACACAACATTTAAGAAGCTTTTTGATGAGCACCTGAATCGCCATAGCACACAAGGTTATCCATAGCATACAAGGTTATCCATAGCATACAAGGTTATCCATAGCATACAAGGTTATCCATAGCATACAAGGTTACCCATAGCATACAAGAGTATCCATAGCATACAAGGTTATCCATAGCATACAAGGTTACCCATAGCATACAAGGCTATCCATAGCATACAAAGCCATCCATAGCATACAAGAGTATTGATAGCATACAAGGTTATCCACAGCATACAAGGTTATCCACAGCAAACAAGGCTATCCACAACATACAAGAGTATCCATAGCATACAAGGCTATCCATAGCATACAAGAGTATCCATAGCATACAAGACTATGCATAGCATCCAAACTACGAACCAAGTGCTGGAAAATGGGATTAGAATAGACAGCTTCCTGATGGCTCTTTCTGTGCTGGAAAATTCCATTACTCTATTTGTATGTGACTTTGATGGGCTTAGATAAAGTAGTCAAAATCTGCTCTCATTTGCTGATGGTACAAGACATGCAGTGAATGGTAATGAGGTGGAAATCGCTGCCCGCGAGGGTATTGGAAGAAGAGACGATGGAGGATTTCAAATGGAAATTGGACCGGCACGACGGAAATAAACTTGCAAGGCTACGAGGATAGAACAGGAGAATGGGACTGACTGGATGGACTGAATGGACTGTTTCTCTTCTGTTAATGGCTCGATGATTGCATCTCTCACTGGAGTTTTGAAAAAAGTTGTGCATGGGATGTGGGCGTCACTGTCTGGCCCAGCATTTATTGTCCACCCCTAATTCCCTTGAATGGGTAGTTACAAGTCAGCCACATTGCTGTGTGTCTGGAGTCACATGTAGGCCAGACCAGGTAAAGGAAATTAGTGAACCATAAAACACTGACCGGCCCTGCACTCCGCTTCCAAAACTGCCCACTATTCCAGGATCATCATTGAATATGAAGAAAACCATTGACTTCTCGACACAGAATGGGTGCAGCACAGAAATAGGAACTTCAGCCCATTTTGGCTGCATTAGCTCTCCAAATGAGCAATTCACCCAGTGGCACTACCAACCCCCCCCTCCCAACCCCCCCCCCCCCGCCACCCCCACCCCCCCTCCACACATGCACCCCTCCACCCCCACCAGCCTTCTCCCTGTAACCCTGTACATTCTTCCTTTTCAGATAATCCAATTCTATCCAGAATGCCTTGCTATCCTGTCCAGTGGCTCAATGAGTAGCACACTTGCGTCTGAGTTAGAAGGTTGCGGGTTTAAATCCCGGTCCAGGGACTTCCACCCTGGAGGCTGGGTGTGGTGGCGCCAGGTGGGAAAGGCAGTGTGGATCCCACCGGCTGGCATGGTGGGTTTCATGTGCCAGATCATCTGCTTTTCACCTCATAACGTGTGCATGAACCAGCAGCTTGCTGCATCTCAGGCTGGGAGCAGGTTGGGATTCATCTTGCCGCTGTTACCTCATTGGCTCATATTTCCGGGCATCATATTTAAGTGGCAGCCACGCGCACATTCACTCTCTGCTTCCCAGGACTTGTTGTAAGCACTGGAATGGCATTGAGAAGAGACAAGGGTTGTGCCCAGAAGATCAGTGGCACGGGTGGCACTCATCCAGCCAGTTGAGGACCGGTAGGAGATCCTTTACTCCCGTGATGGGAGCCAGAAGTCCACCAAGGCTTGGGAGGAGGTTGCCATGGTGGTCAGTGGCTCTGCTCCTCAGAAAAGGACCACTATCCAGTGCAGGAAAAGGATGAATGATTTGATGTGCTCCACACGAGTAAGTCAACCTTTTCCTCGCTCTGAACATGGCTATCGGGCATTCGCAAGGTTACAGTCCCACACACTACCACTCAGCACATTCAGAAAGCAGTCTGTTTATCATCAACTTTGGCATCTGTCCTGCTCACAGTTTGTCCATCTGTCTTTAGGCAGGAAAAGGTTGCCCACAACAACCTGGAGAGATTCCAGAAAGGAACGGGAGAAGCCGGAGCTCAGTCCCCTTTGAGGAGCAGGTGGTAGAGCTGACTGGTGAGGACAGGGATCTGTGCCAAAGGCAAGGCTGGTGACTCCAAACAAGCCAGTGAAGCCCCATCCACTCGTCTTTGCCCATCCACTCAAGCTGAGTGCCCATTACAGACAGTAGCTATCCAATCAATCGCTTCTCTCTATTGCACTAACAAGAAATGAAGCCAGCCACTCAACCCTGCACCCAAACTGCCTTGGATAAGGATTCTGAGGACCCACTAGACCTAGAGGTGTCACTGCATTCGCCTGCACCCTCCACCAGTCCAGAGGCATACACTTTAGTGGAAACTAGTTTTAGAGCAGGGTCGGGATGCACCTCGTCGGCAAAGCACAGATACTGGTCGACAGCAGGCGGAGGCAGTAACAGACAAGGGGCGGGATTCTCCACCCCCGCGCCGAAGTGGCCGCGCCGTCGTGAACGCCGTCGAGGTTCACGACGGCGCGAAATGGCCCCGATCCCGACCGATTCAGGCCCTGACAATGGGCCAGGATCGGGGGCGCGTCATCTGCACGTGCCAGGCCTTGTTGCCCGTGTAAAGGCAGCGCCGCACAGATGACGCGGCCGGCGCCGCATAACGGGCGTCAGCCGCGCATGCATGGTTGCCATCCTCTCTAAGTCCGCCCCGCAAGAAGATGGCGGATGGATCTTGCGGGGCAGCGGAAGGAAGGAGGTCCTCCTTCAGAGAGGACGGCCCGACGATCGGTGGGCACCGATCGCGGGCCACCCCACATTTCAGGTACCCCCCGGTGCAGGATACCCCCTCGCCCCCCTCTCCCCCCGCAAGCCGCCCCCCCCCCCAGCGTTCACGCACCGTTCACGACGGCAGTGACCAGGTGTGGATGGCGCCGGGGGGAACCCGCCGTTTTGGCCTGGCCGCTCGGCCCATCCGGGCCTGAGAATAGCGGGGGTGCCGGAGAATCGCCATTTTGGGTGTCTCCGGCGATTCTCCGGCCTGCGGCCCGCGGAACTCGACTGGGCCGTTCCCGCCGCTTGGGAGACTCGCGGGAGGGCGTCGGACTGGCGTCCTGGGAAATTTTGGCGGCCCAGGCGATTCTCCCAACCGGCGCGGGAGTGGAGAATCTCGCCCAAGGTTACTTTATTAAGGCACAGGGAGTCCAAAGTAAGCGAAAATAAACAACATTTATTTTACAACAATTATGTACATGGGTACTGGGAGAACCTCACCAGGTACTCTTTCCTGTCAGCCAGTTCCAGACTGGTCCATGTTTTATACAAGTACATAAGCTACCCCGCCCGTAGTGGGGTATAAAACAGGTACATAACATTCACATTCTATGTGATGTTGTGGTGCTGACATGCCACTGCATTGAGGTGGCGGCCGAATAGGAGAAAGACCGAGGAACTTCTTAGAGTACCCAATTATTGTTTTCCAATTAAGGGGCAATTTAGCATGCCCAATCCACCTAACCGGCGCATCATTTTTCGGTTGTGCGGTGAAACCCACGCAGACACGGGGAGAATGTGCAAACTCAACACGGATAGTGACCCAGGGCCGGGATTCGAACCCAGGTCCTCATCGTCGTAGTCACAGTGCTAACCACTGCGCCACCGTGCTGCCCAGGACTGAGGAACTTCTGCAGTGTTGTTCTGGAATGGAGATGATTGACCTCCATCTTCCTTGGTGCTAGGTATGACCCCAACCAGCGTAGAGTTTCCCCCTGATCCCAATGACTCCAGTTTTGCAAGGGCTCCTTGATGACGTATCCATCAAATGCTGCCTTGATGCTGCCTCACCTCACCTCTGGCAGTCAGCTCTTTTGTCCATGTTTGAACCAAGGTTGTAATGAGGTCAGGAGCTGAATCCAAACTGAGCATCAGTGAGCAGGTTAATGGTGAGTAAGTGCCACTTGATAGCACTGTTGAAGACTCATTCCATCACTTTGCTGATGATGGAGATAGGGCTGGGTTGGATTTGTCCTGTTTCTTGTGTACAGGACATACCGAGGCAATTTTATACATTGCCAGGTAGGTGCCAGTGTTGCAGCTATACTGGAACAGCTTGTCTAGGGTGTGGCAAGTTCTGGAGCACAGGTCTTCAGTACTATTGCCAGAATGTTGTCAGGACTCATCGCCTCTTCAGTATCCAATGTCTTCAGCCGTTTTTTGATATAATGTGGGGTGAATTGTATTGGCTGAAGACAGACATCTGTGATGCTGGAAGAGGACAAGGAGTCCACTCGGTACTTCTGACTGAAGATAGTTGCGTTAAGGTGCTAAACTGGGGAAAGGCAAATTACGATAACATTAGACAGGAACTGAAGAATTTGGATTGTACGCGGCTGTTAAAGGGTAAATCAACATCGGTCATGTGGAAGTCTTACAAGCGAGACTTGATTAGGATTCAGGAAAGTCAGGTTCCTGAGAGAATGAAGGATAAATATGGGAAGTTTAGGGAGCCTTGGGTAACGAGGGATATTGTGAAACTTGTCAAAAAGCAAAAGGAGGCTTTTGTATGGTCCAAAAGGGTGGGGACAGTCAAAACCCTTGAGGAGTATAAAGAAAGTAGGAAGGTACTTAAGCGGGAAATTAGGAGGGCTAAGAGGAGTCATGAAAGGTCCTTGGCAAGTAGGATTAAGGTGAATGCCGAAGCTTTTTATTCAGAAAAACAGATCTGTATGAACCCGACCACGCGGCAAATAGCCGAAAACTTCATTGCTTTTAAGGCAGCAAAATGCACCCTTTTATCTACACCTATACAAAGAAGCAACAAGCGCCACAACCTTTTGCAAGTTGTACAATGTAAAAATCAAGAAGATGGCCAGGGAAACGATTGGACCACTGAAGGATAGTAGGGGAATCTAGGTGTTGAGCCAGAGGAAATGGGCAAGGTATTGAATGAGTACTTTACATCAGTGTTGACCAAAGAAAAGGACTTTGTGGAAGATGATCCTTGGGTAGGGTGTGTGGACAGTCTGGGTCATGTTGACATCGAAAAGGAGGAGGTATTGGGTCTTTTAAAAGACATTAAGGTAGATAAGTCTCCTGGGCCAGATGGGATTTACCCCAGAATACTGAGGGAAGTAAGGGAGGAAATTACTGGTGTCTTAACTGACATCTTTGTATTCTCATTGGCTACAGGTGAGATACTAGAGGACTGGAGAATAGCTAATGTGGTACCGCTGTTTAAGAAAGGTAGCAGGGATAATCCAGGAAACTATATGCCGGTGAGCCTCACGTCGGTTGTAGGTAAATTATTGGAGAGAATTCTCAAGGACAGGATTTATACTCATTTGGAAACAAATGGACTAATTAGTGACAGACAGTATGGTTTTGTGAATGGGAGGTTGTGCCTCACTAACGATTGAGCTTTTTGAGGAGGTGACAAAGATGATTGATGAGGGGAGGGCGGTGGATGTTGTTTACATGGACTTCAGTAAAGCCTCATGGCAGACTGGTACAAAAGGTGAAATCACATGGGATCAGAGGTGAGGTGGTAAGATCATAGATCATAGATCATAGAATTTACAGTGCAGAAGGAGGCCACTCGGCCCGTCGAGTCTGCACCGGCTCTTGGAAAGAGCACCCTACCCAAGGTCAACACCCCCACCCTATCCCCATAACCCAGTAACCCCACCCAACACTAAGGGCAATTTTGGACACTAAGGGCAATTTATCATGGCCAATCCACCTAACCTGATGGATACAGAACTGGCTCGGTCACAGAAGACAAAGGGTAGCAGTAGAAGGGTGTTTATCTGAAAGGAAGGTTGTGACTAGTGGTATTCCACAGGGATCTGTGCTTGGGCCTCTGTTGTTTTTTTGTTAAATTTAGAGGACCCAATTACTTTTTTTCCAATTAAGGGACAATTTAGCGTGACCAATCCACCTAACCTGCACATCTTTGGGTTGTGGGGGTGAAGCCCACGCAGACACGGGGAGAATGTGCAAACTCCACACGGACAGTGACCCAGGGCCGGGATTCGAACCCGGGTCCTCAGCGCTGTAGGCTGAAGTGCTAACCACTGTGCCACGTGCCACCCCTCGAGGCCTCTGTTGTTTGTAGTATACATAAATGATTTGGAGGAAAATGCAGCTAGTCTGATTAAGTATGTTCGCGGATGACACCAAGGTTGGTGGAGTGGCAGATAGTGTTGAGGATTGTCAGAGGATACAGCAGGACATAGATAGGTTGGAGACTTGGGAGACTATAGAGGGGAAATATATCATAAATGGCAAAACTCTTAGGAATATAGAAAGTCAGAGAGATCTGGGCGTGCAGGTTCACAGATCTTTGAAAGTGGCAACATAAGTGGACAAGGGAGTCAAGAAAGAAAACGGAATGCTTGCCTTTATTTGACGAGGTATCAAGTAGATAAACTGGTGAGTCATGCTACAGTTGTATAGATCCTTGGTAAGGCCACACTTGGAATATTATGCCCAATTCTGGTCGCCACACTACCGAAGGATGTAGAGGGTGCAGAGGAGGTTTAACAGGATATTGCCTGGTCTGGAACATATTAGGTATGCGGAGTGGCTGAATAGACGCAGACTATTTCATTATGCTCACTATTCAGTGGGCAGCACGGTAGCACAGTGGTTAGCATTGTGGCTTCACAGCGCCAGGGTCCCAGGTTCGATTCACTGTCTGTGCGGAGTCTGCAAGTTCTCCCCGTGTCTGCGTGGGTTTCCTCCGGGTGCTCCGGTTTCCTCCCACAGTCCAAAGACGTGCAGGTTAGGTGGATTGGCCATGCCCTTAGTGTCCAAAAAAAGAAAAGTTTATGAGGGGTTATTGGGGTAAGGGGATAGAGTTGAAGTGAGGGCTTAAGTGGGTCGGTGCAGACTCGATGGACCAAATGGCCTCCTTCTGCACTGTATGTTCTATGTTCATTTGAATTACGAAGGTTGAAGGGTGACCTGATAGAGGTCTACAAGATTATGAGGGGCATGGATAGAGTGGATGGGCAGGCACTCTTTCTCAGGGTGGAGGGGTCAGTCACCAGGGGGCATAGGTTTAAGGCCCATAGGGCAAAATTTAGAGAAGATGTGTGAGGCAGGTTTGTTACACAGAGGGTGGTGAGTGCCTGGAACGTGCTGCCAGGGGAGGTTGTGGAAGCAGATACATTAACTGCATTCAAAAGGCATCTTGACAAACACATGGATAGGATGGATATAGAGGGATATGGCACAAGGAAGTGCTGAAGATTTTGGCCACGGTTGGTATCATGACCGGTACAGAGTTGGAGAGCCAAAGGGCCTGTTCCTGGGCTGTATTGTTCTTTGTTCTTTGCAAGGGCTTCACTGATCTTTTTCACTGATGTGCTGGACTCACCCATCATTGAGAATGGGAATATTTGCAGAGCCTCCCCCCCCAGTTAATTGTCTAACTGTCCACCGTCATTCATAGCTTGATGTGGCAGGACTGCAGAGCTTAAATCTGATCAGTTGGTTGTCTGTTAGTTTATAGCTCTATCAGATGCTGCTTCCGCTGTTTGACGCACAAGTAGTGCTGTGTTGTAGCTTTACCAGATCGACACCTCATTTTTAGATACACCGAGTGTTGCTCCTGACATGCCCTCCTGCACTCTTCAATGAACCATGTCATGATGATGTAATTAGTGTTCCAGGTTTTTCTCATGTATATCTTAAACTGCTGGAATGAAAATGTGAAGGTCTCAAGTGAAGCTCCAAAACATTAATGTCTGCTCTTCATTATCAATCAAGTTACGAAGTAATGTGTAAATGCAGTGTTGACATTTTCTGGGCCATGAATGCCAAGGCAATGCTGGACGTGAACTTGAGGAGCTCCTTACAAAAGGCTGGGTCATGACTGCTTGCGAATGATTAGACGCTACTGAAACGCTCCCTGTGCACACAAAGGTGACCCGATTTTCAGGCTCACATCTATGACTGAGAATGCCAGATCACTGTGTCCTAAAGAACAACCTCATGTTGATGATTCAGTTTGAAGTTGGGGCCAGAACTTTATTCTTTCCTGATGGATGGCCAGTGGAGAGGTACTGAAGTCCAGATTCAGATCTATCCTCCGACTTACGTGCGAGAAACAGTAATTGATGATTTAGGCAACGCCTGCCTCTTGCAATCTGCTATAGGCAGTGAATGTTGGAGAGATGCTTGAAAAGACTGCACCATGTCGAATGTCTTCACAGTGCACGCTGATAGAGTTCTTCTCCCATGCCACGTGCTCCATAGGCTGCCGAGCGTTCCAAGGATAAGGCAGTCATTATGCAAGATTGTGCACAATGATTCTGACATTGATCTCTTTCAATGAGATGCTGAGGATGACAAAGAAAGTGTTCAAGTTGAGCTTGTACAGAGGGCACAGGTGAAAGAGACTTGTATCAGCTAATCGTCATCATCATCCTGGACCTTGTGGCTATTAACATATTGATGTGTTGGGTGTTCTGGATCACAAACAGGTCACCAACACTTGAAGTGGTGCAACTCTATTTTATTATAAAGTTAACTATATTAACATCCTTGAACTGTGGGTAAATGCAATACCAGCTTCAACTGTTGACCCTTGCCTCATCCTAACCAGGTGATGCACTCAGCACATGATGAATGTCCATGTTGTAGGCTGTGAGCTCTGTGCTCCGAACTGGCTGCTACTAGAATGAGCGGGAACTCTCCTGTTCCCTGTCTTTATAGTGCGTGTGCTCTCACTGGTGATTGGCTGCGGTGTTGTGTATGCTGATTGGTCCCACTGCATGTCCATCAGTGTGTGTGTGTGTGTCTGCACCATAATATACTGGCGTACATTATGACATCTCCCCTTTTATATAAAGAACATGTGCCTGTGTGACAATAAATATCGTGTAGTGAACGTACCTGACTATGTGTGTGCATGTTATTTACATGACTATGTACATGAGGCTAATCTATTTACATGGGAAGGTGCCTGGTGCAGAGAAATAGGGTGTCACACCAACAACGAAATGAACATTATATACAGACTACTGGAACGATGAAACAGGATAAGAGAACAGATCAAAGAGTCCAACATCGTAAAACTCATAAGTCAAGTCTCTGAGGTGGGCGACGAATTCTGGTTGACCGTCAGGGTGGCACACCACTCGTCGTCTGGATCAATGCTGTGCACCGACAGCGGCTGGTGGTTTTGATTCGGGGACAGCCTGTTCTTTGTTATAACAGCGACTCGGAAACTCCCTTGGGGTCTCGATGTCACTGGTCGGAAGTCGGAATCGGTTTGGGCGAAGGTAACTGCTTGTTGCAGGTTTCTTCGGAGGTTTATTTCATTTCCTGGTTCAATTTGAGGCGTTGTGCTGTCATTCCAGGTGAAGGAAGGTTGTTTTACAGCTTTAAAAGATTTTTTCTTTGATTTGGGACGTTTCCCCTTTAAATGGGCATGGTCTGGGGCCTCTGACGTCATGACGCGCGTGACGTAGCATGTAGGAGGCGTTTGCACATGCGCAGATCGCGGTTCCTTTACTGATGGCCGTTTTCGCGATTGCACATGCATGCGTCGCGCAACTGCGCAAGTGCAGTCCCTTTAGAAAGATGGCCGCCAACCAAAATCGTTGTCTGCTCCGGGATTTCGGCCTCGAGGTGAGTACTGGCGCTTCTCTTACCTTTTCTTGCTGGTTGGAGTGTGTTTTCCTCACAGTATTTGCCGAATCTGTCCAGGACTGCCTGGAAGTCGCTCCTGTTTTGCCCCTTGGAGAACTTTAAATTTTTAAAAGATTTCTTCTGCTCTGGCACCGGCGATGGTGAGGAGAAGCTCTGTTTTTTCAGGATCGGCCAGGTCTTCTAGTTCGGCTGCCAGCAGGAAGATTTCAAACTTTTGCTGGAATGCCCGCCAGTTTTCGCGGAGATCGCCGTGGCACTGGAGCTTCTGCGGAACCCGGATCTTGAACATCTTGCCTGGGTATCGTTGCTGGTTGTCACTGTACGCTGAGGTATGTCTATCTGGACTGAACCAGTTCACTCCTGGTATCATGACGTGTTGGGTGTTCTGGATCACAAACAGGTCACCAACACTTGAAGTGGTGCAACTCTATTTTATTATAAGGTTAACTATATTAACATACTTGAACTGTGGGTAAATGCAATACCAGCTTTAACTGTTGACCCTTGCCTAGTCCTAACCAGGTGATGCACTCAGCACTTGGTGAATGTCTTTGTTGCAGGCTGTGAGCTCTGTGCTCCGAGCTGGCTGCTACTAGAATGAGCGGGAACTCTCCTGTCCCCTGTCTTTATAGTGCGTGTGCTCTCACTGGTGATTGGCTGCGGTGTTGTGTATGCTGATTGGTCCCACTGCATGTCCATCAGTGTGTGTATGTGTGTGTGTGTGGCTGCACCATAATATACTGGTGTATATTATGATACATATCACAGGCACGATTGTCATTTCTGGCTTATGCTGGGGCCTCTTCCCTTAGGGCCCCAACATCCTTGCCCTCATCATCCTCATCTGCCTCGATGTCCTCCTCATCGGTGATGTACAGCTCCAACCTCTCATCTTGGCAACTCACCCCCACTTTGGACACCAGGTTGTATAGTGTGCAGCAAGCCTCCCCCTTTCCGTTGATGTCCCAAAGACCCATATTGACCAGACCCCTCCCGAACATGATCATAATGAATGGCGGAGTGGGCTTGAAAGGCCTACTCCTGCACCTATTTTTTCTATGTTTCCATGAGACGCGGTGCACAGCTGCTGAGACCCGACCCACACTTGAGTAGTTACTAGTTCCCCAATTCCCATTTACAGGTTGCAGATCCCTCCCCTGTGACTGAGCCACCTGCTGCCCAATACCAAACCACCAAGTCACAGGATCAAATTGTGCGAGGGACTAACTGCACTGCATGCTATGCTGTGGCTGACTCACACAGATGAGATAGACTCTCCGCCTCCCTGGTCTGGGACAGGGCATGCCTGCTAGGTACAGCCTTGCAGCACACTGCCCTAAACTGACTTTGAATTCAAAGAACAAAGAAGAACAAAGAACAAAGAACAAAGAAATGTACAGCACAGGAACAGGCCCTTCGGCCCTCCAAGCCCGCGCCGACCATACTGCCCGACTAAACTACAATCTTCTACACTTCCTGGGTCCGTATCCTTCTATTCCCATCCTATTCATATATTTGTCAAGATGCCCCTTAAATGTCCCTATCGTCCCTGCTTCCACTACCTCCTCCGGTAGCGAGTTCCAGGCACCCACTACCCTCTGCGTAAAAAACTTGCCTCGTACATCTACTCTAAACCTTGCCCCTCTCACCTTAAACCTATGCCCCCTAGTAATTGACCCCTCTACCCTGGGGAAAAGCCTCTGACTATCCACTCTGTCTATGCCCCTCATAATTTTGTATACCTCTAGCAGGTCGCCCCTCAACCTCCTTCGTTCCAGAGAGAACAAACCGAGTTTATTCAATCGCTCCTCATAGCTTATGCCCTCCATACCAGGCAACATTCTGGTAAATCTCTTCTGCACCCTCTCTAAAGCCTCCACATCCTTCTGGTAGTGTGGCGACCAGAATTGAACACTATACTCCAAGTGTGGCCTAACTAAGGTTCTATACAGCTGCAACATGACTTGCCAATTCTTATACTCAATGCCCCGGCCAATGAAGGCAAGCATGCCGTATGCCTTCTTGACTACCTTCTCCACCTGTGTTGCCCCTTTCAATGACCTGTGGACCTGTACTCCTAGATCTCTTTGACTTTCAATACTCTTGAGGGTTCTACCATTCACTGTATATTCCCTACCTGCATTAGCCCTTCCAAAATGCATTACCTCACATTTGTCCGGATTAAACTCCATCTGCCATCTCTCCGCCCAAGTCTCCAGACAATCTAAATCCTGCTGTATCCTCAGACAGTCCTCATCGCTATCCGCAATTCCACCAACCTTTGTGTCGTCTGCAAACTTACTAATCAGACCAGTTACATTTTCCTCCAAATCATTTATATATACTACAAAGAGCAAAGGTCCCAGCACTGATCCCTGTGGAACACCACTGGTCACAGCCCTCCAATTAGAAAAGCATCCCTCCATTGCTACCCTCTGCCTTCTATGGCCTAGCCAGTTCTGTATCCACCTTGCCAGTTCACCCCTGATCCCGTGTGACTTCACCTTTTGTACTAGTCTACCATGAGGGACCTTGTCAAAGGCCTTACTGAAGTCCATATAGACAACATCTACTGCCCTACCTGCATCAATCATCTTAGTGACCTCCTCGAAAAACTCTATCAAGTTAGTGAGACACGACCTCCCCTTCACAAAACCGTGCTGCCTCTCACTAATACGTCCATTTGCTTCCAAATGGGAGTAGATCCTGTCTCGAAGAATTCTCTCCAGTAATTTCCCTACCACTGAAGTAAGGCTCACCGGCCTGTAGTTCCCGGGATTATCCTTGCTACCCTTCTTAAACAGAGGAACAACATTGGCTATTCTCCAGTCCTCCGGGACATCCCCTGAAGACAGCGAGGATCCAAAGATTTCTGTCAAGGCCTCAGCAATTTCCTCTCCAGCCTCCTTCAGTATTCTGGGGTAGATCCCATCAGGCCCTGGGGACTTAGCTACCTTAATATTTTTTAAGACACCCAACAACTCGTCTTTTTGGATTACAATGTGACCCAGGCTATCTACACCCCCTTCTCCAGACTCAACATCTACCAATTCCTTCTCTTTGGTGAATACTGATGCAAAGTATTCATTTAGTACCTCACCCATTTCCTCTGGCTCCACACATAGATTCCCTTGCCTATCCTTCAGTGGGCCAACCCTTTCCCTGGCTACCCTCTTGCTTTTTATGTACGTGTAAAAAGCCTTGGGATTTTCCTTAACCCTATTTGCCAATGACTTTTCATGACCCCTTCTAGCCCTCCTGACTCCTTGCTTAAGTTCCTTCCTACTTTCCTTATATGCCACACAGGCTTCGTCTGTTCCCAGCCTTTTAGCCCTGACAAATGCCTCCTTTTTCTTTTTGACGAAGCCTACAATATCACTCGTCATCCAAGGTTCCCGAAAATTGCCGTATTTATCCTTCTTCCTCACAGGAACATGCCGGTCCTGTATTCCTTTCAACTGCCACTTGAAAGCCTCCCACATGTCAGATGTTGATTTGCCCTCAAACATCCGCCCCCAATCTATGTTCTTCAGTTCCCGCCTAATATTGTCATAATTAGCCTTCCCCCAATTTAGCACATTCATCCTCGGACCACTCTTATCCTTGTCCACCAGTACTTTAAAACTTACTGAATTGTGGTCACTGTTACCGAAATGCTCCCCTACTGAAACATCTACCACCTGGCCGGGCTCATTCCCCAATACCAGGTCCAGTACTGCCCCTTCCCTAGTTGGACTGTTTACATATTGTTTTAAGAAGCCCTCCTGGATGCTCCTTACAAACTCCGCCCCGTCTAAGCCCCTGGCACTAAGTGAGTGCCAGTCAATATTGGGGAAGTTGAAGTCTCCCATCACCACAACCCTGTTGTTTTTACTCTTTTCCAAAATCTGTCTACCTATCTGCTCCTCTATCTCCCGCTGGCTGTTGGGAGGCCTGTAGTATACCCCCAACATTGTGACTGCACCCTTCTTATTCCTGATCTCTACCCATATAGCCTCACTGCCCTCTGAGGTGTCCTCTCGCAGTATAGCTGTGATATTCTCCCGAACAAGTAGCGCAACTCCGCCTCCCCTTTTACATCCCCCTCTATCCCGCCTGAAACATCTAAATCCTGGAACGTTTAGCTGCCAATCCTGCCCTTCCCTCAACCAGGTCTCTGTAATAGCAATAACATCATAGTTCCAAGTAGTAATCCAAGCTCTAAGTTCATCTGCCTTACCCGTAATGCTCCTTGCATTAAAACATATGCACTTCAGGCCACCAGACCCGCTGTGTTCAGCAACTTTTCCCCGTCTGCTCTGCCTCAGAGCCACACTGTCCCTATTCCCTAGTTCTCCCTCAATGCTCTCACCTTCTGACCTATTGCTCCCGTACCCACCCCCCTGCCATACTAGTTTAAACCCTCCCGTGTGACACTAGCAAACCTCGCGGCCAGGATATTTATGCCTCTCCGGTTTAGATGCAACCCGTCCATCTTATACAGGTCACACCTGCCCCGGAAGAGCTCCCAGTGGTCCAGAAAACGGAAACCCTCCCTCCTACACCAGCTGTTTAGCCACGTGTTTGTCTGCTCTATCTTCCTATTTCTAGCCTCACTGGCACGTGGCACAGGGAGTAATCCCGAGATTACAACCCTCGAGGTCCTGTCTTTTAACTTTCTGCCTAGCTCCCTGAACTCCTGCTGCAGGACCTCATGCCCCTTCCTGCCTATGTCGTTAGTACCAATATGTACAACGACCTCTGCCTGTTTGCCCTCCCCCTTCAGGATTCCCTCTACCCGTTCGGAGACATCCTGGACCCTGGCACCAGGGAGGCAACATACCATCCTGGAGTCTCTTTCACGTCCACAGAAGCGCCTATCTGTGCCCCTGACTATAGAGTCCCCTATTACTATTACTCTTCTGCGCTTTGACCCTCCCTTCTGAACATCAGAGCCAGCCGTGGTGCCACTGCTCTGGCTGCTGCTGTTTTCCCCTGATAGGCTATCCCCCCCGACAGTATCCAAAGGGGTATATCTGTTCGAGAGGGGGACAACCACAGGGGATTCCTGCACTGACTGCCTGCCCTTTCTGGTGGTCACCCATTTCTCTGCCTGCACCTTGGGTGTGACCACATTTACATAACTACGATCTATGACGCTTTCCGCCACCTGCATGCTCCTAAGTGCATCCAATTGCTGCTCCAACCGAACCATGCGGTCTGTGAGGAGCTCCAGTTGGGTGCACTTTCTGCAGATGAAGCCACCCGGGACGCTGGAAGCCTCCCGGACCTGCCACATCTCACAGTCAGAGCACAGCACCCCTCTAACTGACATTGCGTCAATTAATTAAAATTAAAATTTGTCTCTTTTTTTTAAAAAATACTTTTTTTTTTTAAATTGCAAAGTTACTGTCAACTATCTGTTTCCTAGCACTAGATTTCTAATAGAAATGCGATAGCTAACTATAATACTCTCCGATCTCTGGCTTAGATATCCTCTAAATTATAATTAAGTTATTATGTTTAATTAGTTCCCAAATACTCAAATATTTTTTAAATTTAGGTTAGAATCCCAACCAGCCACTCAGGTCACAGCTTTTCTGTGATGTCGCTTCAATTTCCCCCCGACACACACAATTTGAAAAAAGGTATAAAAGTAAAAATCACTTACTTGCCTTCTGAGTGTCTGAGATGTTCTCAGGTTCTCTCGCTGACAGAGACTGCTCCTCCACCACCGATCCTTGACCTGCACAATGCTAATAATATAATAATATAATATGGCACTTACCTTACACAAATGGGTCTTATTATTAGGTTAGAGGAGGAGGGCGGGTGGGAGACACTACACGTGTAGTGTCTCGGGTTTCCTCTCCACCAGAATTTATTGGTTGGGGGGGGGCACTTGCCAGAGGTCGAACTTCCGGTTCCCGCCTTATATGAAAACAAATAAAACTGAAAAGAAGAACAGACACGGGACCAGGCAAGGCTTTTAAATTCACTACTCACCTCCAAGAAGGCCCCTGCGCACCGCTGCCGCCGAAATCCAAAGGGCTGCTCCTGTAAAGGTAAGAGCTTTTAAACTCACTACTCACCTCCCAGAAGGCCCCTGCGCACCGCTGCCGCCGAAATCCAAAGGGCTGCTCCTGTAAAGGTAAGGTTTTTAAACTAACTACCCACCTCCCAGAAGGCCCCTGCGCACTGCTGCCGCCGAAATCCAAAGGGCTGCTCCTGTAAAGGTAAGTGGTTTTAAATTCACTACTCACCTCCAAGAAGGCCCCTGCGCACCGCTGCCGCCGAAATCCAAAGGGCTGCTCCTGTAAAGGTAAGGTTTTTAAACTAACTACCCACCTCCCAGAAGGCCCCTGCGCACTGCTGCCGCCGAAATCCAAAGGGCTGCTCCTGTAAAGGTAAGTGGTTTTAAATTCACTACTCACCTCCAAGAAGGCCCCTGCGCACCGCTGCCGCCGAAATCCAAAGGGCTGCTCCTGTAAAGGTAAGGTTTTTAAACTAACTACTCACCTCCCAGAAGGCCCCTGCGCACCGCTGCCGCCGAAATCCAAAATTCCTCAATCAAACCTGCCTAATTTCCCTTTTATTCTGAGCTAAATCTTTTCTTGCTGTATGTGTCAAATGCCTTTCGAAAATCCATATGCTCCACATCGCCTTTATCAATTGTGGGCGGCACGGTAGCACCGTAGTTAGCACTGTTGCTTCACAGCGCCAGGATCCCAGGTTCGATCACTGGCTTGGGTCACTGTGCGGAGTGTGTACATTCTCCCTGTATCTGCATGAGTTTCCTGCGGGTGCTCCGGTTTCCTCCCACTCCTCCTGAAAGACGTGCTTAGGTGAATTGGACATTCTGAATTCTCCCTCTGTGTACGCGAACAGGCGCCGGAGTGTGACGACTAGGGGATTTTCACAGTAACTTCATTGCAGTGTTAATGTAAGCCTACTTGTGACACTAATAAAGATATTTCTCATTCTTATTAATTTTCCCTGTTACCTCCTCAAAAAGCTCAGCAAGTTAGTTAAGCATTATTTTCACTGAATGAATCCACCTGGCTTTCCTTAATTATCCTGTACTTGTCCAAGTCACCATTGATTTTGGTTCAAACTAGTTTTCAGAAGTTTCCCTATGACTGAAGTCACACTGATTGGTAATTGCCAGCATTATCCTTGCAGTCCTTTTGAACAAGGGTGTAACCAGAGACGGATTTACACAATTTGGGGGCCTTGCACCCTCTCTCTTTGCGGGGGCCCCGATGTCACACCCCTAGGGGTTGAGTCGTCCCTGCAGCTGCTCTCCTCGATTACCTGAGTTCGCAGGTGTGCTAATATTGGTTGACTGGCTGCTGGCTATCTGGCCTGGCCTCTGCTCTCACCCTTGCCAGTCAGTTGCTGCCCAGCCATCTCACCCTCAGCCCTGGCTTCTGGTCAAGCCGCCCCACTGCTCCCTGAAAACCTCAATGCTGGCCTGGCCTTCGTACGTCCTGACTGTTCACCTATCAGCTCTCTCCCGGGTGGCTGGGCCTCGAGCCCCGAAGACCGTGGGTCTGCTCCTGGCTGGCTGCCTGGCTGCTGACCTTTTCTGCCCTGGTCTCTGTTTGTTTAGGAACATAGGAATTAGGAGCAGAAGTAGGCAGTTCAGCCCTTCAAGCCTGCTCTGCCATTCAATGATCTCTTCCCGGTCTCAAACCCACCTCCCTGCCTGTTCCCCATATCCCTTTAACCAATTTTTTAAAAATCAGAAACATATCTATTTCCTTCTTGAAACCATTCTATGATACAGGCTCCACTGCACTATGGGGCAGCAAGTTCACAAATCCACTACCCTCTTTGAAAAGTAGTTCCTCTTCATCTCAGTTGTAAATTCACTTCCACTCAACCTATATATGTGACCTCACATTCCAGATTGTCCAAGAGGAAACATTTGGTCTACGTTTATTTTTTCAATCCCTCTTCGTATTTTATACACCTAGATGAGATCTCCACTCATTCTTCTAAATTTCAGCGAGTATTTAAGCCTGAATTGTTTAATCTCTCCTCGTACGTCAACCCTTTCATCCTTGGAATCAATCTGGTGAACCTCCTCTGAACTGCCTCCAATGCCACCACATCCTTCCTCAATTAAGGAGACGAAAACTGGACAAAATACTCCCGATGTGGTCTCACCAACACCCCAGACAATTGCGACAACACTTCTCTACTTTTATACTCCAGTCCTTCTGCAATAAATGCTAAAATTCCATTTGCTGTATTTATTACATGCCATACCTGTGCACCAATTTCTGCGATTCATGAACAAAAGACCCTCTGCCCAAATGCATTTTGAATCTGCTTTCCATTTAGATAATAATTTGCCTTTCTATTTTGTCAGGCAAAATGGATAACCTCGCACTTATCCACATTAAACTCCACCTGCCAAATTTTGGCCCATTTTCCTAGCCTACCTATATCCATCCGTAAACTCTTTATCTCCTCTTCACTGTCTGCTTTCTCACCTATTTTATTATCATTCGCAATGTTGCTATGTTACACTTTTTCCCTGCTTGCAGATCATTTATTTAGATTGTAAACAGTTGAGTTCCGAGGCCGGACTCCTCCGGCACTCTGCTAGTTATAGTTCGTCAGCCAGAGAAGGACCCATTTGTCGCCACCCTCTACTTGCTCTTAGTTGCTCTCTCGCTTCTTCTCCCTCTGTTTTACATCTGATTTTTCTTCTTCCTCATCCATTTTTATATTCAATTTCTCCTTCAGTTGATTCTGGGACAAGGCTATCGGGTCTCCATTTCCAATATTCACACAGCTCTAATTCTCTCTCCCCCCCTCTCCTCCCGTAATCAGCAATCCTTTTGATTTCTGAACGTCTACTCTTGAGCTAATCCACAAATTTATCTTTTTGGCTTTCCAGCTAATTCTGAGCATCTTCCACATATCCAATTTCAAAAGCACGGTAGCAGTGGTTAGCACTGCTGCTTCACAGCGCCAGGGTCCCAGGTTCGATTCCCGGCTTGGGTCACTGTCTGTGCAGTTTGCACGTTCTCCCTGTGTCTGCGTGGGTTTCCTCCAGTGCTCCGGTTTCCTCCCACAAGTCCCGAAAGACGTGCTTGTTAGGTGAATTGGACATTCTGAATTCCCTCTCAGTACCCGAACAGGCGCGGAATGTGGTGACTAGGGGCTTTTCACAGTTATTTCATTGCAGTGTTAATGTCAGCCTACTTGTGACAATAATAAAGATTATAAAAACTGTTATCCTCCTTTCATACTCTTTCTTGAGGACCCAAACCTTGCATCAATCATTCAACACTCCACACTAGTGACTGTACAAGTTGCTTTTTCAGCTTTATGCTGATATTTTTGGACTTCCAGATGCTGCTTTAAGTCACTAGCCACCCCTCTTGCCGCAACTAATCTAACCTCTGGATGTCCAAAAGCATTTTTCAGCCAATTAATTACTTTAGAAGCATTCACGATTGTGTTTTCTGTATCATAGGAACAAAAGTGTGCACATCAAGATTCCACAAAGCAATAACCAACTAGATAATCTGGTTTAATAGAACATGCAGTGCAGAAGGAGGCCATTCAGCCCATCGAGTCTGCACAGACCCACTTAAGCCCTCACTTCCACCCTGTCCCCATAACCCAATAACACCTCCTAACCGTTTTTGGTCACTCAGGGCAATTTATCATGGCCAAGGGCAGCACGGTAGCATTATGGATAGCACAATTGCTTCACAGCTCCAGGGTCCCAGGTTCGATTCCGGCTTGGGTCACTGTCTGTGCGGAGTCTGCACATCCTGCCCGTGTGTGCGTGGGTTTCCTCCGGGTGCTCCGGTTTCCTCCCACAGTCCAAAGATGTGCTGGTTAGGTGGATTGGCCATGATAAATTGCCCTGAGTGTCCAAAATTGCCCTTAGTGTTGGGTGGGGTTACTGGGTTATGGGGATAGGGCGGAGGTGTTGACCTTGGGTAGGGTGCTCTTTCCAAGTGCCGGTGCAGACTCGATGGGCCGAATGGCCTCCTTCTGTACTGTAAATTCTATGATAATCTAATCCACCTAACCTGCACGTCTTTGGACTGTAGGAGGAAACCGGATGGTGAAACCGGATGGTCATTGGAGGATAAATGTAAACGGGACACTAATAACTCCCCTGCTCTTCGAGTTGGTGCAATGGGATCTTTCCCATTCACACGAAAGGGCAAGTGGGGCCTTGATTCAATGTCTCATCCCAAGGGTAGCACCTCGAAAGGTGCAACCTCCTCAGTGTTACACTGGAGCATCAACCAAGCTCCAGGGCTCTAGTCCTGCAGTTAGAACTTGAACTCACAACTTCAGACTCAAGGATGAGAGTGAGACCTACAGATTGAAACCAAACCAAAACTTATCTCAAGTTGCACTAGAGACCATTTCTCTTCAAATAATGTTGCTAGACTAGATACAATATTGAAAGCAAACAGAATGGCTGGAGAAATGATACTGCTGCCCAGAAATAGGGACTCATGTTACCGTGGGATCATGGTGAGGCTATAGTCTAGTTCTAGTGTAAGGATTTTGATGGTGGCATTGTAAATCACAAGTGCTTGAAAACCATTTCCAGACTGTTGGGGCATGTCAGCTCAAAACTGAAATGCCAGCACGTTGAGATCTAAAAAGATTAATGTTACCAATGTGTCAGCTTCCTTGTGCAACAAAGGCAAACTATTTATTGCTTTAGAAGGTCATATGCAAATAACTTCCTGCATTCTAAACATTGAATAGTCCACTGGCTCAAATGTTTCCTGGAAATTAAAAGAAATTGAATGGTTCTGTGTCTGCGGGAGCCTGCAAAAAGAATTTCCTGCTGTTGTGTTTTGGCAGTAGTAGTCCCGGCAGCAGCGTGTAATGGTAGTTAAGAAAGGCACCAAAGTCTCTTGATTTCTAGTGAAACAGATCACCTATGAAAATGTTGCACATAGGCTTCCGGTTGCAGCTATGCTGAGCTAAGTCGCACATTAGGCAGCTACCGCCAGAAACGGACTTTTGGGCTCTTTTTAGCGGCCCCAGCGGCATTTGTTCGACGGTTCCCAGTGTGGGAAGGCGACAGTACGATTTCCCCGGCACTGTATGGATTGGACCAGGAGCAGTGAAAAAAGTAATTTTGGTGCAGCGAAAAGTGCGAGGGAGGAAAGCCAAGATGGCGGCGGGTGGAGATCAGGCAGCGTGGGTGCAGTGGTCGCAAGAGCAGCAGGAGTTTCTCAAGCGCTGCTTCACGGAATTGAAAGCAGAGCTGCTGGAGCCGATGAAGGCTTTGATCGACAAGCTGGTCGAGACCCAGAAGGCTCAAGGGGCGGCGATCCGGGAGGTACGGCAGAAGGCCTCGGAGAATGAGGACGAGATATTGGGCCTGGCGGTGAAGGTGGAGGCGCACGAGGCGCTGCATAAGAAATGGCAGGAGAAGTTCGAGGACATGGAGAATCGGTCGAGGAGGAAGAACCTGCGGATTCTGGGTCTCCCGGAGGGAGTGGAGGGGTCGGATGCTGGAGCATACGTGGTCATGATGCTGAACACGTTGATGGGCACGGGTGCCTTCCCGAGGCCCCTGGAGCTGGATGGGGCCCACCGAGTCCTGGTGATGAGGCCCAAGTCTAACGAGCTGCCGCGGGCAGTATTGTCCTAAGATGGGCAAAAAATGAGCGGAGCAGCAGGTGGGAGAATGCAGAGGTCCGTATATACCAGGACTGGAGCGTGGAGGTGGCCAAGAAGAGGGCTGGGTACAATCGGGCTAAGGCGGTTCTGCATCAGAAGGGGGTGAAATTCGGGATGCTGCAGCCGGCGTGACTGTGGGTCACGTTTAAGGACCGGCACCATTACTTTGAGACGCCGGAGGAGGCGTGGACCTTTATTCAGGCCGAAAAGTTGGACATGGACTGAGGGTCGGTTGTAAGGGGAGGTCGCGGGGGGGCTACTGTGGTTACTGTGCTTTGGGGGATGTTGGGGGGTGTTCTGTTCTGTATTGTTTCCTTGGGTGCTGGGTGGGGTAGGGTGAAATGGTTCGAAGCGGGGGTTTTGTGAGAGTGGTTGGAAGGACGGGGCCCCGTTGGGGGGAGAGGAGATGGGAGGCCCGAGGTGGGGGAGCTGGGATTAGGCCGCAAAAGGGAGCTGCGCCAGAGAGGGCGGGGCCAGTTTGATGGAAAGCACGGGGAGGGGGGAACTGGGTTGGTGCTGCATTTCCCCAAGGGGTGCTAGAGCTCGGAGAGAGAGACGGAGCGGGGGTCTGCCGCTGGGGAGAATGGAGAGTGCGGGAGGTGGGGGCACGTGGCTGGCCTGGAAAAGGGGATGGCTAATCGGCAGGGGGGGGAGGGGCGGGAAGCCCCCTGATCCGGCTGATAACTTGGAATGTGAGAGGCCTGAACAGGCCGTGCACCTGAAGGACTGAAGGCAGATGTGGTTATGCTACAGGAGACGCATTTGAGGGTGGCAGATCAGGTTAGACTGAGAAAGGCGTGGGGAGGGCAGGTTTTCCACTCGGGATTGGACGCAAAGAATGGAGGGGTGGCGATTTTGGTGGGGAAGCGGGTGTTGTTTGAGGCGCTGAACATCGTGGCAGACAATGGAGGTAGGTATGTGATGGTGAGTGGTAAGCTACAGGGGGGTATTAGTGAATGTATATGCCCTGAATTGGGACGATGCCGGATTTATGCGGCGCACGTTGGGCTGGATTCCGGACCTGGAGGCAGGGAGCTTGATAATGGGGGGGGGGGACTACAACACGGTACTGGATCCAGCATTGGACCACTCCAGGTCCAGGACGGGTAAGAGGCCGGCGGCGGCTAAGGTGCTGAGGGGGTTTATGGACCAGATGGGTGGAGTGGACCCATGGAAGTTTGTCAGGCCGGGGGCCAGCAAATTTTCTTTTTTTTCCCACGTCCATAAAGCCTACTCCCGAATAGACTTCTTCGTTATGAGCAGGGTACTAATCCCGAGGACACGGAGTATTCGGCCATAGCCATCTCAGACTATGCCCCGCTTGGGTGGAGCTGGAGCTAGGGGAGGAGAGGGATCAGCGCCCGCTGTGGCGCCTGGATGTGGGCTTGCTGGCGGATGAGGAAGTGAGCGGGCGGATACGGGGGTGCATTGAAAGCTATCTAGAGGCTAACGATAATGGGGAGGTGCAGGTGGGGGTGGTCTGGGAGACGCTGAAGGCGATGATTAGGGAAGTGCTAATCTCCACTAGGGCCCACAAGGAGAAGGAGAGGAGAGAGAGGGAGAGATTGGTGGGGGAGATTTTAAGGGTGTATAGGTGGTATGCAGAGATCCCCGAGGCGGGACTACTCAAGGAGCGACGATGCCTCCAGGCCGAGTTCGACCTGTTGACCACCAAGAAGGCAGAGGTGCAGTGGAGGAAAGCGCAAGGGGCGGTGTATGAGTACGGGGAGAAGGCTAGCTGGATGTTGGCACACCAGCTTCGGAAGCAGGAGGCAGCGAGGGAGATTGGGGGAGATAGGGATAAAGGGGGGAACACGGTGCGGAGTGCGGTGGGAATAAATGGGGTATTTAGCGACTTTTATGAGGGGCTGTATAGGTGTGACCCCCGATGGAGGAGGGGGGGGGGGGATGCGTCGATTTTTGGATCGGCTGAGGTTCCCGAAGGTGGAGGAGGAGCAGGTGGCTGGGCTTGGGGCACCGGTAGGGCTGGAGGAGCTGACTAAGGGGCTGGGGAGTATACAGGCGGGGAAGGCACCGAGGCAAGAAGGATTCCTGGTGGAATTTTACCGGAAGTACATGGACCTGCTGGGCCCTCTATTAGTGAGGACTTTCAATGAGGCGAGGGAAGGGGGGGGCCCTACCCCTGACGATGTCCAGAGCGCTGATCTTGAAGCGGGACAAGGACCCATTACAGTGTGGGTCATATAGGCCAATCTCTCTCCTCCACGTGGATGCGGAGCTGTTAGCGAAGGTGTTGGCTACCAGAATTGAGGACTGTGTCCCGGGGTGATTCACGAGGACCAGACGGGTTTTGTTAAGGGAAGGCAGCTGAATACCAATGTGCGGAGGCTCCTTAACGTAATCATGCTGCCTGCAGTGGAGGAGGAAGCGGAGATAGTGGCGGCGATGGACGCGGAGAAGGCCTTCGATAGGGTGGAGTGTGGGTACCTTTGGGAAGTGTTGAGGAGGTCTGGGTTCGGGGAGGGGTTCATTAGTTGGGTTAGGCTACTTTATGAAGCCCCGGTGGCGAGTGTGGCCACGAATCGGAGGAGGTCAGAATACTTTCGGCTGTACCGGGGGACGAGGCAGGGGTGCCCCCTATCCCCCTTGCTATTTGCATTGGCAATTGAGTCTTTGGCTATGGCTCTAAGGGAGTCCAGGAACTGGAGGGGGCTGGTCACGTGGGGGTGGGGGGGGGGGGGGGGGGGATGGGGAGGAACACCGGGTATTGTTGTATGCCGATGACCTGTTACTGTATGTGGTGGACCCAGTGGGCGGGGGGATGCCGGACGTGATGCCGATCCTCAGGGAGTTTGGGGACTTTTCCGGGTATAAGCTCAACGTGGGGAAGAGTGAGCTCTTTGTGGTACACCCAGGGGACCAGGGAAGAGGGATAGACAAGCTTCCATTTAAGAGGGCAGAAAGGAGTTTTCGGTACCTGGGGATCCAGGTGGCCAGGAGCTGGGGGGCCCTACACAAGCTCAACTTGGCGAGACTGGTGGAGCAGATGGAGGAGGAGTTTAAAAGGTGGGATATGCTGCCACTCTCCCTGGCGGATAGGGTCCAGTCGGTGAAAATGACGGTGCTCCCGAGGTTCCTTTTTATATTCCAGTACCTCCCCATCCTGATCCCTAAGGCCTTTTTTAAGTGGGTCAGTAGGAGCATCATGGAATTCGTGTGGGCGAAAAAGACCCCGAGGGTGAGAAGGGTGTTTCTGGAGTGGAGTCGGGTTAGCATTACCTAATCTGTTTGGGTATTACTGGGCTGCCAATGTGGCGATGATATGCAAGTGGGTAATGGAGGGGAGGGGGGTGGAGCATGGAAGAGGCTGGAGATGGCTTCCTGTGTGGGCACGAGTCTGGGAGCGCTGGTGACAGCACCGCTGCCACTCACGCCGACTAGGTACACCACGAGTCTGGTGGTGGCAGCGACTTTGAAAATTTGGGGGCAGTGGAGACGCCACAGGGGTGAGGTAGAGGCTTCGGTTTGGTCCCCGATCCGGGAGAATCATCGGTTCGTCCCGGGGAGAATGGATGGAGGCTTCCTGAGCTGGCACAGGGCAGGAATTAGAAGGATGGGGGACCTGTTTTTGGATGGGATGTTTGCGAGCCTTGGGGCGCTGGAGGAAAAATTCGGGCTTCCCCCCGGAAATGCCTTCAGGTACATGCAGGTAAGGGCATTTGTAAGACGGCAGATGATGGAGTTCCCACTGCTTCCAGCACTCAAGATCCAGGATAGGGTGCTCTCGGGGGTGTGGGTTGGAGAGGGCAGGGTCTCAGCGATCTACCAGGAGATGCAGGAGGAGGAGGAGACCTCGGTGGAGGAGCTAAAGGGTAAATGAGAGGAGGAGCTTGGGGAGATAGACGGGGGTGCATGGGCGGACGCCCTGAGTTGGGTTAATTCTTCCTCTTCTTACGCCAGGCTTTGCCTGATACAATTTAAGGTTCTTCACAGAGCGCATATGACAGGGGCAAGGCTGAGCAGGTTCTTTGGGGTGGAAGACATGTGTGGGAGGTGCTCGGGGAGCCCAGCATATCACACCCACATGTTCTGGGCGTGCCCGGCGCTGGATGGGTATTGCGAGGACGGTGTCTAAAGTGGTGAACACCCGGGTAAAGCCGAGCTGGGGGTTAGCACTATTTGGGGTATCGGACGAGCCGGGAGTGTCGGAGGCGAAAGAGGCCGGTATTCTTGCCTTTGCGTCCCTGGTAGCCCGGCGGAGGATTCTGCTACAATGGAAGCCTGGATCAGCGACATGGCAGGATTCATTAAATTGGAGAGGGTAAAATTTGCCTTGAGGGTCTGTGCAAGGGTTCTTCAGGCGGTGGCAACCGTTCCTAGACTTTCTAGCAGAGCGTTAGGAGGTGGTCAGCAGCAGCAGCAACCCAGTTGGGGGGGGGGGGGGAATGTGTACTTTGTGTTTTCTACTGTGTTGCTTATTGCTTAATGGGGGGTTTCTATATTGGGGGAATTCGTGATGTAGTTGTAAGATGTTTATTTCTGTGTTCTTTGTTTTTCTTTTTTCTGTAAAATATGTAAAAATTTAAATAAAAATATTTCTAAAAAAATAAAGAAAATGTTGCACATAGCAGGGATCAAAGGCATGTGGGGATGATTATAAGTCAGGTGGAATAGTCAGCATTAAAATTGGATTTTTATCTGCTCAGAAGTCCAAAGTGATATAAAGTAAGGTTGCCATAGTCCTAGATAACCATAGGCTGCTTTTCCATTTGAGGGGGAGTGCTGACTGGCGTGATTTAACCTGAGGATAACTACCTCAGGGCAAGGTTGAGAAAGTAGGCCTTCATGAATAACCTCAGCCGGTATGGGAATGGAACTTGTATTGTTGGTCTTGCTCTGCATCACAAACCAGCTGTCCAGCCAACTGAGCTGAAGTTTAAAGTAATAGGAGTGCACTTGCTGTTCCTCGCATTGGCTGCGTCATTCCTGCTTGCCAACTGGCCTTCCTGACTCACTGAGCAAGAGTTCACGGCAGGTACACTGAGGCAATGGGAAGCAAGCGACAGCGGAGAGGTGGCAAGTGGTGAGCAAGCCACAGAAAGACAGATGCATCAAGAGCATGTTGTGATTTCTTTTATTCATTCAAAGGATGTCGGTGTCACTGGCCTAGTCCAGCATTTATTACCCATATCTGGTTGTCCTCGTGAAGGTGGTGGTTGCCTTCTTGAACCACTGCAGTCCATGTACTGTCGGTACACTCGTAGTTCTGGTAGGGGAGAGAATCCCAGGATTTCACTGACCCAGCAACAGTGAAGTAATGGTGATATATTTCCAAGCCAGATGGTGGTGTTCCCATGTGTCTGGTGTTCTTGTCCTTCGAGGTAGTAGTGGCCGTGTGTTTGGAAGGTGCATTCAATGGAGCATTGATTGGCGAGTTCCTGCAGTGCATCTGGTGGGTGGTACACATTGCTGCTACTGTGTCGGTGGTGGAGGGAGTGAATGTTTGCAGACAAGGTACCGTCAACTGTGCTGCCTTGTCCTGGATGGTATACACTACTGCTACTGTGTGTCAATGGTGGAGGGAGTAAATGTTTGCAGATGGTGTGCTGTCAAGTGAGCTGCTTTGTTCTGGATGGCGTCAAGCTTCTTGTGTTGTTCGAACTGCACTCATCCAGGCAAGTAAAGAATATTCCACCCACTCCTGAATTGTGCCTTGTAGATTGTGTACAGGCCTTGAGAAGGCAGGAAATAATTTACTCACCCCAGGATTCCCAGCCTGACTTGAACTTCTAGCCACAGTATATAAGGCTCGTCCAGTTGAGTTTCTGGTCAAAGGCAACACCCAGGATGTTGATAATGGAGGTTTTTGTGATGATAATGTCATTGAAAGTGGCATTGGTAGGTTCTCTCTTGTTGGTGATGGTCATTGCCTGGCACTTGTGTGGTGTGAATGTTACTTGCCACTTGTCAGACCAAGCCTCGATATTGTCTAGGCCGTGTTATCATAGATCATAGAATTTACAGTGCAGAAGGAGGCCATTCGGCCCATCGAGTCTGCACCGGCTCTTGGAAAGAGCACCCTACCCAAAGTCAACACCTCCACCCTATCCCATTTGACAGTGGACTTCTGTGTTACTGGGGGGGGGGGGGGAAACAAAACTGCATATCCGTGAGCAAGTTATTGCTAAGCAATTGCCGCTTGCTTGCAGTGTTCATGATCCCATCCATCACTTTACTGCTTATCAAGGTTAAATTGATGGGGCAGCAATTGAACTTGTCCTGCTTTTTGTTTACAGGATACCATAAAGCCATATCATGATTGAATTTTACCGGCAGCTCAGTGGTGCAGTGGTTAGCACTGCTGTCTCATGGCACTGAGGTCCCAGATTCAATCCCGGACCTGGGTTGCTGTCCGTGTGGAGTTTGCACATTCTCCCAGTGTCTGCATGGGTTTCGTCCTTACAACCCAAATATGTGCAGGGTAGGTGGATTGGACGCGTTAAATTGCCCCTTAATTGGAAAAAAATGAATTGGGTACTCTAAATTTTTTTTTTTTTTTAAATGATAAAATTTTACATTATTTGAAGGAAAGAGAAGTGGGTCTGAGACTATGTTTTAAACTTAAATAAGGGCAATTATGAGGGCGTGAAAACGGAGCTGGCTGAAGTGAATGGGCAGATTCTGAAGGGTAAGTAGGGACGGGCAATAAATGTTAACCTAGCCAGCGACTACCACAACCCATAAATTAATAATACAAAAAGAGATTAATGGATAGAACAATAGAGATGCAGTGGCAAATATTAAAGGGTATATTTCAGAATACACATTCCAATGAGCCTGCAAAGGTCCAAGGGATGGACCCATCATCCATAGTTAACTAGAAAGGTTAAAAATTGCATCAAACTAAAAGAAAAAGTATATAATTGTGCAAGTGCAGGTCAGACAATTGGACAGAATAGAAGGGACAATGAAGGATGACTAATAGATTAATAATGAGGGAAACATTAGAGTATAAGAGAAAGCTAACCAGAAATATTAAAAGACATTGCAACAATTTTTAAAAAAGTGAACAAAGTTAACAATACACCCCTGTCTGCTTCACCCGATGCCAGTGTTTATGTAGTTACATTGTGTACCTTGTGTTGCCCTATTATGTATTTTCTTTTCTTTTTCTTTTCATGTACTTAATGATTTGTTGAGCTGCTCGCAGGAAAATGCTTTTTACTGTACCTCGATACACTGGACAACAAACACAAATCCAAATGAGCTTTGGTAATATAGAAAGTGAGTTTTGAGAATTGATTATAGAAAACAAGGAGGCCACAGACGAATCAAACAGGTATTTTGCATCAGTCTTCAATACAGAGGATACAAATAACATTCCAGAAGCAGCTATGAACCAGGAAATAAAAGGGAGGGAGGAACTCAGGAAAGTTACATGAACCAGAGAAGTGGGACTGAGTAAATCGTTGGAGCTGCAGGCTGGCAAGAGACAGAGTCATGATTGACTTCATCCTAGGGTCTTAAAAGTAAATGTCCAGTGGATAGTCGATGCAGTGGTTTTAATTTTCTAAAGCTCCGGAGATTTGGAGGAGGTCCCATTAGATTGGAAGATAGCAAATGTAAATCCAGAATTCAAAAAGGGAGGCAGAAAGTGGGAAACTGAAGACCAGTTATATTAGCATCTGTTGGAGGGAAAATGTTAGAAGCTATTATTAAAGACGTTATAGCAGGGCACTTGGATAAGCCCAATGTAATCAGGCAGAGTCAACATGGTTTTGTGAAAGGGAAATCATGTTTTACCAACTTACTGGTTCAGGAGGTAACCTGTGCTGTGGATGAAGAACCCATATTGATGTACTGTGCTTAGATTTCCAGAAGGCATTGATAAAGTGCCACAGCTAAAGGTTATTGGTGAAAATAAAAGCTTGTGGTATAAATTGGCATGGATAACAGGAAGCAGAGTAGGTATAAATGGGTCTTTTTCAGGCTGGCAAGATCTAACAAGTGGTGTGCCCCAATTGGCTGGCTAACAGAAAGCAGAGTAGTTTTAAATGGGTCTTTTTCGGGCTGGCAAGATCGAACAAGTGGTGTGCCCCAGGGGTCAGTGTTTGGACCTCAACTGTTTACAATATACCTGCAAAGACTCGCATTCAAAGTATCATCTTGCATCTTTGACTTTGTCTATATATGTATATCTATATATATATATATATATATGTATGTTTCTGGAACCCACCTCTTCATTCACCTGAAGCTGTGCTCTGAAAGCTAGTGATTCAAAACAAACCTGTTGGACTTTAACCTGGTGTTGTAAGACTTCTTACTGTGCTCACCCCAGTCCAATGCCAGCATCTCCACATCATACAATATATATAAATGCCTTAGATGAAGGGGTGTTTGCCAAATTTGCTGATGACCCAAAGATAAGTAGGAAAGTTGTGAAGAGGGGATAAAGACCTATAAAAAGATTAAGTGAGTGGGCAAAGATTATGGAGGATATGTGGCAAATGTGAAATTGTCCATTTTGGCAGTAAAAACTTTAAAAAATATGATCTAAGTGGCGAGATTACTGAGCTCTGATGTGCAGAGAGATCTGGGTATCCTTCGTGCTCAAATCTCAAAAAGCTAACATTCAGGTGCAGCAAGTAATTAGGAAAGCTAATCGAAGATGATCATTTATTGTGAGGGGAATTGATTGCACAAGGAGGGAGGTTATGCTTCAGTTGCACAGGGCATTGATGATACCACATTTGGGGACAGCGTACAGTGCTGGTAACCTTATTTAAGGAAGGATGCAAACGTGTTCGGAAGACGTTCAGAGAAGGTTTACCAAACTAGTACCATGTACAGGCGGGCTATCCCATGAGGAAAGGTTGGACAGGCTCGGCTTTCTTCCACTAGAGTTTAGAAGAGCAAGAGGTGGCTTGATCGAAACATGTAAGATCCTATGAGGTATTGACAGGGTGAGAATCCTGACATGAGAGAATCTGGAACCAGTGGGGTCACTGTTTTAAAACTAAGGGGTCACCCATTTAAAATAGAGATGAGGTGAAATTCTTTCACTCGAGGGCTGAGAGCTCTTCCTGAAATTGTGGTGGAAGCATAGACTTTGCTATTTTTTAAAGCAGAGATGGATTGATTCATGGTAAGCAAGGGAATGATAAGACTATTGGGGAGTAGGCGGGATGCAGATTTGAGGTTACTATCAGATGAACCGTGAGCTTATTAAATGGCCCAGCAGACTCAAGGAGCTGAATAGCCACATGCTCCTTCTTTATATGTATCACTGGATCAAACACGAGGGGGCAAAATAGAGTCTGGCTCTCGCTGATCTCGTGCTAATAGGTCAGAATCTTGCCGCAGAGCACTTGCAGTTGCATTTCTATTCACGAGGGCCTAGATGTGTCTCCGTGGTCACCGTTGCCTCGTTGGATCCCAATTGTTTGTCCCGAGATTCCGCTGGGGGTTGCAACCTAATTTTGGAACACCAGTGCTAGGTCAACGGTTCGTTTAAAATCTGAGATAGCTAAGTTTTTGGTAACCAAAATTATGAAGTGATACAGGGAAAAGGCAAAATTATTAAGCAACATGGAGTCAGGCCATAGATTAACCATGATCTCATTGAACAATGGAACTAGATTGGGGAGCTAAACGGATTGCCTCTGTTCCTATGATTGTGACTTCTTTTAATCAGTAATGCAGTGTTGTGACCTACTACCTCAACAGTCTATCTTGATTGTGGACCTGCCTCGGTTCGCATCCACTAAGATTCCCAAGGTGCCTTCCAATTGCAGCCATTTCGGATGAAGTATCTTCAAAGTTAGGAGCACCGGGGCGGACAACCCAGAGGTCAGAAATTCAAGTCCCCGCTATGGAATTTGTAAAAATGAATTAAAGAAATCATAATCCATGAACTGCCAACCGTAAATTAAAATTGATGTAGTTTTGTAAAGCCTCAATTGTATCACAAGCACCCTTCTTCAGGAGAGAAACCTGTCTGGTTGCAATGTGACCCAGTTCCTGCATGACTCCTGATGCCCATATGCAGGCCTTTTAACAGCCTCCTGCATTAAATTTAATGCTCACCGACATGATTTATCACTCTATACTCTCGTCCTATTCCGTTCCCATCTTCAAGTCTGGCACCATTTGCAGACAGTTTCTGAAACTCCAGTCATTGAGATAAACTAGTAGCAGAGGTACCCCAGCCCCCCACACCCTCATTCAGAACTAACACTGAATAGAAAAACTGCAGGCAACCAGCTTCTGTTCCCATTCCTAACGGTTAGCTCGAATACCCACAGATGAACAAAGAAAGGTACAGCACAGGAACAGGCCCTTCGGCCCTCCAAGCCTGTGCTGCCCGACTAAACTACAATCTTCTGGGTCCGTATCCCTCTATTCCCATCATATTCATGTATTTGTCAAGATGCCTCTTAAATGTCACTATCGTCCCTGCTTCCACCACCTCCTCTGGCAGCGAGTTCCAGGTACTCACTACCCTCGGTGTAAAAAAACTTGCCTCGTACATCTCCTCTAAACCTTGCCCCTCGCACCTTAAACCTATGCCCCCTAGTAATTCTTTAGGGGCTGTTTAGCACAGGGCTAAATCGCTGGCTTTGAAAGCAGACCAAGGCAGGCCAGCAGCACGGTTCAATTCCCGTAACAGCCTCCCCGAACAGGCGCCGGAATGTGGCGACTAGGGGCTTTTCACAGTAACTTCATTAGAAGCCTACTTGTGACAATAAGCGATTTTCATTTTCATTTCATTTCATTTTCATTTAACCCCCTTTACCCTGGGGAAAAGCCTCTGACTATCCACTCTGTCTATGCCCCTCATAATTTTGTAGACCTCTATCAGGTCGCCCTCAACCTCCGTCGTTCCAGTGAGAACAAACCGAGTTTATTCAACCGCTCCTCATAGCTAATGCCCTCCATACCAGGCAATGAGTTTAATGAACAGTCTTTCAAGTGCGAAAGAGAAAATGCTGGGAAGTCTCAGCAGGTCTGGCAGCATCTGTAGGGAGAGAAAAAAGCTAACGTTTCGAATCCGCTGACTCTTTGTCGAAGTGTCAGATGCTGCCTGACCTGCTGAGATTTTCCAGCATTTTCTCTTCCGTTTCAGGTTCTAGCATCCGCAGTAATTTGCTTTTATCCAGTCTTTCAAGTGCAACTTTTGCCATAGCACATTGTGTCTGCCTTGTGATTGGGGAGGTCCTTGACCAACGGTGGCGATGAAGAAGTTCCTCTGTGTTCACAAGTTCCAATTAACCAGTCCAGTGGCAAATCAAATCATAATGTTCCCAAGAAAAAGCAACGTGTGAGATTAATTCACTGCAAGCGCTGCATACGAAGAAATAAATTCAGGGAATGATTTTTTTAAAAAAACGAGTATAATGGTCTTTTAATGAACAGTATCAAACGGAATTGAAATTCTGAACACCGGTGCTTTCGAAAAATAAAACAAAACAAAACAATTCATGTTTCAATTTGTGGGTGGGTTTGGGGGGTCCGGGAATTGGAACAGAATACATTTGAGCAAATGATGTCAAACCTCCACTGAGGGACGTGCCTGTAGGTTGCTCCCATATCCCACTGCGCGTATGAAAACCAGATCTGACCCCACGCTGTCAACCTGCTGCTGGACATTGAAAGAAACTAGCAAAATGGTCAGTGAAGTGTCACAAAGCAGAAACCACGGCTGCACCGTACAACGGTCTACAGTTCGAGTCACGCTCTACCCACTACAAAAAAATATATAACTTTTCTTCAGGTACACATGTGAAACCACTAACAATTAGGGACGTCTTTCCGTTTGAGTCACGCAGAACAGTCTTGTTCAGAGAACTGTGCCAACTTAGATCATTGGAAGCAGTGGTGGGATGAGGGTGTTTCCCTCGGGGGAAGGGGGGGCAGAAATATCTGTATTTCATATCAATCTCTCAAAGCACTTTATTTTGTTTAATTCATTTATTTATTTATTTTTAAAATAAATTTGAGTACACAATTCATTTTTTCCAATTAAGGGGCAATTTAGCGTGGCCACTCTACTTAGCCTGCACATCTTTGGGTTGTGGGGGCAAAACCCACGCAAACATGGGGAAAATGTGCAAACTCCACACGGACAGTGATCCAGAGCCGGGTTTGAACCTGGGACCTCGGCGCCGTGAGGCAGCAGGGCTAACCCACTGCACCACCGTGCTGCCCTATTTTGTTTAATTTACGAAGGACATTCATTCACTGTTGTAAAGCAGGATAAGGAGCAGAGTTCAATTTGAACACGCGACAAACTCCCACAAACAGCAATGAAATAATGATCCACTCAGGAGGGCAGGCTTGGCCTCGGTTTAAAGTCTTATCTGAATATCAGCACTTCCTACAGATGTTTCCTCAGTACTGACCCTCTGACAGGGCATCAATCCCTCAGTATTACCCACCTGACAGCACTCTTAGTACTGACCCTATGAGTGCAGCACTCCCTCAATACTGACGCCCTGACAGTGCAGCACTCCCTCAATACTGACCCCCTGACAGTGCAGCACTCACTCAGTATTGAACCTCTCCTCAGTACTGAACCTGTCAGTGCAGCACTCCCTCAGTACCGACCCTCTGACAATACAGCGCTCCCTCAGTACTGACCCTGACAGTACAGCACTCCCTTAGAACTGACCCTCCGACAGAGAAGCACTCCCTCAATTCTGACCCTCCGACAGTACACAACTCCTTCACTATTGACCCTCAGACAGTGCAGTGCTACCTCTGGATCGACCCTCCCAAAAGTGAAACACACCCTCAGTACTGACACTCCGACAGGGTAGCATTCTCTCGGTACAGGGAACTTAAGAAAGCAATTGGAAGAGCAAAAAGGGGGCATGATAAAGAACTTGTGAAAAAGATTAGGGAGAACCTAAAGATATTCTATAAATACATTAAGGGGAAGAGGTTAACCTGTGAAAGAGTAGGGTCCATTAGAGACCAAAGGGGAAATTCTGTGTGTGAAGCCGCAGGACATTGCAAAGGTGTTAATGAATAATTCTCATCTGTCTTCATTCAAGAGAAGGACGTAGGTACAGAATTCAGGAAATGGAACTTTGAGGACCTTGAGCAGTGTGACATGGGAAGTGAGGAGGTATCGGAGGCTTTGATGAGCGTAAAAATAGACAAATCCCCAGACCCGGATAGATTGCATCCCAGGCTGCTGTGAGAGGCGAGGCAAGAAATTGCAGAAGCTCTGATGCAAGTTTTTAATCCCACTCTGGCCATGGGGGAAGTGCCTGAGGACTGGAGAACAGCTAACGTTGTTCCACTTTTCAAGAAGGGTGATAGAGATAAACCAGGGAATTACAGACTGGTGAGTCTCACTCAGTGGTAAGGAAACTATTGGAGGAAATTCTGAAGGAGAGAATTAATTTCCAATTGGAAAGGCATGGAGATAGTCAGCATGACTTTGGCAGAGGCAGGTCATACCTAACAAATCTTATAGAAGGTTTTGATAAAGTGACTGAGTGTGGGGATGAAGGAAGTGCAGTTGATGTAGTTTGTATGGATTTTCGTAAAGCCGTTGACAAGGTCCCACATGGGTGGCTGAGTGTGAAGGTTGATGCACATGGAATTCAAGGAAACTTGTCAAGATGGATCCGAAACTGGCTCAGTAATAGGACACAAAGGGTAGTGGTAGAAGGCTGTTTAGAGTAACTGGAGGCCGGTGTCCAGCAGCATATCACAGGGACACCAAGATTGGCAGGATGGTTAACAGTGAAGAAGATGGTTGTAGGTTACAGGAAGATGGGTTGGTCAGATGGGAAGAGCAGTGGCAGATCGTATTTAACCCTGATAAGTAAGAGATGATGCACTTTGGATAAAGAAATAGGACAAAGGAATATGTAATAAGAGCAGGACACTAGGAAGCTCAGAGGAACAGATGGATCTTGAGGTACTTATTCACAGATCCTTGAAGGCGGTACAGCAGGTGAATAGCGTAGTGAAGAGTTGTGGCATGGAATATAAGAGCAAGAAGGTAACATTGGAGCTGTACAGATCAGCGGTTAGACCACAGCTGGAGTACTGTGTGTAGTTCTAATCACCTCACAAAAGGAAGGTGGTGATTGCACTGGAGGGGGTACAGGGGAGATTCACCAAGATGGCGGATGAGAAAATATCAGCCATGATTAAATGGCGGAGCAGACTCGATGGGCCGAGTGGCCTAATTCTGCTCCTATGTCTTATGTTGCCTGGAGTGAAGCATCTCAGCCATAAGGAGAGATTGGATAGGCTTGGATTGTTTTCGTTAGAGCAGAGAAGGCTGAGGGGGCATATGATTTGAGGTGTGGTGGTTGGATCGGGTAAGTAGGAAGCAGCTTGGTTGAGGGGTCAATCACAAGGGGGCATAGTTTTAGGGTCAGCAGCAGGAGATTCCGAGGGGATCTGAGAAAAACAAAACTCACTCAGAGGGCGGTGAGAATCTGTAATGAACTGCCTGGGAAGATGTTGGAGGCTGGAAACCTCACAACCTTTGCTCTCAGTACTGACCCTCTGACAGCCCAGCGCTCCTTTAGTACTGATCCTCCGACAATGCAGCACTCCCTCAGTACTGACCCTCCCGACAGTGCAGCACTCCCTCAGTACTGACCCTCTGACAGAGCAGCACTCCCTCAGTACTGACCCTCCCGACAGTGCAGCGCTCCCTCAGTACTGACCCTCTGACAGTGCAGCACACCCTCAGTACTGACCCTCTGACAGTGCAGCACTCCCTCAGTACTGACCCTTTGACAGTGCAGCACTCCCTCAGTCCAGACCCTCCGACAGTGTACCATGCTCTTAATACTGACCCTCTTGACAATGCAGCACTTCCTCAGTACTGATCTTCCAACAGTGCAGTTCTCCCTCAGTACTGCAGCAGGAGAATCAATCTGGATTATGTTTGGGCAATGGGTCTTAAACCAATCCTCCCAAAGCAGAAACCAAGGTGTTAACTACTGAGCCTGGGCTGACCACAGGTTCTCCTGACTTGAGTATTGCCAACTTCTGTTTTTATTTCAGATTTCCGCATTCTCCAGTATCTTACTATTGTATGGGGATTAAGTCCTCCTTCCCAGTGTTAATACCAGTCCGGTGACCCTAAGTGCTCAGCACTAATGCCTCTCTTGCCCTATATTAACACCCTCCAGTTCCTCTATTTTCATTCTCTCACTGAAATGGTCTCAAATTAGACTGATGGACCTTGCGGTTACGTCTTCCGAAACCTTGACTTCGACCACCTAGAAGAACAAGGACAGCGGAAACGTGGGAACACCATCACATGCAAGGACTCCTCCAAACTACCATCCTGACTTGGAAATATATCACCGTTCCCTCACTGTCGCTAGGTTAAAATCTTGGAACTCCCTCCTACATGGATAGCAGCGGCTCAAAGTTGGCATCTGGCAGGGGTCCCTACTGAGGGGTCAGGGCATGTGACACGATCAGGTAAATCACAAAGAGACTGGTCTGAGGGTCCCATTCAAAGTTAGAAGGCGCACTCATTGTATTGGAGGGCTCTATATTGCACTATACAGGGAAGGTCAAGGTGTTCGCAGTACTTTGGAATAATACAACTCCTCCAACCCCCCAGAGACCCGCTGTTCACCTCCCCAAGGGGACAATTGCGACACGTCCCTGACTTCTAACCAGAGTAACTAAACCGGAGGAGAAGCTCCACTGGGAATTCATTCAGTGAGGGGCACCCCCTTCATTCCGGAGGCCAAGCCTGTAAATGCAACTTGCCTTTAAATATTTGTCTCGGTCACCCTTTTCCGATTATTAATAATAATAATGCAAAAAATTAAATTCACAGTTCAAGACACAAGGCGAAAATAATTTGAAGTAATCCTACAATAATACTTACTCCATACAGGGAGTATGACAAGTTAGCTCCTTTCTTGCCTATAATTGTGGTCCTTAGCCAGGGATAGCTCAAGCGGCAGCAGGACGTACTTACCTCAGGAAAAGATTAAGGCCATTGGCTGCAACAATGAACAAAATGGAACTCTCGCTGTTTTAAGCAGTGAGTCGCTACGAGGGGAAATAAAAGACCCCAAACGAGGCCACCCTTTTGCACAAAGGTATGTCCCTCAAATTGGTTGGAACGGTTTTGGTGCTGACTGCTACCTTAATGCTACAGAGTTCTGAGTAAAATAATGTGAAGGAGATTGTAGTGGTGGTGGTGTTGGGGGAAGAGTGAAATCCGTGATTGGTGGATGGTCTCACGAGGGTCCGATGATAGTCAGGCTGCTCTCGGGCATGGTGTCCTGGTACGACTCCAGCCGAGCTAGACGGCTCTGCTCTAGCGCAATGGCCTCTGCTGAGTGCTTGCACTTCTCCGAACCACACTGGCAGGTGAAATATTTACACTTGATGTCCCAGAATCGGTCCCCGTAGTCAAAGCTGGAAAAGGCAAAGAGAAAGATTGAAAAAAAAAGAAGGCCCTTCAGCCAAGCAACCAAAATCTCAACGCTCTTAACTTGAACTCACTGAACTGGAAACAAACAATAAAGGGGCAGCAGGAGATCATTCTGCTCCGGAATTTTTTTTACATGTCTCAAACATTGAAACATAACAGATTCTGAGTGTGCTTGACAGGGGGTGGACGCTGTGATGCTGTGGGGGGGGGGGGGGGGGGGGGGGGGGGGGGGGAGAGAAGAGAGAAAGGAAATCTAGAGAAAGGAAATCTAGAATGAGGGGGGCACAGTTTAAAAATAAAGGGCCTCCCAGTTAAGAGGGAGATGAGGAGGTTGGGTGGGGGAAGAGAGCGAGAGAGAGGACAATCACAACGTCAGCCTGAATGGTGCCCAGCACCAACAAGTGCTGCAACCTTGCCAACCTCCCAAACTTTATATGGCTGGATTGGAAACCCCATTGCCAGTCACCCAGTGGAAGTTTCCCTTCGGCCTCCTCACTGTCGGACGGGGCCTTTAGCTCCCTGGGCCCCAAGCACTGGGATTCCCCTCCTAAACCTCTCCAGGTTCTCTTTCTCTCTCCTTTAAGACACTCTTTAAAACCCATCTCTTTGACTGGGTTGTTTGATCACCCAACTCAACATCTCTCGAGTGTCAATGTCAAATTTTGTTTTGATAACCTTCCCGAGAAGCTTCTGGTGATGCTCCACTACAAGAACGTGGCATCTTTAACACAGTAAAGTGCCCCAAGGCGCTACACCGGGGAGCCGCTAACAAAATCTGACACCGAGCTGCACAGGGTGATTTTGAGCTCAGCTGACCAAACTTTAGTCAAAGAGGAGTGTTTAAAAAGGGTTTCCAAGGGAGATGGCGCAGGTAGGGAACTCCAGAGCTCGGGGCCCAGGAAGCTGAAGGTATGGTCACCAGTGGTGCAGTGATTAAAATCAGAACATGTGCAGAGAGCCTAAAATGGGGGGAAGGCAAAGATCTCGAGGGTTTCAGGGCTGCGGGAAATTATCATCGGAGCAGGTCATTCGGCCCCTCCAGCCTGCTCTAGCAGTCAATAAGACGGCTGATCTGATTGTGGCTTTACCTCCATGTTCATGACTGTCCCCATAGCCCTTGACCCCCTTGTCAATCTAAGATCTGTCCAACTCAGCCTTCAATGACCCAACATGCTCCACTGGGGAGGATAATTCCAAACACTAACCACCCTCAGAGAAGAAATTGTTCCTCATCTCTGCCTCAAGTGGGAGACCCCTTATTTTTAAACAGCGTCCCCTTGTTCTCGATACTCCTCCCACAGAGGTGGCGAGGTTAAAAGCACATACAAAGACAAGTTGCTTCTGTTGTTATTAACATTCGCTGTCAGCATGTTACATCTGTCCAATCTGGGCGGTGAAGTGTGAAACAGAAAACAGACCTTCTCCTTGACAGGAGGTTTATTTGCAGGTTGCAGTATTACAGATCTCTGCCTCCTCACTACCACCTCAGCGTCTATAGCTGATTCCCTTTATATGCACCATAAATTCACCATTAAATGAACTGAAAGCCCATTAAAGGGGGACAAAACATTTACAAACGGAACCGACATCACTGCAAGCTGACTCGCTATATGTGTGCTCTTAGCCCTTAATCAGACGGTGCCCACCATCGCCTGTGTATCTTTAACAACATAACCGACCATGAGCATCGTGCAGGCCCCAAGCCCCTGCTCCAGACACACTTACCCGAGCTCCTCGCCTGTCTTGATATCCCGACTGCTAAAGAACGCGATCCGGGGGAATCGGAGGTCCTGGTGCAGCATGAAGGCGCGCACGGGGATGATGTTTGGGTCGCACAGGTGGTTTATGAAGCGACTCACGTTGCCATAGTAACGGGCGTCGATGCAATATACCTCCCCGTCCTGGAACACAACACGGAAAAAAGAATCAGGACTTCTCAGGCGCCATCTTGCAGATTTAGAATGTTCCAAGATGCTAAACCACCCATTTTACACACCCTGCAGTAACAATAATGAAAATGAAAATAAAAATAATCTTGATGATGCAGTAAAATCATGAACTCCAGCTGGTTAAATGTCTGGAGACTTTATCACATGGAAACTCACTGCCAAATGTCTCTCCCGGTCAAACAGCCTTCTCCCCCCACAGCCCCCAAACTACTTTAACCATTGGCGAACAAAAACTTTCAACGTAACTCGATTTTAAAAAAAAAACACACAATGCCGCCTAAAATCGTGCCTCTCAGCACCCGGTGACATTAATCTCCAAATCACGGGAGGCTCGACAACCCAAGCTCTGAGCTGATTCTCGGGGTCAGATTCTGCCCCTGGTCCAGCTGAGGCAGTGGGAGGGAAAGCGGTATTCAACACCTCGGGTTTGGGAGGATCAGTCACTGCTGACTGTTTGCCATCTCACCGTAGCCCTAAGTTAGCAGCAAGGTGAGCACTGAGGCAGCATTACCTTATTATCCAGGTCAAAGAGATAGGAGTCATCTTCACGCACATCCGCCTCGGCGTCCGAAATGATCTCACCCACATACCTGGATCACAGAGGAAGGTATTAAACATGATGGCCAAGAGAGAGGGTGAGAGAGAGAGGGAGAGCAGGTGGGCAAGAGAGGGGGATAGGGGGAGAGAGAGAGAAAGAGAGAAAATGAATGAATGAGCGAAAGAGAGACAAAGAGACGGAGAGAAAGCATGATAGATGGAAGGGGATCGTGAGAGAAACAAAACGAGAGAGAAGTCAAAAGAGAAAGCAAGAAAGAGGGGGGGAGGGCAAAAGAGAGGAAAGCAAGGGCGAGAAAGAGAGAATAAGAGTGAGATAGACAGTGCGACAGTAAGATAGGGAAGGAGAGAGATAGAGGGTAGGTGAGAGGACAAGAAGGAAACGGTGTTTTTTTATGATAGCCAAAGTATTTTGCAGCCAATGAAATAAATTTTAAATTGTAGTTGTTGTGATGTAGGAAACGTAGCAGTCAATAAACACTCAGTAAATAACCACAAACAGCAATATGATAATGACCAGATCATCTGATTTTTGTGATGTTAACGAGGGATAACTATTGGCCAGGACAACAGGGATAACTCTCTGCTCATTTTGAAACTCGTGCCATGAAATCTTTTACATCCACTCCAGCTGGCAGATGGAGCCTTGCATTAATGTCCCATCCGAAAGACAGCACCCCTGACAGCGCTGCACTCAGACAGAGCACAAGGAATGTCAACCTGTCTTAATCCCTAGCGCCGAAGGAATATTTCACCCGAGAACCACTGAGGAACAACCTTGCTGTTCCTCGGAAACTGTATTAATGGGCGATACCTACACAGCTCAACACAACCTCGGGTACCTGACACAGTGGCAGCCTCGACCCTACCACCATTACTCCCCGGTAGGTCCTGGAGTGCACTCTCAAAGCTGTCTATTCTTGTACAACATTGTTTGCACAACTCGACCTACAGTTCTCACGGTAGCTGAGGTGCAGGGGTAGCGTTCAAATAGGGGTAGGATGAAGGGTCAGGATTGGGTTTGTGGCTCATGTGGGGAAAGAGTCAGAGCAAAGGAGGGGGCCAGGAATGGGGGGGGGGCAGGGGAAGAGAACAGGATGGGGATGGTTGACTGGGTGAAGGACGGGGGTGGGGGAGGGTAAGGGACCAGGGCGCGGGGGTATGGAACAATGGTGAACAGGGTGATGTATTGGTGTGAGTGTGGCGGCATTGGGATGGGGAGGGGTGACAGGATGAGGTACTGGGGTGAGGGGGCGGGATGAGGGACCGGGGTGGGAGAGGGAGAGGGACAGGGAGCAGGGTGAGGGTCCAGGGTGCGGAGGGTGGAGGTACCGAGTGAGGAAGGCAAGCTGAGGGATGAGGATGGTAAGGGTCCGAGGGGGGCAGAGGTAAGGTCTGGGGACAGGCGAGAGGGTCAGTCAGAGGCAGGGCCATGGTCCATGACAGGATAATTGTGAAAGACACAGTCTGAGGAAAATAAGCTGAAACAAAATAGCGCCGATACCACAAATGTGAAATAAAAATAGCAAATGCGGGAAACATTCAGCAGGTCAGGAAGACAGTGAGAGAATCTGTTGACATGACAGGGTGATGAGTTGCTCGGCAGAACTGGCAGCAGCAGCACACTGAATCATTTCAATTCAAAACATTTGAGCTAAACTTCAAACTAGTGAAAGAACGCAACTTATTCCGGCCTCACTTACCCGATGAGAACAGGGGTGCCTTCTGCTCTAATATCCACTTAAATCTCGGTAAACCTTTCGGGTCATTAGCGCCAACTCTCTGTTGGGTGGGATCTTCAACCACAGGCTAGCCAGGTTGTAAAAAATGGTTCGATAGTCTGAATTCATGCCATTGAACATTCCTGTGCACTATACTTACTCACAGATGAAGGTTCCTTGGGGAATGTCCTGCAGCGCTCGCACTCCCCAGCCCATCTTCTCCGTCCGATAAAGCTGTAGGCGAACTCTTTGTGACAAAATAGAGAGAATAATCAAATCAGGCGACCCTTTAAAATCATCACAAATACCAAAGCCCCCCCCCCCTCTGTATCTTGCAGGACACCAAAACGGTTCTTTAGTAATGCTCCAGGTTCGGCCGAGTATCAAGTCAAAGTTTCTGCCCCAATCCCCCCAGCCCTCTCCTCCTGAATTCTCACCACGGCACACTCAGCAGAGGCAAACCTTGGTACCCCTCACGCAGGAACTACAACGGGGAGTGTCAGTCAGCTGCTCGACTGTGGAGGGCATTACTGCTGAGGCTGATCCTCAAAAGCAACCTCTGCGAACATGCAAAACAGAGTAGTGCGAGGGAGGCTGTGTGGAGGATCAAGCCTGGCTTCCTCCCTCCTCTCCTTCCATTTCCTCAGTCCATTGACCTGCGGATCAAAAACAGAAAATACCGGACAATCTCAGCAGGTCTGACAGCATCTCTGGAGAGAATGGAGCTAGAGTCTGCGCGTTCCCCCGTGTCTGCGTGGGGTTCCTCCGGGTTCCTCCCACAGTCCAAAGATGGGCGGGTTAGGTGGATTGGACATGCTAAATTGCCCTTCGTGACCAAAACGGTTAGGAGGGGTTATTGGGTTACAGGGATAGGGTGGAAGTGAGGGCTTAAGTGGGCCGGTGCAAACCTGATGGGTCGAATGGCCTCCTTCTGCATTGTATGTTCTATGTACTATATATTCTAAAGCGTTTCGAGTCTGGATCAGTCATCCAAACTCGAAACGTTAGCTCTGTGCTCTCTGCATAGATGCGGTCAGACCTGCTGAGCTTGTCCAGAGTTTTCTGTTTTTGTTTCAGATTTGCACTTATCTGACGCGCGGTCAATGCTGAAGGCTCCAATTCAGTCTGGGCAGGTCTGAACAGCACATATAGGAGGGGACAGACAAACACGAAAGCCACGGGGTAGAAAAGAATGGGATGGCAAGGATTCTCCAAAAGGGTGTATTGGAAAAAAGTTTGGGAAATACTGCAGGGGAATGAAAAAAAAGGGAAAAATGATCGCTCCAGATCGGATTTCAGAAATGCTGGAAGGGCCCTCTCCACTACATTCAATAGGTCACCGTATCAGTGAAAGACAATAGGACTCAAAGGAGCGAGGAGTATAGAGGGAGATGGCTTAATCCAACCCTGCACCAACCAGCTCTTACTTGATTCCACTTTGTACCACACGGTTCTTGCACGACCTCCAACAGGAACAGGCCTGATTGCACTCGAAGATCAGAGGTGGCTCAATCTTGTTGAATTCTTGCAAAAGTCGCCCATCCTGCCCCACAAAAAGGGGGAAATGATTAACACCGGGGTCCACTCGAGTCTGACCGCGTTGTTATTTCACACCTTGGCTCTGTACCATGACCATCGCACTGACACCTGTCTGTGGGTCAGAATACACTGCCACAGAACGGTTACAGAACAAAGAAGTCATTCAGCCCGTCGAGCCCTACCAGCTCTCTGCTATTAAGCTGGTTCCACCTCCTGCCCTTTCCCTGTAGCCCAGCATTTTGTTCCCTTCGGGTTCTTATCCAATTCCCTTCTGAAAGCCACGACTGAATTTGTTTTGTCAGCCTTCAGTCATTTGGGTTTTCCTGGTACTTTCGCTCGTGTCATCATCGTTTTAAGTTCCTCCCCCCATTTGCCTCTTGATTTTCTCCCATTTGTTGGATGCTTTTTGTGTCTTCCGCAATGAAGACAGATACAAAATACTTACTCAAAGTCTCTGCCATTTTCTTGTTTCCCACTATTAATTCTCCAGTCTCACGCTCTAAGGGACCAACGCTCACAGTCATTACTCTTTTCCTTTTTATATACTTGCAGAAGCTTTTACAGCCTGTTTTTATTTTTGGGAGTTCTTCTCAAACTCCAATTTTTCCTCCTTTATTGTTTTTTTTAAGTCAGCCTTTGCTGGTTTCCAAAGTTTTCACAAACTTTTTGTCTACCAGTAATCTTTGCAGCAGTGTGTGTCTTTTCTAACAATTTAATACCATCCTGAACTTCTTTCGTTCGTCATAAATGGTTCATCCTTCTTGTGGAGCTTTGCTTTCTCAATGGAATATATCTTTTGAGAATCATGAAATCTAATTAAATGTCTACTACTGCTTCTGTACCGTCTTGGCTTTTAACATATATACCCAGTCCAACATTAGCCAACTGTCTTCATACCCATTGGAATTATCCTTATTTAAATTGAGACACAAGTTTCAGACCCACATTTCTCATGCTCAAACTGAGTGTGAAAAATATGATCGCTCTTATCTAATCGATCCTTTTCTATCAAGTCCTTAAACCGGTCTCATTACACTTAACCAGGTTTAAAATAGCCTAGGTCCTGGTTGTTTCCAAAACATATTGTTCCAAGGAAGTGTCCATAATACATTCTGTGAACTTATCCTCCAAGCTACATTTGTCCAATCTACATAAAAATTAAAATCAACCCCAATTATTTTCAGTATTTTTCTTATCAGGCCATGCTATTGATTTGTTTATACTCCTGTCCTACAGGGTATCTAGTATCAGAGGTGGAGGCTATAAACTACTCCCACCAATGATTTATTTATTTCTTGTATCCACTCATCTTGATCCGCTGAACCAAGATCATTTCTCACCACTGTACCGAACTTTTCCTTTATTAACAGAGCTACCCTACATCCTTTTGTCTTTTTTATGTCCTTTTGAAAAATCGAACACACTTGAATATTCAGGTACATGTCTCTGTAATGGTTATCGTAGCATATTCATTTGTTTCTATTGTGTTATCTATCAATTCATCCATCTTGTTATGAATATTGTGTGCATTGAAATAAAAAAATGTTTATTTCTCTCTTTTTTATAATTTTCCCATGCTCTGACCATATTTGTCGGTGCACTCTCATGTTTGCAGCTCAGTCATTTCTTGTCACACTCTGGTCATTACCCATATCACGACTGTGCACTACCCTCGTGTCCTTTTTCTTTAACTTTTCAAATTTCTCTTCAATTGATCTTACTGAAACATATAAGACCCTGAGGGAACTTGACAGGCTGGGTGCTGAGAGGCTATTTTCCTTCGTGGGGAAAATCCAGAACTTGAGGGACACAGTCTAAAAACTAGAAGATCTTCCATTTAAGACAGATGAGGAGAATCTTTCTCTCTCCGAGGGGTGTTAATCTGTACAGTTCATCCCCCAGTGAGCCGTGGAGGCTGGGTCATTGAATTTACTGAAGGCTGAATTAGATTCTTGATCGTCAAGGGACTCCAGGATTGTGGGGTGGGCAGACAGCAAAGTGGAGTTGAGGCAACAGATATATCAACTTTATTGAATGGTTGAGCAGGCTCAAGGGGACGAATGGTCTACTTCTGCTCCTAATTCTTGAATGCCATATATGCCTTTTTAACCACTTCTCAACCTGCCCTGCAATCTTTAACAATTTGTGCACATGTAGCTATCTGCCCCTCTGCCCTTGCCCCCCCCCTTTAGAATTGTACCCTTTATTTTATACTCCCCATTTTTTTCTCCTGAAACATATCAGTTCACAATTCTCTGCATTAAGTTTCATCTGCCTAGTCTATCATCTTGTCTTTGTTCTCTTGGAGTCTATCCCCCATCCTTCTCACGACCATTCCCAAGTCTTGTGTCAGCCTTCGTGTGGGCAGCACGGTAGCACAAGTGATTAGCACTGAGGCCTTCACAGCGCAAGGGTCCCAGGTTCGATTCCCTGCTGGGTCACTGTCTGTGCGGAATCTGCACGTTCTACCCGTGTCTACGTGGGTTCCCTCCGGGTGCTCCGGTTTCCTCCCACAGTCCAAAGACGTGCAAGTTAGGTGGATTGGCCATGATAAATTGCCCTTAGTGACCAGAAAAAAAAAGGTTAGGAGGGATTATCGGGTTATGGGGATGGGGTGGAAGCGAGGGCTTAAGTGGGCCGGTGCAGACTCGATGGGCCGAATGGCCACCATCTGCACTGTATGTTCCATGTTCTTTTACAAAGGTGAATGTGTGAATTTAGAGAAGCATGGCGGGCAAAGAACCCTTACCTTGTCATACCAGCAGCGAATACTGAGCTGTCCGCAAAGGCAGTTACTGGAGGAACAGTCGTCCAAGCAGGTACAGTGCTGCAAAGGAACCACAACACGGGTGAGAGGAGCAGTAAAAACCTGCAAGCTTTGATGCCACACCGGTCGAAATCTGAAACCAAAACTGAAAACACTGCAAATACACAGAAGGCGAGGGGCAGGAAGAGGAGGTCAGTTCACATTTCATCAATCCGAAAACACAGTTACAACATCGGAAACATCACTCGACTCTTAGCGTGGATAGATTGCAGAGGCTGACACTGTTCTCCTTGGGACAGGGAAGAGGCGATTTGATAGAAATGTTCCAAATCATGTGAGGTTTTGACAGGGTAAATGTGAGGAAATTGTTTGGGGTGGCAGTCGGGTTGTTAAGCAGAGGGCACAGATTTCAGGTGATTGGCAAAACAAACAGGGGGAGAAGAGGCGGATTCTTTCCCATGCAGAGAGTTTGAGACACGCAAGACAAGGGAAGCAGAGCGAACAACAGCATCTTCCATAATCAGCATAACATCTTTGCCTACTGAATTCCTGAACGATCAACAACGCCTTCAATGTAGGCAAACGTTCCAGAGCCCTTTACCAGGGTGCAGATTTGACACCAAGTCACAGGCAGCAATAGCAGTCAGGTCACCAAAAGCTTAGTCAGAGAATATTTAAGGACCGTCTTGAAGGAGAGGTAGAGAGGAGTGTTTCGGGAGCGAATTCCAGACATTTGGGTCAGAACAGCTGAAGGCAAGGTCACCAATGACGGAAATTATTAATTGAGGAGGACGAGGCCAAAATACAAGGGGCGCAGATCTAGCGAGTCGTGAGGGTTATGGGGAAGTGGTGGTGGTGAAGCCATGGAGGGATTTGAAGGAGACGTATTCAGTCAGTGACCATGTAGCTCATGGTTGAAAGGGACTTACCGTGAGTTAGGATCTGGACGAGCTGAGGTTTATGGAGGGTGGGGAGTTTGAGATGAAGGACCCCTCCCAAGGTTTGACGATGCAAGTACCTGGAGGTGTGTGATGTTTCTGTCGATGTTCATCGTGGATGTCTCACAGTTCTCGGAGATGTATTTGTAATCCTCGGGGGAGGTTTCTGCATCCACTGCATTCACACACGGTATTGGGACGTTTTCGTAACCTCTGGCAATGTCCCTGAGAAACAGAGTGACCCAGATTAGTCAGCCTCGCTCCCTCTTGGCATAAACAGAAACTTGGACAAATTGTATGTGTCCCTCCCTTTTCAAACCAATACTGTACCCCTTCCATCTGGTTTTTAACACACTGCTGTTTGTGGGAGCAAATTGGCCGTGCTGTTAACTACATCAGAATAGTTACTGCGTTTCAAAAATAGGAGTACTTCATCAGATTGGGAATGTCTTGGGAGTCATCAAAGGTTCGATGGGAAAGAACATGTTTCTTACTGCACTGATGGACGGTACGTTGGGGGGGGGGGGGGGGGGGGGGGGAGAAGAGGTGGGGGAGAAAAGATGGAAGGTACGGGGTGAAAGAGGGACGGTACGGGGGTGAAAAAGGGATAATACGGAGGAGGAGGAAAGATGGATGGTATGGGGAGGGGGAAAGAGGGACGGTACGGGAGTGGAGGGGAAAAGCGGGGCAGTAGGGGGGGGAAAGAGGGGGGGGGGACAGAGATGAATGAGGGACCGTATGTGGGGTGTGGGGAAGGGGGGACGGTACGGGGAGGAGGAAGGGGGAAAGAGAGTCCGGACCGGGGAGAGGTTGGGGGGGGGGGCAGTTCGGAGAAGGGGGGGGGGGGGGTGAAGTGAAACAGGACGTAGGGGGAAGAGGGACGGGATAGGGATGGAAGAGGGACAGTATGGGGGGGGGGGGGGGGGTAAAGGGGAATGTGGGATTGGGGCGGGGGGGGGGGGAAAGAGAGGGACAGGACAGAGAGGAAAGAGGGATGGGGGGGAAAGAGGGGGGGGACAGGGGGAAAGAGAGGCAGGGGAAAGAGGGGCCAGGCAAGGGTAAAGAGAGTAGGGGAGGGGTGGGAGAAGGACAGGGTGAGGGGGGGGTGGAGCGACAGGGGGAGACGAGGGAGAGAGACACAGGGATGGGGGAGAGGAATGGAAGGGAGGGGGAGGGGAAAGGTGGGGGAGGAAGAGAGAAGAAATAGGGATAGGTAATGAGGAATGATTTCCTGCTGGCTGTAGGATTTCCTTATTCTACAAAATCACTCCTAATAATCATGTATATATGCAGGGAAATACCAATCCAGTTTGCGTAATCTCTCCTTTTAATCTGACCCTTGCGGCTCTGGTGAATCTGAGCATCTCTCTCACCAAGGTCAATGTGTCCTTTTGACAGGTGTGGTGCCCAGAATTTTACATTGTGCTCTTGATGTGGCGAAACAGCATTTTGCACAGCTGAAGTAAACCACCTCCTCTTCCTGCTCCAACACTCTGGTTATTAAGCCTGGCATTTTTTTAGCCTTTGAGTTTATTTTGTACCTGACGGTATCAGCGGGTTCTGTAAACATAAACCCCTGCTCAAACTCGCTTGTGCCTCTGCTGGGCCCAGCTTCTCACCATTTAAACAATACTCCAATCTGTTGTGCTGAAATCCATCTGCCATGGCTCGGTGCGCTGACTTTGATTTTAAGCTCCTGTGTCTGCTAATTAATGTGTCAATATTTGTGCCCAAGATAATGGATGGTCTAACCACAGCTGTGGTGGGGGGAGTGGTGAGAGGGGAGGGTCGGTGGCGACATTTGTTTGAGGCCTGCTCTGCCCTGTGCTTGGCCGGTGCTCACAATGAGATGAATTCTGAAACCGGCTTGGGCAGTTCAATCCAGCTCCTCTGGGTGTGGTGCCTGGAAATACAGGAAGGTATGTCACACAAGGCAACCGTGCAGATAGCTGCTGCCAGGAATGATAATACCAAGAGCACTGGCTGGCTGGTGGCTCACTTCTACAACTTTCGCCTCCCAGGCAGAAGACTGTGGCTTCAAGTCAGCTCGAGATTCCAACTCAAAACCTCACTTCGATACTCCTGGTGCAGTACCGAGGGAGTGCTGTGTTGTCTTTCGGGTGGGGCAATAAGCCCGGACCGTTTCTGCCCTCTTAGGCGGGAGTTAAAGATCCCACGGCATTGCTTTGTAGAAGGGCAGGGGCATTAACCCCATATTTAGCTCCCAGCCAATGTCTAAAACAAATAAGCTGGTCACTAGCAATCGCTGCTAGTTGGAACTTGATGTCCACAAATTAATTACTGCATTTCCTGCACTACAATAGGGGACTACATTTCAAAAAGTACTTTGTCAACTGCCAAGCAGTCTGAGAAGTTTTGTGTGTGCGATATAAATCAATGTTTTTTCTTTCTTGCCTCCAAAATTATCCCTGGTAGAACCCAATCTGAGCACCGGGATTGTTAAGATCGAGATCAATACTTCGTTACATACGGAGGGAGTCAAATGATGCGGGAAAGGACATTGTCCCTTTCTTGCTGGACTCCCAAGACCTGAAGCTTTGGCACAGAGATGCTCTCACCTGCTGACAATCTTCTCTGTCCGAACCGCTCGGTTCAGGACTCCTTGCTTCAGCCTCTTGTTGAGCTGCAGGGCGAACCAGACCTGAGAGTTCATGACGCAGCAATCCAGTGGGCTGTCTCCCTCACGGTTCTTCAGCTCGATATCCGCTCCGCGGGACAGGAACAATCTGCAACACGAGAACCCAGTCAGCGCGCGTCCATCATTCCCTACTTGCCCAAGTGGGCGGCACGGTAGCACAGTGGTTAGCACTGTTGCTTCACAGCGCCCGGGGCCCGGGTTTGATTCCCGGCTTGGGTCACTGTCTGTGTGGAGTCTGCACGTTCTCGCCGTGTCTGGGTGGGTTTCCTCCGGGTTCTCCCACAAGTCCCGAGGGAGGAACTGCCAGGTGAATTGGACATTCTGAATTCTCCCTCAGGGTATCCGTACAGGTGCCGGAATGTGGCAACTAGGGGCTTTTCATAGTAATTTTGTTGCAGTGTTAGTGTAAGCCTACTTGTGACACTAAAGATTATTAAAAAAATATAGAAAAAATGTCCCTAACTCATGAGAGCAGGAGGAGGCCATTCAGTCCTGTTCCAACGCTTAACGAGGAAAAAGCTGATGTCAGCGTTAATCCCATTTGCCAGCTTTGGTTTCACAGCTTGTAATTACCCCCGTCTAACAGAAAAAATAATCAATCTCAGTTGTGAAATCTTTACTTGACCCCCCCCCCTCAACAGTTTTTGGACAAGAGAGTTCCAGTTTTCCACTGATCCCTGACAGCAGCCAGGAGTCTGACCCAGCGACAGTGAAGGAACGACCGATATATTTCCAAGTCAGGATGGTGAGTGACTTGGAGGGGAACCTCCAGGTGGAGGTGTTCCCAGGTACTTGCTGCTCCTGACCTTCTAGATGACAGTGGCCGTGGGTTTTCAAGGTGCTGCCTCAGGATGAGTTACGGCGGTGCATCTTGTAGCTGGCACACACGGCTGCTCCTGTGCATCGGTGGCGGAGGGAGTGAACGTTTGCAGATGGGGGCGCCATCAAGTGGGGCTGCTTTGTCCTGGATGGTGTCGAGCTTCTCGAGTGTTGTGTGAGCTGCACTCATCCAGGTAAGTGGGGAGTATTCCATCACACACCCTTTTAAAAAAAAAATTTAGAGTACCCAATTCATTTTTTCCAATCAAGGGGCAATTTAGCGTGACCAATCCACATAGCCTGCACATCTTTGGGTTGTGGGGGCGAAACCCACGCAGACACGGGGGGAATGTGCAAACTCCACACGGACAGTGACCCAGAGCCGGGATCGAACCTGGGACCTCGGCGCCGTGAGGCAGCAGGGCTAACCCATTCCGCCACCGTGCTGCCTTGTGCTCTGCAGATGGTGGACAGGCTTTGGGGAATCTGGAGGTGAGTTAATTGCCAAATAATTCCTAGCCTGGCCCTACACTTATAGCCACAGTATTTATACGGCCGGTCCAATTGAGTTCTGTTCGGGCAGGAATGCACTAACATGCTCAATGCAGTCTGCCATCTTCCCACCTGGGCTGATACAATGTCTAATATTTCTATAGGTGAGTTACAATGACCTCTAGTGGCAAAATGCCAAAGGCAAGCAGTGCAGTTTATGACTCTAATTAATTAACCTTATCCCAATTGTGCTGCCAGTCATTTTAGGATCCTGAACAAGTTTACAAAAAAAAAATCCTCTCCCACATAAAAGAGACTGGACATGCTTGATTGGCACCCTCATTCAATGCCTCAATCATTCACTCCTACGCGAACGTCAAGGCTCCTGAGGCAGCACCTTCAAAACAAACCTTGACACTGAACCACAGAGGGAAATAGTCGGTTTGAGATAGGGTGAGCTCTGAAGAGGAGTCATATTGGACTCAAAACATTACCTCGGTTTCTCTCTCTCCACAGGTGAGGTCTGACCTGCTGAGTTTTTCCAGCATTTTCTACTTCAGTTTGGGAAACTGTCGGCCAGGTTGTCAGAGAAGTCGTTTTTTAAGGGGGAGAGAGAGGTAGAGAGGCGGAGGAGTTCCGGAGCTTGGGCCCAGGCAGCTGAAAGCAGTCACCAACGGTGGACCGAGTAATATCAGCGACGCCCAAGAAGCCACAATGAGATGAGTGCAGATGTCTCAGAGGGTTGCAGGGCTGGGGGAGAGGCAGGGAAAACAAGGGTGAGAATTTAAAATCGAGGTGTTGCTAAACTGGGAGCAAACGCAGGTCAGTGACCACGGGGTTGATGAGCGAATGGGACATTTTTTAATTCATTTATGGATTTGGGCGTCGCTGGCTAGGTCAGCATTTATTACCCATTCCCCGGGTTGCCATTTAGAAGGCGGTGGTGAGCTGCTTTCTTGAACCGCTGCAGTGCCTGTGGGACACCCACAGTGCTGTGAGAGAGGGTACAAGTTAAGACACGTCAGCAAAGTTTTGGATGGATTACTGTGGGAGGTTGGCCAGGACTGCTTTGGAGTCCAGGAGCTGTCAAGTCCAGAATTGCTGCAGGATTAGGGAGAGGCAACGGGCGCAACACATTCAGGTCTCAAGAACAAACATACATTTCAAACCAGCTGCATACGCACATGACACAGTCGTAGAAGTTTTCTCGAGCTGCGATATGCAGTGGGGTGTCTCCATGCATATTCACCGCGTGTAGATCACACCTGGCGTTAAGAAGTACTTCGGCGATGTCGGAGGAGCCAGCGAAGGCCGCCCAGTGTAAACAGATGTTTTCCTCCTATCCAGGGAAGGGGCAATACATACACACAGGGCAAAGGTCAGACTCAGGCAGACGGAAAGGAGAACAGTTATTTGAAGGAGTTTATACAAGTTCATAAGATATAGGTGCAGAATTAGCCCATTTGGCCCATTGAACCTGCTCCGCCATTCGATCATGGCTGATCTCATCCGGCCTTAACTCCACCGTCCTGCCCGTTCTCCACAACCCATCAACTCATTACCAATTAAAAATCGGTCTCACTCCTCCTTAAATTTACTCACTGTCCCAGCATCCATCACACTCTGGGTAGTGAATTCCAGATTCACAACCCTTTGGGAGTTTTAAATTTGCTACCTCTTATCCTGAGACTGTGACCACTCATTCTATTTTTTAAAATAAATTCAGAGTACCCAATTAATTTTTTTCCAATTAAGGGGCAATTTAGCGTGTCCAATCCACCTGCCCTGCACATCTTTGGGTTGTGGGGGCGAAACCCACGCAAACACGGGGAGAATGTGCAAACTCCACACGGACAGTGACCCAGAGCCAGGATCGAACCTGGGACCTCGGCGCCGTGAGACTGCAGGGCTAACCCACTGCGCCACCGTGCTGCCCTTGACCTCTCATTCTACAATGACCCACAAGAGGAAGCATCCGCTCCACGTCTGCTTAATCCATACCTTTTAAAATCTTGCATACCTCAATTTGATCTCCCCTCATTCTTACAAACTCGAGAGAGTATAGGCCTAAACTGTTCAATCTCTTCATACGACAAACGGAGAGAGACGGGTGGGATTCACCGTCAGCCGACGCCAAAAATCGCAAAACACGATTGGGCGGAGAATAGCCTCCGAAACCAAAACCGCAGTAGACTCTGAAGCCAAAATCACGGTAAGCGGCGGTTTGACGCCAAATCGAGATCCTCCGGAACCACGAAAATGACGTAAATGTGTGTCACCCGCCGCGCACCGTTAAAGCACCATTAGCATATCGTTAGCGGGCCTGACCCTCTATTTTCCGGGGCCTTTGCGATTCACCACCACCGCCCTCCTCATAGATTAGTCATGGGTTACATAGAAACTTCACCACACAAACACCTATTGTAGAAGGGGAGCGGCAGAGTCCCAACTTTAAAAAAATTACATTATGGATAGATGTGGTTTCATGAAACATACTTTGAAGTCATTAACTAAAACAGTGTTCACATGAAAAGTCGTTAAATAAGGACACCTCGGAGCTCTTGCACCACACAAGTCCATTGTGCGTGCTCTACTTATATATATCTGGTCAGCAGTTGAGTGTAGAGATGTGTTGCCTGATGTACACTGCTGACACTCCCAGACAGAGAGATCCACGACAGGGTTTGGATTGTACCTTTTAACCAATATCAAATTCCTCCGATTCAGGAGCTGTCTCCCCACTGCCAGCAGTGCAGCTGAGTTCAGAGACTCGTGTGTGTTTGTGCACTGGTGTTGGTGGGGGAGGGGGGGGGGAAAGAGAACATAAAAGGCTGCAGACTGACAGCTGCAGAAGTCCTGGGAGATGGGGCGGAATGCCAACTTTATACCCACCCCAACGCACTCACTGTGGACCTCAAGGCTGAGTAAGATCAGGGCTACCTGTAAAACCACATTGCACTGGATTCCCTCAGCTTTGCTGACAGGAAGACTCAAGTGAAACCGAGCCACCAAACTACCTGAAATCGGCCATAAAAGTCCAAAAACCAGAGACTCTAACAGAAGCTACCTAACGTGCACCCTCCGCCTACATGCCGCCACCGGAAGTCCCCAATAGCTTTCTTTCTCTGGACCCTTTGTAACCCGAAGACCAGATGAATCTGCTGCAAGTAGCAAGGTGCAACCTCTGGCCTGTTTTCTATCGCAATGCCTTGCAGCCAACTGGACCAGAGGCCAGAATCAGAAAGGAGAGCATTGTTACCCACCCTTCACTTGACCTCAGCTATTATCAGCATTGTGGCTTTATTTTGATGACGCTGTACATGGCCTCACAAGGCTCTGGGATGCTGTTAGAGCACCATACCCCTATCGCTGGCCCAAGAAGACCCAGCTAGTCCAGTACGTAAAAGGTTAAGTGTGGGGCCTCCCCGTGCTCCTAACGGGGCAATTGAGGGAAGTTTGGGGCGATCATTCCGCTTTGGAAAACAGGGTGAAGACTGGGAAGAGTAATCCGTGGCTCTGCCCTTGCATAGAGACAATGGCTTGAACCTGGTCCATTCTGGCCTCTGGTCCAGTTGGCTGCAAGGCATTGCTGTAGAAAACAGGCCAGACGATGCACCTTGCTACTTGGAGCAGATTCACCTGGTCTTAGGGTTACAAAGAGGGTGGAGGCGGGATCTTGCAGAGGGTCGGGGTTGCGGATGCTGGCAGCGGCGCTGCTCCCGATGGCCTCAGGAAAGTATTTGGCGAGTCCGGTGGTGGTGGCCATGTTGAAGATTTAGACAGCATATTAGGTTGGGGGCCGGGTCATGGGGATGCCGATTAGGGGGATGTTTTGCATTGTAAAATTATTGAAAATTTGCTGAACAAAAATACTTTCAAAAAAAGAGAAAGAAAGCTGGTGGTTCTGATGAAGATTCATGAGAACGAGGTGTGGAGATATATTGGCGCTGAACACCCCTGGCAGTAACCTCTCACTCCCTTAAGATATCAAGCACTCTCGAGGTTTACTCACATTGTCCTTCAAGGTGACATTCGCCCCTCGACCCAGGAGTAGTTTAATAATTTCAATGTGTTTGTGCTCTGCTGCCCAAATAACCGGAGTCCAACCACCGCTGTCCTGCACAGAGAGACATGAGACAAAGCCACAAAGTAACCACCGTTAGAAACCCAAACACGTGAAGGGGGATTGGACTGGAATACAGAACTTTCAAATCTGCAGAGGTGTAACTTCAATTCAAATTGCAGGAAAAGTTCCTGGGTGTACTTAACAAGCAAAGTTGGGCAAATCTATCACCAACTCTCTCCTATCTTAACTATAGAAGAGGGATAATTTTTTACACTCAATCACTTTTCAAGGCAAATCAGATAATAACAATAATAATAATAATCGCTTATTGTCACAAGTCGGCTTCAATGAAGTTTGCTGTGAAAAACCCCTAGTCACCACATTCCGGCGCCTGTTCGGGGAGGCCGGTACAGGAATTGAACCCGCGCTGCTGACATTGTTCTACATTGCAAGCCAGCTGTTTAGCCCACTGTGCTAAAACAGCCCCTATGATGAACTCATCAGCAGGAGTCCATCTTCTATCCCCTTCCCAAGCAACAGCATTTCATTCTTCCCTTAAAAACTGACGGCAAAGGAGCTTAACGCTACCCTCCTCTCCCCTGAATGCATTCAGCAGGGGCCACGAGTTCCTCAACAACATGCATTGATCCAAGTCAACAGGGCTAACTAGGGACAGGTCCGATCGTGAACTGAGCCGATTCTGGTCACACTCAACGTGTCTGCGTGCATGCACATGTCACTGGGAACTCTGGCTCGTTTACCAAGCCGGTTTCCTTTGGTCTTACATTTACAAAAAAAAATAACTGTTCATCAACACATTTCAACCCATCTGCTTTAGTGAATGCCGAGATCTTGAAAACAGTAGTGCGACATCTCAAAAATTAATTTTGTGCATTCTTTCATGGGACATGGGTGTCAATCGTTGGGCCAACATTTGCTGCCCATCTCGAAGTTCACTTGAGGAGGTGGGCAGCCCCCTTCTTGACCGCAGCGGTCCATGTGGTGCATGGACCACATTGACCCCTCTGGGCCCCGTCCCCCAGGGAGGGAGTTCCAGGCTTTTGTCCAAGTGACAGTGAAGGAATGGGGCTGTAAATCCAAGTCAGGATCATGTGTGGCATGGAGGGGAACTTGAAGATAGTGGTGTTCCCTTGCATCTACTGCTGGCCTTGTCCTTCCAGGTGGTAGAGGTTGCGGGAGGTGCTGCTTGAGCTCAAAACGTGTTGCATTTGACTGAAACATGCAGCCCCTTTGTAGGGAGATATTGGCTCACCTGCGTGTTTAAGTCCACTTGTCCAGTAGCTAGCAGGAACTGCACCATTTGGACACTCCCATTCTTAGCAGCATGATGCAAACATGAGGAAGCATCTAATTCCTAATAGACAAACAACAGAAGATCTCACTTCAGGGATGCCCCAACGTGTTTTACAGCCAACAAAATACCTGCAGGGTATGGTCATTGTTGCTGCTGTGCTGGCAAATACAGGCAGACCAGTGGGCATGGCTAATCTCACCCACAGCAATAAGATGAACAACGGGTCAATCTGCCACGTTGTAGCGGAAAGTGCACTTTGAAGGCTCTGCTCAGTGGTTGCAAGCGCCAACTCAAATGAGGAGCAAGGCTTTCCTCAGGCTGTTCCCCCCCCGCCCCCAACCAGTTCCAGCGATCGGGCTGAAACGGCCTGGATTTCTTTAGCTCAGCCGTGCCATCTCCAGACACTTGGTTTGCGATTCAGAGATCGACTGGAACATTACTTCCCACTCTGGCCTCCAGGAAAGAAGTGGAGGTTTTTACGGAGGGTGCAGGAAAGACTCACGAGGATTGTTCCAGAGATGAGGGACTTCAGTTCTTTTTATGTGGATAGAATTGCAAAGCTGCAGCTGTTTCTCCATGGAAAAGGGAAGATTGAGAGGAAATTTGATAGAAGATGTTCAAAATCATGAGGGGCATGGAAAGAGTAGTCGGGGGGCAAATCGTTCTCACAGGTGGCAGGATCGAGAACCAAAGGGATTGAACGTAATTGGCAAAAGAACCTAGGTGACATGGGAAATTTGTTACCAAAAGAGAAAATGTTGCAAAATCTCAGCAGGTCGGGCAGCATCTGTGGGGAGAGAAAAGAGCTAACGGAAATGTGTTTCCTAACCCAGCCAGTGGTTAAGGATCTGGAACGCACTGCCTGTGAACGTGGTGGAGGCTGGCCCAATACAGGCACAACAGAGAGAATTGAATAAGCAATTGAAGGGGAAAATATTTGCAGGGCTACGAAAAGTGGCACTGGATGAAACTGCTCATGCTGGCACAGACATGATGGGCTGAATGGCCTCCTTCTGTAGAATAAGCTGGCTATGATTCAGTTCTGTTCCTGACAGCTACAATGGGATGGTTATCATCAATGCACAAGACCCTTGCCTTAACCCCGGAGATACTTATGACAACTGCTGTCACTTAAAACACTGTTGCTCATCCAAAGGCCTCGCAACAAGTGGATTAACAAATGAGAAGGGAAATTGTGGAAACGTGGGAGTTACAGCACAGGGCTGTTAGGCCGAATGGCCACACGCTGAACATTGTGAATTTTGTGGGTGGTGGAATGAAACCCTAACCTGATGTCAAGTAGAGCAAGCCTTTCAATCCAACTTGGTCCTATTTGTTTCAATTATTTGACGGGATGGGGGCGCCAGAGGCAAGGGCAGTAAACTATTGCCCAATCCTAATTACGCTCAAGAAGGTAATGAACCACTGCAGTTCATGTATATGGCTTGGAGGGGAACTTGCACTGAAACAAATGAATCCAGAAGCTGCTTGAAAATTTCTCCTCTTCCCCCCCTCTCAGTGGACAGTCACCTTATGGAAGACACACCAGTCCCCTCATATATCCTCCCACCACTCCCCTTGGTGCGTAGTCACCTTGTGGAAGACACATGCCCCATGCTTAGACAGCAATTTGACAATGTCATAATGGTTGTTCATGATGGCTTCCATCAGCGGCGTCCTCTGGAGCTTGTCGCACACGTCAACTGTCGCACCAGCCTGACAGAAAAAAGGAGAAAGAAGCCAACCTTACATATCTGTACTTAAAAAATATTCATTTTATCTTGTAGAAAACGCCAAATCACGTACCGACATACTGAACCCTTAAATAAGACCTGTGGTTTTAAAAATGGGCATACAAACCAAAGATAGGCGAGGATGTAAATTGTTACTCGCTAAATTTCTGGTGGGTGATACTAAGAGAGAGACAACGGAATCGCACCCTGTTTCCAGTCAAGGACACATCAAAAGCACAAAAGTAATACTAAAACTACTTGCCATCTCCTATGGAGTTAACGGGAGCCGATTAACATCTCGGCAGGAATGATATTCTGTGAGCAATGCCCCAGGCCGGTTTGTGGATTTGTGCCTTCCAGCAATATACAAAGACTGGATTAAAAACCAACTGCATAACTTTTTTTTAAACAAACAATTTTATTGAGGTATTTTTTGGCATTGTAAACAGTTACAGATTTCAGAAATATTCAAACATCAACGGAAAACTAACACTTCAACCAAACCATTATGCACATACCCGCTCCTCTCCCATAGACACTAGCCGCCTATTTATCCCTCCTACTCTACTCTAATCTCCCCCCCCCCCTCCCCCACCGCCGCTGATGTTCACTCTCCCGCGAAGAAGTCGATGAATGATTGCCACCTTTGGGCGAACCCCAATAGATACCCTCAAGGCGAACTTGATTTTTTTCCATACCTAGAAAACTTGACATGTCCAAAAGCCATAGTTCGGTCTTCGGGGGTTTTGAGTCCCTCTATGCCAGCAGTATTCGCCGCCGGGCTATTAGGGAAGCAAAGGCCAGAACATCGGCCTCTTTCTCCCCCTGGACTCCCGGCTCTTCTGAAACCCTGAAAATTGCCATCTCTGGACTCATCACCAACCTTGTTTTCAGCACCCGGGACATTACCCCCGCAAATCCTTCCCAGTACCCCCTAAGCTTTGGGCATGCCAAAACATGTGAACGTGGTTCGCTGGTCCTCCCGCGCATCTAGCGCACTTGTCCTCTACCCCAAAGAATTTGCTCAACCGAGCCACTGTCACGTGGGCCCGGTGAACGACCTTAAACTGAATCAGGCTGAGCCTGGCACACGTTGAGGTTGAGTTAACCCTACTCCGGGCTTCCGCCCATACCCCGTCCTCCATCTCCCCGTCGAGCTCCTCCTCCCATTTGAGTTTCAGTTCCTCCGTCTGGGGCTCTTCCTCCTCATGAGCACCTTGTAAATATCCAAGACTCTACCCACTCCTCCTTCTCCTCTGGAGACTATTCTGTCGGGATCCCTATTGGCGGGCGGCGTGGGAAGGATGGGACCTGTCTGCGTACAAAGTCCCGGTCCTGTAAGTACCTAAAGCCATTTCCCCTTTCCAGCCCAGCTTTCTCCTCCAACTCCCTCAAACTCGCAAAGTTCCCCTCCAGGAACATATCGCCCACCCTCCTCACCCCAGCACGCCGCCATGTTCGAAACCCTCCATCCATGTTCCAGGGGGCAAATCGATGGTTATCACAAATTGGAGCCCAGACCGACACACCCACCTCCCCTGCATGCTTTCTCCACTGGCCCCAAATCCGCAGGGTCGCCCCCACTACCGGGCTGGTGGAGTACCTGGCTGGCGCAAGCGGTAGGGGAGCCGTGACCAGGGCTGCCAAACTGGTGCCCCTGCACGATGCCGCCTCCACCCGCTCCCAGATAGACCCCATACCCACCATCCACTTCCTTGTCATGGCTTTGTTAGCCGCCGAGTAGTAGTTTATCAGACCCAACTGCATAACTTGATCAATGTCGGCCAGTGCTAGCTGTGTCAGCATGTAACACCAGGGGAAAGGCAGCTTTAGACTCCTGCAACGTTTTCAGGCTACTCTCTCCTATTGCTGAAGCAGGTCAGCAAAAGCACAGCCGAAAAGGGAACAGGGCAGTTTCGCGATCAAACTGCAGGATGCTGGAATCTCGAAACCGACTATTCACCTGCTGACGTCTGAACTGCTGGAATCACAAATCACAACACCCGCAGCATTCCACGATCTCCTCTTCCCGGACAAATCAAAAACTGGTTGGGAAACGTAGGAAAGGGAAGCACAGGAGAAAATGGACGGATAGAGTTGACCCTATATGGAATGTCTAAGGGCAGCATGGGACAGACAGAGGTGGAGATCCATGGCCGTTAATTTCTGGGAAGAAGATGACTCGATCAAATGCACAAATCCGTAAAGATATCCATTTAAAGGGAACGCAAGAGGACTGAGATGAGGTGGTTTGTGAGTTATTAGCTTTCTCCATTCCAGTGGGTTGTGGATGCTCCATCACTGAATAGACTTATGGCTGGAGTACAGATCTTTGGTCTCTCGGGGAATAACAGGATATTCAGCCAGCCATGACCTTACTAAATGGCTGAGCAGCCTTGAGGGATTCTCTGGTCTACCCCTCCTCCTATTGCATCCTTCGGGACACATGTATTTGTCCGAATCCAACTGTACATTTATATTTGCTTGATATAAATTAAAATCAGCTAAGCCGTGTGCACTGAAAGCAGCAGCAGACAGCCATTGAGAGGCATGAGAACGTTGCATATATAAGGTCTAATACAGGTGGGAAATAGACAGTGAATGGCAGAACCCTTAAGAGTATTGACAGGTAGAGGGATCTGGGTGTACAGGTCCACAGGTCACTGCAGGTGGCGAAGGTAGTCAAGAAGGCATACGGCATGCTTACCTTCATCGGCTGGGACATGGAGTATAAAATTGTCAAGTCATGCGGCAGCTGTATCGAACCTCAGTTAGGTCACACTTGGAATATGGTGTTCAATTCTGGTCGACACACTACCAGAAGGATGTGGAGGCTTTGGAGAGGGTACAGAAGAGGTTTACCAGGGTGTTGCCCGGTATGGCAAAGGTCGGATAAAGTCGATTTGTTGTCACTTTAACGACACAGGTTGAGGGGCGACCAGATAGAATTCTTCAAAATTATGAGGGGCATGGATGGAGTGGATAGTCAGAAGCTTTTTCCCATGGTGGAAAAGTCAATTACGAGGGGACATAGGTTTAAGATGTGAGGGGCAAAGTTCAGAGATGTGCGAGGGAAGGTTTTTTTTTTTTTAACAGAGGGTAGTGGGTGCCTGGAACTCACTACCGGAGGTGGTGGTGGAAGCAGGTTCGATAGTGACATTTAAGGGGCATCTTGACAAATACATGAATATGATGGGAATAGAGGGATACGGACCCCGAAAGTGTTGAAGGTGTTAGGTTAGATGAGCAGCATGGTCGACGCAGGCTGAGGGCGGCCAAAGGGTCTGTTCCTGTGGTGTACTTGTTCTTTTTTTGACGTGAGCAGCCCAGGTTATAATTAAATCTAAGGGGACGGGAAGGACAACACTCTCGAAGCTCAGCCCCATCAAAAGTCCTGACCTGCTGCCTTCACCTGCGAAACGCAATCCAGTTGTGACTCTTACCTGCAGCAGGATGTGGCAGATCTCCAGGTAGCCTTTCTGGGCAGCTGCGTGGAGAGGCATGCGGCGGCTCTGCTGGTCAGTCTGGAAGTTAGGATCGTGCTCATCAACTGGGAGGAGATAAAACACAAAAGCGGGGAGAGGTTTAAGCCGGCCAGGTGCAACAGCGAACTCGCGATTCACCACCAGGTAAGATTTTATTCTTCCCCCATTTCGATCGAGCTGCGAAGCTGCTCTGTGGAATACCTGGGGTATAAAAGAAACACGACCGTGGGATCTTTCAGTGCTTTAGAACATATAGTACATAGAACATACAGTGCAGGACGTCATTCGACCCAACGAGTCTGCACCGACCCACTGAACCCCTCACTTCCACCCTATCCCTGTAACCCAATAACCCCATCTAACCGTTTTGGTCACTAAGGGTAATTTAGCATGTCCAATCCACCTAACCCGCACATGTTTGGACTGTGTGAGGAAACCGGAGCACCGAGGAAACCCACACACACATGGGGGAACGTGCAGACTCCGCACAGACAGTGACCCAGCGGGAAATCCCAACCTGGGACCCAGGCGCTATGAAGCCACAGTGCCATCCACTTGTGCTACCATGCTGCCCGGATTAACTGCCCGGATTTTCACCACTGGCACCACTCCTCCCTCAATGTCCATCGTCACAGGCCTCAGTTACGCAGGCCCAAGCTTCATGTACTCCAGGGACTCAAACCTGACAGGCAAGACAGAGGAACGTTTCATCCGCTCAACCAGGTTATATTTCAACTCGAGAGGCAACATGGTGGCGCAGTGGTTTGGCACTGCTGCCTCACGGCGCCGAGGTCCCAGGTTCGATCCCGGCTCTGGGTCACTGTCCGTGTGGAGTTTGCACATTTTCCCCGTGTTTGCGTGGATTTCGCCCCCACAGCCCAAAGATGTGCGAGTTAGGTGGATTGTTTCCACCTACTGTTTCCAGTGGCAGGAGGACTGGTAACCAGAGGGACACAGGCTGAAGGCAATTAGCAACAGGACTGGAGGAGAGATGCGAGCGACTTTGATTTTTTTTTTAAGTGTCGCGAGTTGTTGTGGTCAGGAATGTGCTGACTTAACAGGGCAGTGGAAGCAGATTCAAAGGTCACGATCGAAAGGGAATTAGATACATTCGAGTGAAACACGGAAAATAGGAGCGGGGTCCGGCTCTTTGAGCCTGCTCCATCATTCAATATGATCATGGCTGATCCTCCAGCTGAACACCATACTCCTGTCCCCTCCCCTTACCCCTTGATCCCTTTAGAGTCTAGAAATCTATCTATTTACTTCTTAAATACATTCGGTGATTTGACCTCCACAGCCTTCTGTGCTAGAGAACCCCACAGGTTCACCACCCTCTGAGTAGCCCTGTCTGAATTTTATACATTTCAGTGAGATCCCGTCTCGTTCTTCTAAACCCCTGTGAATTCTGGCCCAGTTGACCCAATCTCTCCTCATGAGTCAATCCAGCCACTTCAAGAATCAGTCTGGAGAACTGAGAGAAAATGTTTGTCGGGCAATGTGAAAAGATCAGGGGACGAACGACTTGGCATGAAACGGAGAGCGAGACGGTGGTGTCGTGGTACTGCCACCGGAGTAGTAATCCAAACGCCCAAGCTGACGTGCTGGGGACGAGGTTCAAACCTCACGGTGGCAACTGGAGTAATTCAAATTTATTTCTTTTTTCTTCTCTTTTTAAATTTAGAGTACCCAATTACTTTTTTCCCCAATTAAGGGGCAATTCAGCGTGGCCAATCCCCGCATATCTTTTTGGGCTTGTGGGGGTGAGACCCTCGCAGACATGGGGAGAATGTGCAACCTCCACACGGACAGTGACCCGGGGCCGGGATCGAACCAGAGTCCTCGGCGCCGTGAAGCAGCAGTGCTAGCCACTGTGCCATCCGCAATTTAAATAAGTACAATTTATGAAACAAAAATCTGGAATTGAGTGCTAGTCTAGTAATGGTGAGCGTGAAGCTATCATCGATTGGCGTAAAACTCATCAGGTTAACGAATGCTCTTTAGGGGAGTAAATCTGCCATCCTTACCCAGCCTGGCCTACATGTGACTTCCGACCCACAGCAATGTGGCTGACTCTTAAGAGCTTTCAAGGACAATTAGGGACGGGCAAGAAATGCCTTCCCAGCGACACCCACACCTGATGGATGAATACAAAAAAAAAGCTTTACCAAGGAGACAGCACAGGCATGATGGGCTGAACGGCCTCCTTTCTGCTGCACCTTTTTTGACTCTATGGAAGCACATACGCTTTTGACGTGTTTAACCACCTGCCCCAACTCAACTTCCCTCACGAAGACTGAGGTCGTCTGCAAAGGACAAAGTGCGGGGATGAACAGGTCGGACACACTTACGCAGCATCAGCAGCACTTTCTGCAGATCGCCCTGCTTGGCCCAGAGGTACAGCTGTCGAGGGTGGAATCGCAATTTCTTCCGCCTGCGAGGGGAGAGAGAGGCGTTGAATGGTCCAAATAAAACTCAACCAAGCAAAAAAAAAAAAAAAAAAAAAAAAAAAAATCGACATTGCACAGCAGAAAGTAGCAACTCAATTCCATCAAAAGTTTGAGATGGGAATTTTCAATCTTCGACTAGATACTTACCCTGTGTCGGAGACTTTGTCCGGCGTGTGAAGTCTGGTCAGTGCAAGCGAGCTGTGGGAAGAGCAGATCAGGTCAGTCTGTCTCTCATAGCCCAGCGGGTCAGTCTGTCTCTCTCAGGTCAGTCTGTCTCTCTCAGGTCAGTCTGTCTCTCTCAGGTCAGTCTGTCTCTCACAGCCGGCCGGGGCAGTCCATCTCCCACAGCCGGCCTTGACAGTCCATCTCCCACAGCCGGCCTTGGCAGTCCATCTCTCACAGCCGGCCAAAGCAGACCACCGCTCACGGACGGCTGCGGCAGACGGCCTCTCGCGGCCAGGTCTGCACCAATCGGAGAAGTCAGAGGGATGACCTGTTCGAGGTCTTTAGGATTATAAAAAAATTCTTTGGAACAGATGTGGAGATGATGTTTCTACATGAAGCCAAAGCTCGGGTCCTTAAATCACATGGAATTCCAATTGGGAATTCAGAAACAATTTCTTTGCACAGAGAGTGGTGAGATTATGGAACTTGCTACCACAGGGAGTGGTTGAAGTGAATAGTATGGATGCAATTAGGGTAAATATCAACAAATGAGGAAGAAAGGGGCACAACAGTTTGCTGAAGTGAAGGGGATGGGGGAAGCTTGTGTTGTGACACCGACTACTTAGGTCAAATGACACTGTTAGGTACAGCACTACCAGTTCACCGTGACCTTTCCAGAATCCAGTGAATTTTAAAATATCATAATCAATGCATCCACTATCGCTGCTGCCACCTCTTTTAATACCCGAGGGTGCAGTTCATCAGGTCCCGGAGACTTATCTGCTTTTAATTCAATTAGTTTATTCAATACCTTCTCCCCAGTGATGGTTAATTTACGGCGTGAACTGCAGGTTTTAGAAATATTTTATTATCCCCTACCATGAAGACAGAGGCAAAATATTGGTTCAGCCCACCCACCACCCATACACACAGCTCACCTTTCAGAGGGTGTTAATAGCTGCCCAGAGCTCCCGGTGGACCCACTCACCTTTCAGTTTGCTGGAGCACCAGTCCTTTCTCCAGGGCCTCCCTGCCAGGTCCGGGTGGAAGTCCGACAGCCGACAGTGTCTTTCCGGACGGCAGGACGATCGACGGGCCCGAGCTGTCGATGCTGTCCACTGGGGGCTCCGGGCTCGATTTCTTCGCTTCTCCATTCCCGCTCATTCTGGCACTTTTGGGTAAAAAGGGGCATTAAAAAAAAGGTGCCACTCTAGTCCAGAGCGAGGACTTGACAGGGTTCGGCTCCGATACTGCACATCCAGTCACTCTTAATACATAGGGACGCAGGAGCTGGAGGGCCATGCGAGCCTGTTGCAGCTACTGAAAAGATCATGGCTGATCTGGTTGTCGCCTCAACTCCACATAACCTGTCTACAACCGCTCCGCACCATAACCCTTGAACTCCAATGGTTGCGGGCCCAACATGTTCAACCTCTCTTCGCAAGCTTAGCCCTTCATTCCAGGTATCAGTTGAGTGAACCTTCTCTGAACAGCTTCCAACACAATTATATTGTTTTCTCAAATAAGGAGGCCAAAACTGTACAAGTATTCCAGATGTGGTCTCACAAACTTCCCCAATTCTAATTTCATATTCCAGTCCTCTTGTAACAAGCACCAGAAACAGTCTTACTGAAACATTTAGAGCAATTTCAATCATACCTTGTCCATTAATACACCAACAACAACTTACATTTATATAGCATCTTCAACTTTGTTAAATTACCAAAAGCGCTTCACTGGAATGATATCAAATGCAATTTGACACCAGGCTACACAAGGAGACATTAGGACATGCAACCTGGTCAAAAGGATAAATTAACAGTGGCACGAGACAGCAAGATTGGGAGGGGATGGGGAGATTTACTAAGGAACTTCTGGACCATTGAAGCTGAAAACGTGGCTGACATTGGTGGCGCGATGGAAATCTGGGGTGCGCAATGGACAAGGCTCGGAGGAAGTTAGAGAGATAAGAAAGGACGAGGCTACGGAGGGATTGGAAAACAAGGTTCAGAGAATTTTGAAATGAATGCATTCCTGCACCAGAGTAGGTCAGCAAGTAGAATGGGACATGGGGCGAGCATAGACACAGGCAGCAGAGTTTTGGACGACCTCAGTTATGGAGGGTAGACTATGGGGTGGGGGTAGGCCCAGAAGGCTCTAGGTGAATGGGACCTGGTGCAAATTAGTGTGCACGTGACTTGCTTATTATGCACAGGGTCTCGAGCTCCATATCCAGTAATCCAATCCTGCTCACCTGGCGTGTGTGGTGTCTGCTCTACCATTCATCAGGTGTTCCTGGTTGGGAGGTGCTGGTACCGGCACCATGCTGGATGTGTCTGCTTTGGCCACGGTGATCTCCTGGGCCTCTGAGGCGTCCTCCCCACAGTGTGGGCAGAAGATCATCCCATTGAGCTGGGAAACGCAGCCCTTGTGAAAACGATGAGTGATCCTGAAGTCTGGGTGACACTCCAGGAACGATCCCTGCAAACAATCCAAAATAAGCCTCACACGTCATGCAAAAGACACTCACAAACGCCCATCTCGAGTGCTCATCTCGAGCTGCACGCACCGTGAAGAATAAATTCTAATGGGGAATCTCATAAAAGGTTCTTCACAACTGGAATGGCGAAATAAAATAATTAATGCATAGTAACAAGACTTCAGATACACAAAGGTGTCACACGCAATGATGACGTTTCTAAAATTATCATCTTTTGGGACTGTCTGAAGTGGCTCATGTGATATGTTCTGAATTCTATCAGACATGAAGCTTGGGAGGCATGGCTGTTAAAGGGGGTCGGGGGCAGGGGAGAAGGTGCAAAATATTCACACAAATTCACACCTATAAATAATGATGGCGGATAGTCTCCCAAGGAGATGTTAAGAGTGTCAGGTTTAATAAACGGTTACACTTTAAACTGTCTTTTTAATTCCAAGATAAAATGGAACTGGGGGTCTGTAGAATAGGGAATTCACATTTCTATCTGGGAAAAAAAAGTCCATGCGCTTAATTTTGCCATGGAGACGTGCTTTGAGTGAATAGGCCACTGAAAGCCATTGTAGGATTGGGTCTCAGGTTTTCCCAAAATATCACTGAATTTCACAGACGGGTCAATCTGTGGGAATCTGAGAGAAAGAGTGAGAGAAAGGAGATAAGAGGCAGCAAATCGCTACTCGCTACACAGAATGCAGGCGGAAGCTCGCACGCAGATTGAAAAGAACTATTTGTGAGCTTTAAATGAGACTGGCAGATTTGTCCAGCTTTGGCTAGAGGGAAGAATCTCCCATTCGTCCTTCACCATGTGAGCCAATTCTGGGATTAGGTGTTACCCACTGGGGAAAGGAAAAGAAAGGAAGCAAACCTGCGACAGCTAAGAATCACCTCGGACTCGTTCCTGGAGAATTAGGTATCCACTTAAGGAACAGAGCAAAGTATAACTATGGTGGCTGATGGCTGGGGCGGCAAAGAGAGTGATTTTCAGTCATTTTAGAAATAAATGAGAAATCTTCCTGTAGCTTAGGGCATTCGTTGCCTGCTGAAACAGTCAATGTTGCTTTCAGTTTGATTGTTACAGTAGAAGTCTTTAAACTTGAAATCTTGTAATGTGATCCTTTCAGTCAGTCACTGGATGTTCACATTTCTTTTTAACACATTATTGATCTCCACGGAGATAGTAATAAAGTGCACAAGAAATAGGAACAGAGCACGTAGCCCTTCAAGGCAGCTCTGTTATTCAAGAAGGCCTCAATTTCACATTGCTGCCCCATGCCCCGATTCCTGTGCGTCCAATAAAGCTCTCCGTCCCTCGGTCTTGAATATATTCAACGACGGAGCATCCACAGCTCTCTGGGGGTAGAGAATTATAAAGATTCACAACCATCCGAGTGAAAAATACTTCCCATCTTGGTTCCAACTAGTCTACAGTCCTCGCAACCCGCCATTCCTTTACTTTCTTCTAGCGCACTTTTCTAAGCGGAAAGAAACGGGTCTTGACAAGGTGAAGCAAGGGTAAGTGTTTTGACTGGAAGGAGGACACAGATTTAACGTAACTGGCTAAAGATCTGCATGGAGATGTACAGAAAGTTTTTAAACACATTAGGTTATGGTAAACTGGAATGCACTAGTTGCATGGATGGTGGAGTCAGATGCCAAAGTTAGATAAATACTTCTTTTAATAGAATCCCTGCAGTGCAGGAGGTGGCCATTTGGCCCATCGAGTCTGGACCAACCTTCTGAAAGAGCACCCTACCTCGGGCCACTCCCCCAACCCATCCCCATAACCCACCTAAACCTTTTGGAGAATAATGGGCAATTTACCATGCCCGATCCACCTAACCTGCACATCTTTAGACTGCGGGAGGAAACCGGAGCACCCGGAGGAAACCCATGCAGATACGGGGAGAGCGTTGAAACTCCACACAGTCACCCAATGCTGCAATTGAACCCGGGTCCCCGACGCTGTGTGGCACCACTGTGCCAACATGCCGCCCTCATTGCAGGGTTGCCAGGAAAGGGCACGGCGGGTGCTTCCAAAGAGCTGGCACAGGCATGAGGTGCCAAAGGGCCCCCAGCTGTGCGGTATCATCCAACATTATCATTTCTAGAATCGACATTTTAATACTGTCAATCATTTCATGTAGTTGTGGTTACCAGCAAGTTACAGGATAGATCCTATTCAGAAATGTTTAACTTTTGACTTAATTCTGTTGAGATAAGGTACAAATGGCTAGAAATGCTGTCACTTTAGTTACAAATTGCCAATTATTGGTTTTGTTACAATATTTTAACTGAGATCAATCAAAGGTGTCCCTAATCCACTTTGGCTAAACACGTGTTCTTTGGCTCAGGGATTTGGGAGCTTACCGCAGTACAGAAGTAGCCACAGCCTGGACAGCAATGGTGCTTCACCATTCGAGCCCTGTGTACTTCACACAGGACCATTAGCGTTACTCGACTGGATGGTCTCATAGTCTCACATTTGCTGATGCTGTTACTGCAGCCACTCAACTAGGAAGAAAAAAAACAAACATAAAATTCAGTCATTCCGGGTTTATAACAAAGAGTCAATCCTATCATTCCCTGCTTTAAATAAACAGCAAATCCTGTCATTCCCTGTTATAAATAAACAGCAAATCCTGTCATTCCCTATAGTAAATAAACAGCAAATCCTGTCATTCCCTGTTTTAAATAAACAGCAAATCCTGTCATTCCTGTTATAAATAAACAGCAAATCCTGTCATTCCCGGTTTTAAATAAACAGTCAATCCTGTCATTCCCTGTTATAAATAAACAGCAAATCCTGTCATTCCCTGTTATCCTGTCATTCCCTGTTTTAAATAAACAGTCAATCCTGTCATTCCCGGTTTTAAATAAACAGTAAATCCTGTCATTCCCTGTTAACCGGTCATTCCCTATTTTAAATAAACAGCAAATCCTGTCATTCCCTGTTATCCTGTCATTCCCTGTTTTAAATAAACAGTCAATCCTGTCATTCCCTGTTTTAAATAAACAGCAAATCCTGTCATTCCCTGTTAACCGGTCATTCCCTATTTTAAATAAACAGCAAATCCAGTCATTCCCTGTTATCCTGTCATTCCCTGTTTTAAATAAACAGCAAATCCTGTCATTCCCTGTTTTAAATAAACAGTAAATCCTGTCATTCCCTGATTAAAATAAACATTAAATCCTGTCATTCCGTTATAAATAAACAGCAAATCCTGTCATTCCCTGTTTTAAATAAACAGCAAATCCTGTCATACCCTGATTTTAATAAATAGCAAATCGTGTCATTCCCTGTTTTAAATAAACAGTCAATCCTGTCATTCCCTGTTATAAATAAACAGTAAATCCTGTCATTCCCTGTTAACCGGTCATTCCCTATTTTAAATAATCAGTAAATCCTGTCATTCCCTGTTATCCTGTCATTCCCTGTTTTAAATAAACAGTAAATCCTGTCATTCCCTGTTATAAATAAAGTCAATCCTGTCATTCCCTGTTTTAAATAAACAGCAAATCCTGTCATTCCTTGTTATAAATAAACATTAAATCCTGTCATTCCGTGATAAATAAACAGTAAATCCTGTCATTCCCTGTTTTAAATAAACAGTAAATCCTGTCTTTCCCTGTTATAAATAAACAATAAATCCTGTCATTCCCTGTAGTAAATAAACAGTAAATCCTGTCTTTCTCTGTTGTAAATAAACAGTAAATCCTGTCATTCCCTGTAGTAAATAAACAGTAAATCCTGTCATTCCCTGTTTTAAATAAACAGTAAATCCTGTCTTTCCCTGTTTTAAATAAACAGCAAATCCTGTCATTCCCTGATTTTAATAAATAGCAAATCCTGTCATTCCCTGTTTTAAATAAACAGTCAATCCTGTCATTCCCTGTTATAAATAAACAGTAAATCCTGTCATTCCCTGTTAACCGGTCATTCCCTATTTTAAATAATCAGTAAATCCTGTCATTCCCTGTTATCCTGTCATTCCCTGTTTTAAATAAACAGTAAATCCTGTCATTCCCTGTTATAAATAAAGTCAATCCTGTCATTCCCTGTTTTAAATAAACAGCAAATCCTGTCATTCCTTGTTATAAATAAACATTAAATCCTGTCATTCCGTGTTAAATAAACAGTAAATCCTGTCATTCCCTGTTTTAAATAAACAGTAAATCCGGGCTTACCCTGTTATAAATAAACAGTAAATCCTGTCATTCCCTGTAGTAAATAAACAGTAAATCCTGTCATTCCCTGCTTTAAATAAACAGTCAATCCTGTCATTCCCTGTTATAAATAAACAGTAAATCCTGTCATTCCCTGTTAACCGGTCATTCCCTATTTTAAATAAACAGCAAATCCTGTCATTCCCTGCTTTAAATAAACAGCAAATCCTGTCATTCCTGTTATAAATAAACAGCAAATCCTGTCATTCCCGGTTTTAAATAAACAGTCAATCCTGTCATTCCCTGTTATAAATAAACAGCAAATCCTGTCATTCCCTGTTATCCTGTCATTCCCTGTTTTAAATAAACAGTCAATCCTGTCATTCCCGGTTTTAAATAAACAGTAAATCCTGTCATTCCCTGTTAACCGGTCATTCCCTATTTTAAATAAACAGCAAATCCTGTCATTCCCTGTTTTAAATAAACAGTAAATCCTGTCATTCCCTGTTTTAAATAAACAGTCAATCCTGTCATTCCCTGTTATAAATAAACAGCAAATCCTGTCATTCCCTGTTATCCTGTCATTCCCTGTTTTAAATAAACAGTCAATCCTGTCATTCCCTGTTTTAAATAAACAGCAAATCCTGTCATTCCCTGTTAACCGGTCATTCCCTATTTTAAATAAACAGCAAATCCAGTCATTCCCTGTTATCCTGTCATTCCCTGTTTTAAATAAACAGCAAATCCTGTCATTCCCTGTTTTAAATAAACAGTAAATCCTGTCATTCCCTGATTAAAATAAACATTAAATCCTGTCATTCCGTTATAAATAAACAGCAAATCCTGTCATTCCCTGTTTTAAATAAACAGCAAATCCTGTCATTCCCTGATTTTAATAAATAGCAAATCCTGTCATTCCCTGTTTTAAATAAACAGTCAATCCTGTCATTCCCTGTTATAAATAAACAGTAAATCCTGTCATTCCCTGTTAACCGGTCATTCCCTATTTTAAATAATCAGTAAATCCTGTCATTCCCTGTTATCCTGTCATTCCCTGTTTTAAATAAACAGTCAATCCTGTCATTCCCTGTTATAAATAAAGTCAATCCTGTCATTCCCTGTTTTAAATAAACAGCAAATCCTGTCATTCCTTGTTATAAATAAACATTAAATCCTGTCATTCCGTGATAAATAAACAGTAAATCCTGTCATTCCCTGTTTTAAATAAACAGTAAATACTGTCTTTCCCTGTTATAAATAAACAATAAATCCTGTCATTCCCTGTAGTAAATAAACAGTAAATCCTGTCATTCCCTGTAGTAAATAAACAGTAAATCCTGTCATTCCCGGTTTTAAATAAACAGTAAATCCTGTCTTTCCCTGTTGTAAATAAACAGTAAATCCTGTCATTCCCTGTAGTAAATAAACAGTAAATCCTGTCATTCCCTGTTTTAAATAAACAGTAAATCCTGTCTTTCCCTGTTTTAAATAAACAGCAAATCCTGTCATTCCCTGATTTTAATAAATAGCAAATCCTGTCATTCCCTGTTTTAAATAAACAGTCAATCCTGTCATTCCCTGTTATAAATAAACAGTAAATCCTGTCATTCCCTGTTAACCGGTCATTCCCTATTTTAAATAATCAGTAAATCCTGTCATTCCCTGTTATCCTGTCATTCCCTGTTTTAAATAAACAGTAAATCCTGTCATTCCCTGTTATAAATAAAGTCAATCCTGTCATTCCCTGTTATAAATAAACAGTAAATCCTGTCATTCCCTGTTAACCGGTCATTCCCTATTTTAAATAATCAGTAAATCCTGTCATTCCCTGTTATCCTGTCATTCCCTGTTTTAAATAAACAGTAAATCCTGTCATTCCCTGTTATAAATAATCAGTAAATCCTGTCATTCCCTGTTATCCTGTCATTCCCTGTTTTAATTAAACAGTAAATCCTGTCATTCCCTGTTATAAATAAAGTCAATCCTGTCATTCCCTGTTTTAAATAAACAGCAAATCCTGTCATTCCTTGTTATAAATAAACATTAAATCCTGTCATTCCCTGTTTTAAATAAACAGTAAATCCGGGCTTACCCTGTTATAAATAAACAGTAAATCCTGTCATTCCCTGTAGTAAATAAACAGTAAATCCTGTCATTCCCTGTAGTAAATAAACAGTAAATCCTGTCATTCCCGGTTTTAAATAAACAGTAAATCCTGTCTTTCCCTGTTATAAATAAACAGTAAATCCTGTCATTCCCTGTTATAAATAAACAGTAAATCCTGTCTTTCCCTGTTGTAAATAAACAGTAAATCCTGTCATTCCCTGTAGTAAATAAACAGTAAATCCTGTCATTCCCGGTTTTAAATAAACAGTAAATCCTGTCATTCCCTGTAGTAAATAAACAGTAAATCCTGTCATTCCCTGTTTTAAATAAACAGTAAATCCTGTCTTTCCCTGTTTTAAATAAACAATAAATCCTGTCATTCCCTGTAGTAAATAAACAGTAAATCCTGTCATTCCCTGTAGTAAATAAACAGTAAATCCTGTCATTCCCGGTTTTAAATAAACAGTAAATCCTGTCTTTCCCTGTTGTAAATAAACAGTAAATCCTGTCATTCCCTGTAGTAAATAAACAGTAAATCCTGTCATTCCCGGTTTTAAATAAACAGTAAATCCTGTCTTTCCCTGTTGTAAATAAACAGTAAATCCTGTCATTCCCTGTAGTAAATAAACAGTAAATCCTGTCATTCCCTGTTTTAAATAAACAGTAAATCCTGTCTTTCCCTGTTTTAAATAAACAGCAAATCCTGTCATTCCCTGATTTTAATAAATAGCAAATCCTGTCATTCCCTGTTTTAAATAAACAGTCAATCCTGTCATTCCCTGTTATAAATAAACAGTAAATCTTGTCATTCCCTGTTAACCGGTCATTCCCTATTTTAAATAATCAGTAAATCCTGTCATTCCCTGTTATCCTGTCATTCCCTGTTTTAAATAAACAGTAAATCCTGTCATTCCCTGTTATAAATAAAGTCAATCCTGTCATTCCCTGTTATAAATAAACAGTAAATCCTGTCATTCCCTGTTAACCGGTCATTCCCTATTTTAAATAATCAGTAAATCCTGTCATTCCCTGTTATCCTGTCATTCCCTGTTTTAAATAAACAGTAAATCCTGTCATTCCCTGTAGTAAATAAACAGTAAATCCTGTCATTCCCGGTTTTAAATAAACAGTAAATCCTGTCTTTCCCTGTTGTAAATAAACAGTAAATCCTGTCATTCCCTGTAGTAAATAAACAGTAAATCCTGTCATTCCCTGTTTTAAATAAACAGTAAATCCTGTCTTTCCCTGTTTTAAATAAACAGTAAATCCTGTCATTCCCTGATTTTAATAAATAGCAAATCCTGTCATTCCCTGTTTTAAATAAACAGTCAATCCTGTCATTCCCTGTTATAAATAAACAGTAAATCCTGTCATTCCCTGTTAACCGGTCATTCCCTATTTTAAATAATCAGTAAATCCTGTCATTCCCTGTTATCCTGTCATTCCCTGTTTTAAATAAACAGTAAATCCTGTCATTCCCTGTTATAAATAAAGTCAATCCTGTCATTCCCTGTTATAAATAAACAGTAAATCCTGTCATTCCCTGTTAACCGGTCATTCCCTATTTTAAATAATCAGTAAATCCTGTCATTCCCTGTTATCCTGTCATTCCCTGTTTTAAATAAACAGTAAATCCTGTCATTCCCTGTTATAAATAAAGTCAATCCTGTCATTCCCTGTTTTAAATAAACAGCAAATCCTGTCATTCCTTGTTATAAATAAACAGTAAATCCTGTCATTCCGTGTTAAATAAACAGTAAATCCTGTCATTCCCTGTTTTAAATAAACAGTAAATCCTGTCATTCCCTGTTTTAAATAAACAGTAAATCCGGGCTTACCCTGTTATAAATAAAAGTAAATCCTGTCATTCCCTGTAGTAAATAAACAGTAAATCCTGTCATTCCTTGTTATAAATAAACAGTAAATCCTGTCATTCCGTGTTAAATAAACAGTAAATCCTGTCATTCCCGGTTTTAAATAAACAGTAAATCCTGTCATTCCCTGTAGTAAATAAACAGTAAATCCTGTCATTCCCTGTAGTAAATAAACAGTAAATCCTGTCATTCCCTGTTTTAAATAAACAGTAAATCCTGTCTTTCCCTGTTTTAAATAAACAGTAAATCATGTCTTTCCCTGTTATAAATAAACAGTAAATCCTATCATTCCCTGTTATAAATAAACAATCAATCCTGTCATTCCCTGTTTTTAATAAATAGCAAATTCTGTCATTCCCGGTTTTTCATAAAGAGCAAATCCTGTCATTCCCTGTTATAAATAAACAATCAATCCTGTCATTCCCTGTTTTTAATGAATAGCAAATCCAGTCATTCCCCGTTTTAAATAAACAGTAAATCCTGTCATTACCTGTTATAAATAAACAGCAAATCCTGTCATTCCCTGTCTTAAATAAACAGCAAATTCTGTCATTCCCTGATTTTAATAAATAGCAAATCCTGTCATTCCCTGTTTTAAATAAACAGCAAATCCTGTCATTCCAGTTATAAATAAATAGTAAATCCCGTCATTCCTGGTTATAAATAAACAGTAAATCCTGTCATTCCCTGTTATAAATAAACAGCAAATCCTGTCATTCCCTGTTATAAATAAAGTCAATCCTGTCATTCCCTGTTATAAATAAACAGTCAATCCTGTCATTCTCTGTTAACCGGTCATTCCCTATTTTAAATAATCAGTAAATCCTGTCATTCCCTGTTATCCTGTCATTCCCTGTTTTAAATAAACAGTAAATCCTGTCATTCCCTGTTATAAATAAAGTCAATCCTGTCATTCCCTGTTTTAAATAAACAGCAAATCCTGTCATTCCTTGTTATAAATAAACAGTTAATCCTGTCATTCCCTGTTAACCGGTCATTCACTATTTTAAATAAACAGTAAATCCTGTCATTCCCTATTATCCTTTCATTCCCTGTTTTAAATAAACAGTAAATCCTGTCATTCCCTGTTATAAATAATCTGTCAATCCTGTCATTCCCTGTTTTAAATAAACAGCAAATCCTGTCATTCCTTGTTATAAATAAACAGTTAATCCTGTCATTCCCTGTTAACCGGTCATTCACTATTTTAAATAAACAGTAAATCCTGTCATTCCCTATTATCCTTTCATTCCCTGTTTTAAATAAACAGTAAATCCTGTCATTCCCTGTAGTAAATAAACAGTAAATCCTGTCATTCCCTGTAGTAAATAAACAGTAAATCCTGTCATTCCCGGTTTTAAATAAACAGTAAATCCTGTCTTTCCCTGTTGTAAATAAACAGTAAATCCTGTCATTCCCTGTAGTAAATAAATAGTAAATCCTGTCATTCCCGGTTTTAAATAAACAGTAAATCCTGTCATTCCCTGTAGTAAATAAACAGTAAATCCTGTCATTCCCTGTAGTAAATAAACAGTAAATCCTGTCTTTCCCTGTTTTAAATAAACAATAAATCCTGTCATTCCCTGTAGTAAATAAACAGTAAATCCTGTCATTCCCTGTAGTAAATAAACAGTAAATCCTGTCATTCCCTGTAGTAAATAAACAGTAAATCCTGTCATTCCCTGTTTTAAATAAACAGTAAATCCTGTCTTTCCCTGTTGTAAATAAACAGTAAATCCTGTCATTCCCTGTAGTAAATAAACAGTAAATCCTGTCATTCCCTGTTTTAAATAAACAGTAAATCCTGTCTTTCCCTGTTTTAAATAAACAGTAAATCCTGTCATTCCCTGATTTTAATAAATAGCAAATCCTGTCATTCCCTGTTTTAAATAAACAGTCAATCCTGTCATTCCCTGTTATAAATAAACAGTAAATCCTGTCATTCCCTGTTAACCGGTCATTCCCTATTTTAAATAATCAGTAAATCCTGTCATTCCCTGTTATCCTGTCATTCCCTGTTTTAAATAAACAGTAGATCCTGTCATTCCCTGTTATAAATAAAGTCAATCCTGTCATTCCCTGTTATAAATAAACAGTAAATCCTGTCATTCCCTGTTAACCGGTCATTCCCTATTTTAAATAATCAGTAAATCCTGTCATTCCCTGTTATCCTGTCATTCCCTGTTTTAAATAAACAGTAAATCCTGTCATTCCCTGTTATAAATAAAGTCAATCCTGTCATTCCCTGTTTTAAATAAACAGCAAATCCTGTCATTCCTTGTTATAAATAAACAGTAAATCCTGTCATTCCGTGTTAAATAAACAGTAAATCCTGTCATTCCCTGTTTTAAATAAACAGTAAATCCTGTCATTCCCTGTTTTAAATAAACAGTAAATCCGGGCTTACCCTGTTATAAATAAACAGTAAATCCTGTCATTCCCTGTAGTAAATAAACAGTAAATCCTGTCATTCCCTGTAGTAAATAAACAGTAAATCCTGTCATTCCCTGTTGTAAATAAACAGTAAATCCTGTCATTCCCTGTAGTAAATAAACAGTAAATCCTGTCATTCCCTGTAGTAAATAAACAGTAAATCCTGTCATTCCCGGTTTTAAATAAACAGTAAATCCTGTCATTCCCTGTAGTAAATAAACAGTAAATCCTGTCATTCCCTGTAGTAAATAAACAGTAAATCCTGTCATTCCCTGTTTTAAATAAACAGTAAATCCTGTCTTTCCCTGTTTTAAATAAACAGTAAATCATGTCTTTCCCTGTTATAAATAAACAGTAAATCCTATCATTCCCTGTTATAAATAAACAATCAATCCTGTCATTCCCTGTTTTTAATAAATAGCAAATTCTGTCATTCCCGGTTTTTCATAAAGAGCAAATCCTGTCATTCCCTGTTATAAATAAACAATCAATCCTGTCATTCCCTGTTTTTAATGAATAGCAAATCCAGTCATTCCCCGTTTTAAATAAACAGTAAATCCTGTCATTACCTGTTATAAATAAACAGCAAATCCTGTCATTCCCTGTTATAAATAAACAATCAATCCTGTCATTCCCTGTTTTTAATGAATAGCAAATCCAGTCATTCCCCGTTTTAAATAAACAGTAAATCCTGTCATTCCCTGTCTTAAATAAACAGCAAATTCTGTCATTCCCTGATTTTAATAAATAGCAAATCCTGTCATTCCCTGTTTTAAATAAACAGCAAATCCTGTCATTCCAGTTATAAATAAATAGTAAATCCCGTCATTCCTGGTTATAAATAAACAGTAAATCCTGTCATTCCCTGTTATAAATAAACAGCAAATCCTGTCATTCCCTGTTATAAATAAAGTCAATCCTGTCATTCCCTGTTATAAATAAACAGTCAATCCTGTCATTCTCTGTTAACCGGTCATTCCCTATTTTAAATAATCAGTAAATCCTGTCATTCCCTGTTATAAATAAAGTCAATCCTGTCATTCCCTGTTTTAAATAAACAGCAAATCCTGTCATTCCTTGTTATAAATAAACAGTTAATCCTGTCATTCCCTGTTAACCGGTCATTCACTATTTTAAATAAACAGTAAATCCTGTCATTCCCTATTATCCTTTCATTCCCTGTTTTAAATAAACAGTAAATCCTGTCATTCCCTGTTATAAATAATCTGTCAATCCTGTCATTCCCTGTTTTAAATAAACAGCAAATCCTGTCATTCCTTGTTATAAATAAACAGTTAATCCTGTCATTCCCTGTTAACCGGTCATTCACTATTTTAAATAAACAGTAAATCCTGTCATTCCCTATTATCCTTTCATTCCCTGTTTTAAATAAACAGTAAATCCTGTCATTCCCTGTTATAAATAATCTGTCAATCCTGTCATTCCCTGTTTTAAATAAACAGCAAATCCTGTCATTCCTTGTTATAAATAAACAGTAAATCCTGTCATTCCCTGTTTAAAATAAATAGTAAATCCTGTCATTGCCTTATATTCTAAATATCAAACCTGGAACCCTGCCCCTGTGAATCAACAGTGCTAACCACTGTGCTATCGTCCCGCCCAGATCCTGTCAGTCCCTGTTATAATAAACAATAAATCCTGTTATTCCCTGTGCTGTAACTTTTCTATGGTTGTAATTCATCAAGTAATAAAGAATAGCATTCCATTAGTCTTCCTAATTACTTGCTGTACCCACATATCCATTTTCTGTAACTCATGCGCGACAAAACCTAGATCACCCTGCACGTCAGAATTCTGCAGTTCTGCTCCGTTAAAGTAATATTCTGCTTTTATATTCTTCCTGTAAAAGTGACCAATTTCACATTTTCCCAGATTATATTCAATCGATCAGATTTTTGCCCACGCTTCACCCATCTCTTCCTGTCTGCAAACTCATTGTGACTTCTTCACAACATACTTTCCTTCCTATGTTTGTACCATCTGCAAATTTCACGACCATGCCTTCGCTCCCCTCATCTAAATTGAGGGACTCCACTCTGCAAGATAGATAAAGACCCATCTATGCATACTCTGTTTTCTGCAAGCCAGACCATTTTCTATCCATGTTAATATTTTAACCCCGACACCCTGACCTTTTATTTTTCACAATAACCTTTGCTGTGGCTCCTTATCGCCTTCTGGAAATCCAAGTACAGTACGTCTGAAGGCTCACCTTTATCTACAGCACACGTTACTCCTTCAAAGAACTCTAATAAATCGGTCAGACATGATTTCCCTTTCACAAAACCATGCTGACTCTTCCTGATTTAAAAAATATATAAATTTAGAGTGCCCAATTGCTTTTTTCCACTTAAGGGGCAATTTAGCATGACTGATTCACCGACCCTGCACATTTTTGTGGGTTGTGGGGGTGAGATCCATGCATTCACGGGAGGGAATGTGCAAACTCCACGCAGACAGTGACCCTGGATCGAACCCGGGTCCTTGGCGCCATGAGGCAGCAGTGCTAACCACTGTGCCACCGTGCTGCCTTGAGTCTTCATGATTACCTTCAGTTGTTCTAAGTGTCCAGTTATAACCTCTTAATGATTGATTCGAGCACCTCCCTCGTGACAGACATCAAGTTAACTGGCCAGGTTTCCCGTTTACTGCCTCCCTCCCTCCCTTATAAATCAAAGGGCTATTATTGCCACATTGCAGTCAGGTGGAACCTTTCCAGAATCCAGAAAATGTTGAAAAATTAACACACAACCCATCGACTACCTTATTGACTACCTCTTCTAAGACCCTAGAATGAAGTCCATGAGGACCCAGAGATTGTCAGCCGGCATCTCCATCAGTTTGCTCGCTACATGCCAGATGGTGAAATTTGAATTCAATAAAAATCTGGAATTAAAAATCCAATGATGACCATGAAACCATTGTCGCAAAAACCCATCCAGTTCACCAATGTCTTTCAGTTAAGGAAATCTGCCATCCTTACCTGGTCTGGCCTACATGTGACTCCAGATCCACAGCAAAGTGGTTGACTATTATCTGCCCTCTGAAATGGTCCAGCAAACCAGTTCAAGGGAAATTAGGGACGGGCAATAAATGATGACCCAGCCAGCAGTGCATCCCATGAATTAATAAAAAAATGTTCCTCTCTCCCTTCCACCTTCTAATTTACAGCTATTGCTGGATTGTTTTTGTATCCTCTATTTGTTCATTTATTGCCCATCCCTCAGAGTCAACCACATTGCTGGGAGTCTGGCGACACATGCAGGCTCGACCAGGTAAGGATGACAGATATCCTTCCCTAAAGGACATTAGTGAACCCTCTGGGTTTTCACAACAATTGACAATGGTTTCATGGTAATCATTGGACATTTTTTGAACTCCAGATTTTTATTGAATTCTAATTTCACCATTCTGCCCTGGTGGGTGGCACGGTGGCGCAGTGGTTAGCACTGTTACCTCACAGCACGGAGGACCCGAGTTCGATCCCAGCCCCGGATTATTGTCCGTGTGGAGTTTGCACATTCTCCCCCTATCTGCATGGGTCTCACCCCCACAACCCAAAGATGTGCCGAGTAGATGGATTGGCCACGCTAAATTGCCCTTAATTGGAAAAAAAAAATGAATTGGGTACTTTTAAAAAACAATTTTTTTCAAATATTCGTTCATGGGACGTGGGTGTTGCTGGCGGGGCCCACATTTACTGCTCATCCCCGAGGACAGGTAAGAGTCAAACGCAATGCTGTATGGGTCTGGAGTCACACATAGGCCAGACTGGGTAAGGATGGCAGATTTCCTTCCTCATAGGACATTAGCGAAGCAGATGGGTTTTTAAAACAATCGACGATGATTACATGGTTATCATTGGACTTCTCCTTCCAGATTTTTATTGAATTCAAATTTCACCATCTGCCCTAGTGGGATTCGAACCCAGGACCTCAGAGCATTACCCTATGTCTCTGAATTATTAATCCAGTGACAACACAACTGCCTCCCCTTAACTGCCCATTGTCACTCTCTCGAGGACTAACACTCATTTTATTCACTCTTTTCCTTTTTAAATACCTGTAGAAACGCTTGCTATCCATTTTCACATTTCTAGCTAGCTTCCTCTCATGCTCTAATTTCTTTCTCCTGATTAACCTTTTAGTTATTCTCTGCTGTTCTTTATATTCTGACCAATCATTTGGCCTGCCACTCACCTTTTGCACAGTTATATGTTTTTTCCTAAAGTTTGATGTTTTCCAGAACTTAGTTAGCTAGCCACGGATGTTGGGTCCTTCCTTTAGAATTTTTCTTTACAGCTGGAATATACTTATTCTGAGTATTCCGACATATCGCCTTAAATGTCTTCCATATTGATCGATTCGCTGCAGCTGGCTCAGCTTTCATGCCCACATAGTTGCCCTTATTTAAATTTAAAATATTAGGCTTAGACCCACTCTTCTTCATTTCAAACTCGATGCAAGATTCAGTCGTATTGTGGTCAACTTTACTCTAAGGTCATTAAATAATCCTGTCACACCGTGCAATAACAAGTCTTATATAACCTGCTCTCTGGTTGGTTCCAGAATGTGCTGCTCCAAGAAACTATCCTGAAAGCATTGCATGAACCCTTGAGCCTGCTCCCCTATAGAATAAGATCATGGCCTATCGGATTGTAACGTCAGCTCCACATTCCAGCCTACCCCCTATCAACTTTCACCCCCTTGTATGTCAAGAAGCTATCTACCTCTGCCTTGAAAAATATTTAAAGACTTTGTTTCCACCACTTTATAAGGAAGGGTGTTCCCACTTTATAAGGAAGGGTGTTCCAAAGACTCATGGCGATCTGACAGAACAAAATTCCTCATCTCTGACTGAAGTGGGCAATCCTTTCTTATTGAACAGTAACTGCAGTTCTAGGTTCTCCCACAAGAGTGCAGGAAAAGCTCAGCCGGCCTGGCAGCATCTGTGGAGAGGGAAAGTGAGTTCATGGTTCATGTCCAGTACAACCTTTCCCCGAATAGGACCCACCCCCGTCCACCTACTCTACCCACTTACTAGTTAAATACCAATGGAAGGTGAGGCAGGTTCAGCCCAGGGCGATGGAAAGGTTAAGCTTTCTTGTCCCATTCCACACAGCGGATAGGGCCACCTGTGCCAGCGATGCCCGTCACTCTTACCTGTCCGTCTGTGCTTTCCGTCGCCATGCACTTGTTGTTGGAGAGCTCGGTAATACGGTCAATCTTTGGTGCCTCCATTCGACAGCTGCACAGCGGCAGCTCCTCAAACTTATCCGTCTCCATGGAGCTGGCATCATTGGATATTCCTGGAGGAGGGAGACAGAGTTTAACCTCCCCCCATGAAAGGAATATAAATAATAACTTGGGGAGAAAATACATCCGCAATTTATTCAGGGGGAACGGGGGGAAATGGGTCAACTGGGCCAGAGGGACGAGGGTTCAGATGGTGGTGTGGTGGGGGGGGGGGGGGGGGGGGGGGGGGGGGGGGGGAAGAAGAGGGGTAAGACAGGGGGACAGAGGGGTCATACAGGGGGCAGAGGGGTCATAAGGGGGGCAGAGGGGTCAATACACTCTCCACCCCCACCGTCAATGCGCCCTAAAGATCAACAAGCTTCCGCTGAAGTAAAGCGAAGGTAGATGGGTTGTGAATGGGGCACCTACCTGTCGGCTGCGGGGAAAGGCTACTCTCATTGGGAAGCTCCAGAGACCCCAGGGGGACCTCAGTGTACTCGCTTTGCACCTGGCTCCCTCCTCCTGCTGAAGAATTCATCACTGCCCAAGCGCAAAAGAAACAAGAGGACACAGTCTTTAGATCAAGGCCCAGTCTTCGCCATGGCTCCAACACAAAGAACTCAACTTTACTGTCCTGGTCAAACTTCAAGTTCCCAAGTTTTTATTCATTCATGGGCCCCGAGCATGCTGGCTAGGCCAGCATTTATTGCCCACCTCTTGAGAAGGTTGTGACGAACCACTTCCTTGAATTTAACTGAGCAGCTTGCTTGGCCATTTCAGAGGGTAGTTAAGAATCACACACAGGCCTGCTCTAAGGGCGACAGATTTCCCTCCCAATGGGATGCTAGTGAACCATACCTGTTTTTATGACGTCCCAGATTTTCTTTTTTAAATTTAGAGTACCCAATTAATTTTTTTCCAATTAAGGGGAAATTTAGCGTGGCCAATCCACCTAACCTGCACATCTTTGGGTTGTGGGGGAAACCCACGCAAACACACGGGGAAAATGTGCAAACTCCACACAGACAGTGACCCAGAGCCAGGATCGAACATGAGACTTTGGCGCTGTGAGGCTGCAATGCTAACCCACTGTGCCACCGGGCTGCCCTCGCCCAGACTTTTATTCATCCCAGAGTTAGTTAATGAACTGAATTTAAATTCCCCCAGCTGGCATGGTGAGATTTGTACTGCTTTTCACTGTGGATCACTGTTCAGGCCTCTGGATGATTAGAACATCAACATAACCACTTGTCTCCCATTGCTTTACCGATCACCAATGTACTCCCACAATCCCCCTTCAAGCTCCCAAGGGTTGGATAACGAGGGCTGGTTAAACAAACTAAGGGCGGACTTCTGATGGCGGATATGAAGGAGTAAGTCGCACATTTGGTGGCCCGCTCTGGTCGGACCTTTGGACCTTTCCCCCGTTTTTCTACCGGACTTCAAATGTAAAACGAATGTTAGTGGCAACTGTTTACTGAATTCGCACTTCAGTGCATGGAGAGAAGGACTAGAAGTGTTCGTAAGGGCAGAAACAAAAAGATAGAGAAGGCTTGGGCTGTAGCTGCAGCAGAAGACAGCATGGCGGAGGTTCGGACGTCTGTCTTGTCGACCCAGCAGTCTATGGAGCAGCTGAGCAAGTCATTTAGGAAGGCTTTGCTATGCAGAAACGAGACTTCTTGGACCCGATAAAAGTGTCGATTGAGCGGATGGAGCATAGATTGGACGCCCAGAATCGGGCGATCCAGGTGGAGAAGGCACTGGCTGAGCAGGAGGAACAACAGACTGCGGTGGAGCTGGAGGTGGACATGCTGAGGGACCAGCAGAAGAAGCTCCTGGAGACGGTGGAGGACCTAGAGAATAGGTCCCGTCGGCAGAACATAAGAATCGTCGGGCTCCCGGAGGGGTCCGAAGGAACGGACACTGGGACATACATCGTAGACATGTTTGTGAAGCTGCTGGGGGATGGGGCATTCTCCCGGCCTTTGGAGCTGCATATGTCTCACAGAGCACTCGCGAGGAAGCCGCGAATGGGAGACCCGAGGGCAATGGTGGTGAGATTCCACAGGTTCTCGGATAAGGAGCGTATTCTACAGTGGGCCAAGCAGACACGGAGCTGTAAATGGGACAATAACATCCTGCGGGTTTACCAGGACCTGAGTGTAGAGGTGGCCAGGAGGAGAGCAGGCTTCAATCAGATCAGGTCGATCCTTTTTAAGAAAAAGGTGAAGTGTGGACTGTTATACCCAGCCCGTCTGTGGATCACGCATGAGGATCAGCGCTTCTACTTCGAGTCGACTGAGGACTCGTTGGATTTTGCGAAAAATAAAGGGCTGGTGATGGATTGAGAACTCTTGAACTTGGCTGCAACATTCATGTTTTTATTTTTGTTTTGCTGTTTTTGTAAAAAGTTTCTTGTTTTGCGTTTCATGGTAGATGTTTGTGATGCCGTTTGCATTGATTTGGAACCAGCGGTAGAGCTGAATGAGTTAAGGTTTTCATTTGCACTGTTGGGGGATGGAGGTGTGCTTGTTTTGATCTTGGTGTTTTTCTTTTGGGCAATTGTGTAGGGATTGTTTGATGTTGGAGTTTGTTTGTATGAGTGGGGGGGGGGGGGGGGGGGAAGGAACAATAGGTGGGATACTATCTGGCGTCGGGGATGGGGGCCACCAAGCAGGCTGGGCGGGCTAGCTGTCGGAAGCACAGTGGGGGGAGGGGGGTGCATATGTTTGGTTTAGTAAAGGGGTTGGGTTACAGGGTGTTGTTACTGGGGTGGGGGGGGGGGGTGAATGATCTGCTAACGAGGGAGGGACTTGGGCTGAGGGACAGAGAGGAGGTTGGGGGAGGGGGCTGCCTTGGGATGGACTGGTGGAGGGGTGGAACATGGGCTGGAGGCAGGCCTAAAAAATGGGATGGCTGATCGGCGGAGGAGGAGGGGGGGGGGGGTAATGAGCCCCCCAACTAGGCTGATCACCAAGAATGTTCGTGGGTTAAATAGGCCGGTCAAAAGGGCACATGTGTTCGCGCATCTTAGGGGATTGAAGGCGGACGTGATAATGTTGCAGGAGACGCACCTTAGAGTAACGGACTAGGTTAGACACTGCCTTGGACCGGTCAAGCTCGAAAACGGGCAGGCTGCCAGAAATGGCAAAGGAACAAAGAGGGTTCATGGAGCTGATTGGGGGGGGGGGGTTGGATCCATGGAGATTTGGGCAGCCGAGGGTGAAGGAGTTCTCCTTCTATTCACACGTGCACAAAGTGTATTCCCGGATTGATTTCTTTATTTTGAGAAGGGCCTTGCTGACTGGGGTGGTGGACACGGGGTACTCGGTGATCACAATCTCAGACCACGCTCCGCACTGGGTTGACCTGCAGGTTAGTAAAGACAGTAACCAGCGCCCGCACTGGAGGTTGGATGTGGGACTTTTAGCAGATGAAGGGGTGTGCGAGCGGCTGAGGAAATGTATTCAGAGATACCTGTAGGTCAATGACATGGGGGAAATTTCAACAGTGCTGGTGTGGGGAGCACTGAAGGCGGTGGTCAGTGGGGAGCTGATCTCAATCCGGGCCCATGGCAGAAGGTTGACAGGGCAGAGACGGACCGACTGGGAAAGGAGATACTACAGATTGATAGGAGGTATGCAGAGACCCCAGAGGCAGGGCTTTAAAGGGAACGGCGGAGGTGACAGGCAGAGTTTAGCTTGCTTAGCACAGGGGCTTAGCACTTAGGGACTGTTTAGCAGGGCTAAATCGCTGGCTTTTAAAGCAGACGAAGGCAGGCCAGCAGCACGGTTCAATTCCCGTACCAGCCTCCCCGAACAGGCGCCAGAATGTGGCGACTAGGGGCTTTTCACAGTAACTTCATTGAAGCCTACTTGTGACAATAAGCAATTTTCGTTTAATTTCATTTCATTACCACAGGGAGGACAGTGGAGCAGCTGAGAAAGGCGAGGGGGGCGATCTATGAACATGGAGAGAGGGCCAGCAGAATGCTTGCACAGCAGGGGAATTTGGCCGGTTTTTGGGGTATAAGCTTAATATGGGAAAGAGTGAGATGTTGGTGTTCCAGGCGAGGGGGCAGCAGAGGTGACTGGGAGAGCTGCCGTTTAAGTTAGTAGAGGGAAGCTTTAGGTACCGAGGCATCCAAGTGGCGCGGGAATGGGACCGGCTGCACAAATTGAATCTGGCCCTGCTGGTGGACCAAATGAAGGACGATTTTCGGAGATGGGACGCGCCTCCGTTGTCTCTGGCTGGGAGGGTGCAAACGGTGAAGATGACGGTCCTCCCGAGATTCCTATTTGTATTTCAGTGTCTACCCATCTTTATTCCGCGGTCCTTTTTTAAGCGGGTCAACAGAGTGATCACGGGCTTCGTCTGGGCAGGCAAGACCCCGCGAGTAAGGAAGGTAATGTTCGAGCGGAGTCGGGGAGAGGGCGGGCTGGCGTTCCCAAATTTTAGCAACTATTACTGGGCGGCTAATATAGCTATGGTCAGGAAGTCGGTGGTGGGGGAGGGGTTGGCATGGGTGCGTATGGAGGTGGCTTCATGTAAGGGCACCAGTTTGGGGGCATTGGTAACTGTGCCTTTGCCGTTCCCGCCGGCACGGTACTCCACCAGTCCAGTGGTAGTGGCGGCCCTGAGCGTTTGGGGCCAGTGGAGGCAGCATGTGGGAGCAGTGGAAGCATCGGTCTGGGTCCCAATCTGTGATAATCACGGGTTTGTCCCGGGGAGTATGGACGGGGGGGTTCCGGTTGTGGCGGAGAGCAGGGATTGAGAGGATGGGGGATATGTTCATAGAGGGGAGCTTTCGGAGTATGAGGGCGTTGGAGGAAAAGTTTGGGTTGGCGAGGGGAAACAAATTCAGGTGCGGGACTTCCTTTGTAAACAGGTGTCAACCTTCCCACTCCTACTGCTAAGGGGGATTCAGGACAGGGTAGTTTCCAGAGAGTGGGTGGGAGATGGGAGCGTCTCAGACATTTATAAGGAGCTGATGGGGTCGGAGGAGACGCAGACCGAGGAGCTGAAGCGCAAGTGGGAGGAGCTGGGAGGTGAGATAGAGGATGGTCTCTGGGCAAACGCATTGAGTAGAGTCAACACGCCTGCAACAGATGCCAGGCTCAGGCTGATACAATTTAAGGTTGCTCACCGAGCTCACATAACAGTGGCCCGGATGAGCAGATTCTTTGGGGTGGAGGACACGTGCGCAAAATGTGCGGGAGGACCAGCGAACCATGTCCACATGTTTTGGACATGTCCATAGCTTAGGGGATTTTGGCAGGGGTTGGCGGACGTCATGTCTACAGTGTTAAAAACAAGGGTGGCGCTGAGTCCAGAGGAGACGATTTTCGGGGTGTCAGAAGACCCGGGAATCCAGAAGGAGAAAGAGGCAGACGTTCTGGTCCTTGCTTCCCTGGTAGCCTGGAGACGGAAACCATTAGCACGGAGGGACTCAAAGCCCCGAAATCGGAGAGCTGGCTATCGGACATGGCTAGCTTTCTCTGTTTGGAGAAATTCAAGTTCGCCTTGAGAGGGTCACTGTTAGGGTTCACCTGGAGGTGGCAACCGTTCGTCGACTTCAGTGCGGGAAATTATCGTCAGCAGACTGGGGGGGCGGGGGGGGGGGGTAGAGTAGGGGGTCAATAAGGATGGGACCTGTACGAGAGGTAAATAGCTTTTGCACTATGTTTATGGTTTCATGTATATTGTTTATTTTGTTGTTGTTATACGAAAAATACCTCAATAAAATGCTTATTAAAAAAAAACTAAGGGCTTCCATTCCCTGGGAATATAGAGTTAAGGGGTCATCTCATTGACGCTTTTAGGATATTGATAGGACAGATGGGGAGAAACCATCAACTTGAGATCAGTTTGGAATAAGGGGAAATAAGTATAATATCAGAGCCTGGCTGTTCACAGGTAAAATTCAGAAACACTGCTTCACAAAAGAAAAGGGAATGTCGTAAGTATGGGTTTTCCAACCCTCCCACCCTCCATAGCCTTCGTCCTGCAGCCCTTCATCCCTGGGCCACTGCAGGTCTCACCTGGCTGCCTTTACTTTGGTGTTCGACCCGCACCATCTGGAAACTCTGGTCAATGCTAAAAGTGCAGGACCCTTGAAAAGTAAACCAGGTCTTGCTTCAGATGCTCATTGAAGCTTGTACTTAACCACTACAGGGGACGGGGGGGGGGGGGGGGGGGGGGGAGGCTCCGGGAAACCCTCAGGGGATATTCTCTGCAACTCGGGGCCATTAAAGACAAAAGCCACCGGGGGGCAGTATAATCTCAAAACTCAGCAAACAATGTTGAGGAAACAATGGTCGGAATTCTCCGGCCGCTCGCTGGTAGTGGGATACTCTGATGGTCGGCTTCAGGGGAAATTCCCATTGACAGTGGCGATAGCAGTGAATCCCGCAGCCAGCTAACGGCGCGCCACCTCCAGCCGCCAAGACACACGCGGCTGGGAGGCCAGAGAATCCGACCCAATATTTCAGTGGGTGAGACGATGGAAGCAGTCAGTCACTGCTCAGCAGATGTATTTTATAAAACAATATTTCCGGATACAGTTTGAGGAACCATGTCAGGGCAAATGACATCAAGCTGGTCAGCACAAATGATGCAAAGGCAACAAACTTGAACTCAATTCAAATTAATTAATAAATCGGGGATTTCCCTATTCTCAATTTTACTGTTGTAGAATTTTACTCGTCCCAGGAATAGTGACCATGACAACGAACAACGATTCTTGTAAAAACCCATCTGCTTCACTAATGTCCTTTAGTTTGCTGCCCCCTTTTTAACCAGACACAAACCTGCTGAAGGGAGCGTCTGTAAATCGCCACGAGGTGATGAGTCTGTGAGGCGGAGGCAATGGGCAGAGCAGTGAAGTAATGCGCTTCTCCCCGGGTCTCGCTTTTCGAACAATTCCAGATTTATGAATTGATTCAAATTCAAATTAGGGAAGGAAATCTGCCATGCTCATTCGGTCTGGCCTGCATTTGACTCCAGACCCTCAGCAATCTGGTTGACTCTTTTTTTTTAATAAACAATTTTAATGAGGTATTTTTGGCATTACAAACAACAACAGCATAAAACAATGTACAAAGAACAATAAACAGGGTGCAATCACCGACTCCCATCCCGCCAAGACGAGCCTAATTGACCCCCTATTAATGTGGTTGGCTCTTAACTGCGCTCTGAAATGGCCACTCAGTTCAAGGGCAATTGGAGGTGGACATCAAACGCTGGCCTTGCCTGTCACACCCACATGCCATGAAAGAATAAGGCATATAAAGAGTCATAAACTCCTGCACTGCAGACCACCTCTCTTGGAAAAGCACTGCAGCCGGCCAGCTCACGTGGAGGCAAAGCACTGAAATTAGGTTCAGTACGTTTCAAGGACCACCCGTGCCAAACTCAACGTTTGACATGCCCAGAGTAAGGCCAGAGGTGGCACAGCTGCAGGAGTTACCCCAAACACCACCACCATGAACTGCTGATCCTGTGGCCATCCCTGTGGATCCTGCATCAGACTCCTCAATCGTGAGAGGACCCACATTAGCCGATTAAAACATTTGCACCCGAAGCGAGGAGTCTACCGTGTCGAGAGGAGTAATGAAGGATGTGACGTTATGCTAAATGTAAATGGTTCGGAAGAAACAGATGGTTTTGGACCCATGTTCCCAAAGGTCACCACCACTACACCTCATCTCACGTCCAGATCTGATGCAGGAACATTGCTTACGATTAGACAACAAATCCATTCTTAAATGTCTATCCGATCTAGATGAACTAGATCTTTAATTTTCTACACTCCTAGGTGCTGACTGTGCTGTGGAAGCAACTTTAGCTGGATGCTGATAGTTATTCCAATTTCTAATCATTCTAACTCCTGCGTCAATGACATAAGAATAATTAAAAGTAGATATGTGGGTACAAAGCAAATGATATTGAAGTTAAGGGACAAGTGTCCGATTCGCTCTCTGAGGAGTGGAGTTTGAACTCAGCAAGGCCGATACTGAGTGAAGGAGCTGTCAGTAGCTTACACGGTCTGGGGAGTGTGAAAGAGTTTTACTCCCGATCAAGGCAGCCCATTCTGGTTTCATTTCCAGGGACGTGGGCCCTGTTGGGAAGGGTGACGTTTGTTGCCCATCTCTTGCTGCGCCTTGAGAAGGTTTCGGTGAACCTTGACCTCCTGCAGTCCCGTGTGAGGAGGGTGCACCAGGATGCAGTCAGACAGGGAATGGCAAAATAACCAACATGTTTGATGGGGCCGTAAACAACCGTAACATGTTCCCTTCGAGAAGGCTTGCCAGGCTTTGCCAATGCAGAATAGAGACAATACCAGCCCGATTGGACCACAGATCTCTTGTTAGAACAGCAAGACAAGGGAGAAGCTCATTACTTCACTGCGCTGCCCATAGCCTCAACCTTGTGAATTCAAGAGTCCCATCACCCTGTGACGAATGAGAGACAACCCCCGTAAACAGGTTTGTGCCTGGTTAATGAATGAGGGTAGCAACGCCCCGATTCGTCACACAATTATAGAGACTTTGATCACATCATGCTCGACCACAGTTAAACAGTATGCTCTCCCTCTCTCTCTGGATTACCTGCCCCTCTAGGCTGCCAGACCGTCCAACAGCTGTCTATCTAAAAGAGGAGGTGAATTGCAAAGCACAGAACACAGTCGTCATCCATACCTTCTTTGAGTTTTGTGAAATCGGTTGTTGTCTGTCCCACTGGAACTAACAGAAAGAGGAAATCAATGAAGAAAATGGGCGAAGAAGTGAAGAACTGAAGCACAAACGACACCTGCGTGGTGTCTACAACACAGAGCCATGTGCAGTGCGTAGAACGCCACCGCATGGCGACTAGCCAAGCAGACAGGGTGAAGCTGCTGCTCACTGGCGATAGGACCACACATGTCATTGTAAAGTAGTATTCCGGGGGTTGGGGAGGGCGGTATAGGCAGAGGCACAACATGCTCCCCCACCTTCCCCCAGCATGCGCCTATGCCAAGGGTGCGATGTACACAAAGTTGCTATTGTAGCTGGTTTCTGAATCACTGCTGGTACTAAGATGGGTCAAGCTTACCCACCTTGACCACTTCTTTGTGATTGAACGAGATTCACAACAGCAGCAATGGTGGGTGGGCAGGGGGAATTACGAATTACACACTAGCTTTGCGAAATCAGCATACGATTGACAAGAGCCTGGCAGAACACAGGAGTGAGACACTTCTTGTTTGGCATGCAGCTTCCAAGACATTTCACTTGAGATTAAGGGTAACGTTAGCACAATTAGGTGCATCCATAGGATACTGAAATACCACACGCTTAATCTGTTGCCCTATGCTTCAATTGCTCAACAGCTTGCTCAGCACAATTAATTCATTTGGACAGAGAGTTTAGATTGAACCTTTGAATCAGCTGTTCAAGTACCAAACTGCTCATCTCCATAGGACTATAGAACTGTGCAGCATAGAAGGGAGATCTCTCAGCCCCACTGTACAGTGTTGGTTCTTTGGTAGAACGATTCAATTAGTCCTTCCCCAGAGTCATCTAACTCAACTGTACAAATAGCCGTTTGGTCGTACAGAACCTGAGTATTGTTGCAAAAAATGTTTTAAAATTTGTTGGAAGTTTCAATCTTATGCGCATCACTGGGCTAAACCGCTGGCTTTTAAAGCAGACCAAGCAGGCCAGCAGCACGGTTCAATTCCCGTACCAGCCTCCCCGAACAGGCGCCGGAATGTGGCGACTAGGGGCTTTTCACAGTAACTTCATTGAAGCCTACTTGTGACAATAAGCGATTTTCATTTCATTTCAATACAATGCAAGGGAAATCAACCATTTTACACTTCATGAGAAGTGAATGAGAAAATAGCGCAGACAAGTGGACTCCGATTATAGAGGTGTCACCATGGCGAATGTACCAGTTGACCTGAGACTGGTGACTCATAGTTAACTGCCACGCATTGTTTGAAATTTAAACTAGGCAGCTTTACTCTGATCGGTCAATGCATTGTACTGAGGAATGAACCTGCAAATGGCTGTCACTTACTTTGTTTCACTGAAACAGACGCAATGTGGGTACATGTTTTTTTCTGTCTGCAAAGGACAGGGCTCAGTGTATTAAATATGTAGCCTTTAGTACGCAAAAATGCACCACAATGAGGCGGTCTGAGAATCTTAAATTGGTTGCCAACACAATATTTAGCACACTGAGGATCATCTGGCAAATGTTGTCCAATCGCAGAATCACATCTAATGTCGACACTGTGTTTTGAGTTTTGCAAGCACAGGCAGGCTGGGTACAGTCTGACTTTATCGGTTGCGAACAGCAGAGGGATATGCTGTTTGAAACGATTTGCCAGTCTTTGGCGGAGTACAGCTTACAGACCTAGCATCACACTGGTGCTAAAATTCATATACCCACATTACTCATTTGTGCGACAGGCAGAACATCTTTTGGCATGACAGCAGCATCCTTTTAGTGGTGATACCACTCGTGTTGGGACTGCAGAGTCGCAGTGTGAAACAGTTAGCTTCACCTGCCCCTCAAAGTTTGGAGATATCTTCCCTTTCCAGGCTAATCTGAGGTAGACTGGGCATTTTCCAGGGCCTTGGGTCCTTTCATGAGTATGTGTGGTATACAGCATAAAATGGCCTGATCAGGGTATCCATTATCTCGCAGGATGCTGGGTATATAGGCAGCATTTGCTAAATAATCCTCAGTGTGCTAAGAATTATGCTGACAATCATTTTAAGATCGTCAGTCGGACATGCAGTGTGGCGCATTTACATGTACTGGAAACATATGTTAATATACAGGGTCCTGTCCTTTGCAGACAGAAAGAGCATGTACCCACATTGCGTCTGTTTCAGCGAAACAAAATAAGTGACAGCGATTTGCTGGTTTATTCCTCAGGACAATGTCTTGACCAATCAGAGTCAAGCGGCCTAATTGAAATTTCAAACAACGCTGGTCAGTTATCTGTCAGTCACCAGCAACAGTAGCATTCTCTATGACATCACCTCTACCAATAAGAGTCCACTTGCTAGCCAAACAGCATTCTCTTCTCGTACAGTATAAATTGTTTCCCCTGACAGTGTATTCTTGTAACTGTCCCGACAAGTACAAAATAAAAAGCTTCGACAAAACTATAAAACCATACAAACGTTACAGTGCCTAAAGAGATCATTTAGTCGATCGTGTCTGCACCAGCCATAAAAAAGATAGAAAATATACTAGCTGTGCATTTTAATCCCATTTTCCAGCATCTTGCATATAGTCTTGCAGGTTACAGCTCTTCAGATGCAGATCCAGGTGCCTATTAAACGAGTTGAGCATTTCAGTCTCAACTCATTTAGGGGGTGAATTGCAAATGCCCATCACCCTCTGGGGTGATTACATCCTTCCTTTTGTATTCCATAATCTTGTGCAATAAAGGAAAGCAATCCATATGCTTTCTTGCCCACCTTGTCCACCTGTCCTGCCACCTTCAAGGACCTGTGGACATGCACTCCAAGATCGCTCACTTCCTCAACCCCTCTCAATATCTTCTCGTTTATTGAGCATTCCCTTGCTTTGTTTGCCCTAGCCAAATGCAGTTTGTCACATTTTTCCAGACTGAATCTGACCACTTCTCTGTCCAGTTAACCAAACCATTGATATCATTCTGGAGTTCACGCTATCCTCTTCACTATCAACTACATGGCCCATTTTTGTGTCATCCATAACTTTTCCAATCACGCCACCCACATTTAAGTCTAAATCATGAATATATTCATGAAACACCATATATATTCATGAGCCCTGTGAAACACCACTGCTTCTTCATCGCTACAACATCCATCAACCATTATCCTTTGTTTATTGTCACGGAGAAAATTTTGGATCCAACTTTCCCCTTTATCTCATGAGATCTCACTTTTCTGACCAGTTTGCCATGTAGGACCTTGTCAAAAGTCTTATTGAAATCCACGTAGGCAACATCCACAGCCCTACCCTCGTGAATCCTCCTTGATACTTCCTCAAAAAAATCTATTAGGTTAGTAAGACACCATCTTCCCCAAACAAAACAATGCTATCTCTGATCAATCAGTGCTTTTCTAAGTAACAGTTTATCTTGTCTCTCAGAATTGTTTCCAATAATCTCCTCTTTTGTGATCGTCAGAAGCTTTCTTTTTCTGCTTTATCTTGGTCTGTCGGCTTCTGGAGCACCAAGGAGCTCTAGATTTGGCATTACCATCCTTTGTCTTTGTGGGAACGTGCCTACACTGTGCCCACAGAATCTCACCTTCGAATGCCTCCCACTGCTTTGACACAGTTTTTCCTTCCAATAGCTGCATCACTCTGCTCTTGCCAGCTCACCTCTCAGCTTTGTAAAACTTGCCTTCCCCCAATTTACTCCTGTTCTACCTTTGTCCAGTTTCCATAATGATGCCAAATCTAACTATATTATGGTCACTATATCCAAAATGGTCTTCCCCGTTGCTACTTCATCCACTTGCCCAGCTTCATTACCATAGACAAAATCTAGAATTGCATCCCCCCTCGTTGGGATCGGTACATGCTGGCGGAAAAAAGTTCCCTTGGATGCAGTTCAACAATCTTTTGCTCTTCACACTGTTAGTACCCCAATTTATGTTAGGGTAGTTGAAGTCCCCAACGATTACCGCCCTAGTGTTTTTGCACTCATAAATCTGTCTACAGATTTGCTCTTCTAACTCTCTTCCACTGTTTATCAGCAAAACTCAAGTTCTGCATTGTCAGGCGACTATTTGTATACTTGAGACAGAGGCAAAACGAAGACCGGGTCTTGTAACTCTTGCACCACTTTGGCCTTTCTGAAAATTGCTACTGCATCTGCTTCCATCAGCCTTTAAGGCAGTGCACTTAAAATTACAACTCGCAACATAAAAAATAATCTTGTTTCCCCACCTCTGGTTTATTTGCCAATTAGTAGAGTAACCAGGAGTCCCTCTCTGATTTGTGTGAAAACATTGGGTGCTAAATGGTCTGTTTCTGTACTGTATATTCTGTGCAATGCATGTAACAAGCTCGAGACTAAATGGTCTCCTCTTGTTCCTTATTTTCAGAGGGCGGTCGGAGAATATCAAAGGAAACAATTGTCCTGGAGTCTGTAGGGGTTATAAATTAATCCTTCATACTCTGCTGTAAACTACTCAGTGGGAGAATTTACATGGGCCTTCTTTGAACTCCCTTTCTAAACTCTTTTTTTTCATATGATGTGACATGACTGACAAGGCCAGCATTTGCTGCCTCTCCCTAATTACCATAGAATCCCTACAGTGCAGGAGACGGCCATTCGGCCCATCAAGTCTGCATGGAGCCTCTGAAAGCTCACTCGCCCGCCTTATCCCAGTAAGCCATAGCCCCACCTAACCTGCACATCTTTCGGCTGTGGGAGGAAGCCGGAGCACCCGGAGGAAACTCATGCAGACACAGGGAGAAGGGGCAAATTCACAGAGTCGCCCAAAACCAGAATCAAACCTGGATCCTTGGCGCTGTGAGGCAGCAGTGCTAACCACTGTGTCACCGTGCTGCCCATTGCACTTAAACTGAGTGGCTTGCTTGGCCATTTCAGAGGGCATTTAAGAGTCAATCACATTGCTCGTGGGTCTGGAGTCATATGTAGGCCAGGTCAGGTACGGATGGCAGATCTCTTTCCCTAAAGGACATCAGTGAACCAGATGGGTTTTTGCAACAATTGTAGTTTTAATTCCAGGTTTATTAATTGAATTTAAATTCCACCGTCTCCCTCAAGGTTATGTGAGTTTGGAGATAGGGGAAAGGCCGACTGACTCAGAGTTTACGAATCATCCGAAGGGGCAACGTTTTCACTTTCTGACTGGTCACGGACAATCAGGTTGGAGGTCATGTGATGAAACCTCAGGAACGCGGCTAACTAGAATTGGCGACTGCTGAAAGCGCCGGGTGGGATAATACATGGATGGAAGACAGGAGGGTGTCAATGGTGGGGAGCTTCCCAGGGCGTGTTACGCAATCACCTTCCTTCCCACTGCGCCGACGACCTCCTACCTGCTCCTTTGCCCTGCTTCATGCGATCCTTTCTTCTGCGTTTTCGGGTGGGTTTCACCCACGGGCTCTCACTCTTCCACTTCTTCTTCCCTTTCCTTTTCAGACTCGAGGTGGAGCTCTGCGGGATCAGAGAGGTGGTCAGTGACTCTTAGAAGTTACCGATGAAATCCAGCAAGTCAATGGCGGGGCAAACAAACTTTGAGCTGCTGTCAGCCCCACATCAATGGAATATAACGCAAATACATGGCGCAATCCCTACAGCTCTTTGCAGTGATAACTGCAACATCAATAACAAACTTGTATTTATGTAGTGCCTTTAATACAGCAATATGTCCCAAGGTGTGTCACAGGAGCATGATCAAACAAAATTTGACGCCGAGTCACTTTAGGATACAAGAGGGCAGCTGCCCAATATGTCAGTCAAAGAGGTGGGCTCTAAACAACTTCTTGAAAGCCGAGTCGGAGAGGGTTAGGGAAGACTTTCCAGAGCTTAGGACCCAGACAGATGAATAGTGCAGTGATTAAAATTGAGGCCAGCACTGGAGGAGAGCAGATATCTTGGGAGGGCTGTGGGGATAAAGATTTAGAGACATGGGGCAGGAGGCAAGGCCATGGAAGGATGTGAAATCAAGGTGGAGAATATTAAAACTGAGACACTGCTGGACCAGCAGCCAATGCCAGCTCAGCGAGGGCAGTAACTTGTGCGAGCTTAGGATGCAGCTAGCAGAGTTTTAGATGCGTGGGAGAGCATTGGAATAATCAACAGCGACAAAGGGAGACAGTCAGCAAGTCGTCTGGCACTTTCTCACATGGGAGGGGAGGAGGCAGAGGGTGCCCTGATAGGTCTCTCCTGCATCTCCCAGCAGGCGGCCGGAGAGCAGAGGACTCAAACAGATTCCCTGTCCGTCCTGTCAACCAGTAGAAACACCTGCGGATCCTGAGGCACCTTCCGTTGCCTTGGGACATCCTAAAGCCCTACCCAGTCAGCTAAGCCAGTTTTGAAGTGCGGTCGCTGTAGTAATGTAAGGGACGCAGCAGCCAATCCGCGCACAGCGAGATCCTACAGGCGGCGACGAGCTAAATGACTGGGAACGCCGTCCAATGCAGTAGGATGTCGGAAATGGAAGGAGAACAAAATGCGCCGTCGCCTTCATGTAGGAGAACCCAGAGGTGAGGAATCCACGGGAACATCGCGAGCTCTGCCTGACAAGCTTGTGAAGCCGGGATGAATCTCGGAATCTTTTTAAAAACGGCCTTTTACAGGCGGCCTCAGTTCAAGACTAGGTAAGGAACTGATATACCACCTCCATCCCACTGGGTCTGCAAGCAACTGCAAACTGGGAGCCGACCGCATCAGCAGGTACGACGCCTGGCTGTTAAAATCCCAGAAACCTAGGAAAGTGTCTTTTGCGAGGAGCAGCAGCCACCCTGGCAGTGAAATTTAAGGGCACAAATCTTTTGCAAGTCCTGTGGCTCGCTGCCCACCATTGTCCATTTTCTGTCACTGTGACCTTGTGGTTCTCAAATGCTTCAACGAGGAGAGGAGTGCGATAGAAACTTGCAAAGCCAAGATCCGCACGAGAGTTCACAAGTCTGTCTCTGCGCACGCACACACAGACAGAGACGCACACACAGACAGAGACGCACACACAGACAGAGACGCACACACAGACAGAGACGCACACACAGACAGAGACGCACACACAGACAGAGACGCACACACAGACAGAGACGCACACACAGACAGAGACGCACACACAGACAGAGACGCACACACAGACAGAGACGCACACACAGACAGAGACGCACACACAGACAGAGACGCACACCCTGCCCACAGGTTTGAGACTTAGAATCATAGAATCCCTACAGTGCAGAGTGAGGCTTTTTGGCTCACTAGCCCTCTGAAAGAGCACCCTACTGAGACCTACTCCCACGCCCAATCCCCGTAACCGCACCTAACCTTTGGACACAAAGGGCAATTTAGCATGGAAAATCCGCCTAACCTGCACATCTTTGGACTGTAGGAGGAAACAGGAGCATTCGGAGGAAACCCGCGCACACACGGGGAGAACGTGCAAACTCGACACAGTCACACAAGGTCGAAACTCTCTTTTTAAAAGAAATCTTGAGCGGGTTTAGCACAGAAAAGTCACAGATTTAGATGCATGCTCATTCTCAAGAGAGCAACAGTACTGTCATACAATTTGTGGGGTTGTTGTGATGCTTTGGAAAATGTCCCAATTCCCCGCACTGCCTCAGGCAATCAAAACCAGACCAGGAGAGAATGTGGACCAAATGTTCTTGATCAAGCCTCTTGTCTTTTTTATATGATGCCATCACTGTGCCAAGTTGAGAGTACTACCAACACACTCATGGAACTTCGAGAGACTGGGCAGGCAGGACTGCAATGTGAACATACCCTATCGGAGAGGTTTCCAGAACCTTCTAGTTCTTCCTCATCGTCCTCCACGTCACTCAGTCGATCCTCGGCTGCATCGCCCTCCGTCTGGAAGAGGAAAGATTCCCGGGTCTTTTCAGTTAACTTGTGTCATCGACAAGAGAGCTCAAACATGAACCACATAGCTGCAGGCAGCTTCTCTCCAAGCCAGTGACCACAGTGGGTGTAACCTTACACAATCAGCCAATAGGCTCAGTAAATATCTCGAGGGGGTGCCACGTTCTATCTGTATGTTGAGTAAATAAAAATAAACTGCCTGCCTAGACGAAGACAATTTATTTCAGTGTCTGCCTCCCAACTCAACCATGGGATCATCACATCCACCTGAGTGGGCAGACAGGACGTCAGTGTAACGTCTCATCTGAAAGATGGCATCTCCATCACTGCAGCACTCAGTACTGACCCTCTGGCAGTGCAGCACTCCCTCGGTACTGACCCTCTGGCAGGTCAACACTCCCTCACTCCTGACCCTCCGACAGTGCGGCACTCCCTCAGTACTGACCCTGACAGTGCAGCACTCCCTCAGTACTGACCCTCAAGACAGTGCAGCCCTCCCTCAGCACTGACCCTCCGACAGTGCAGCCCTACCTCAGCACTGGCCCTCTGACAGTGCAGCACTCCCCCAGTACTGACCCTCTAACATGGCAGCACATCCACAGCATTGACCCTCCAACAGTGCAGCACTCCCTCAGCACTGACCTCTGACAGTGCAGCTCTCACTCAGTACTGACCCCCTGACAGTGCAGCCCTCCCTCAGTACTGGCCCTCTGACAGTGCTGCACTCCCTCAGTACTGACCCTCTGACATTGCAGCACTCCCTCAGTACTGACCCTCAGACACTGCAGCCCTCCCCCAGTACTGACCCTCTGACAGTGCAGCACTCCCTCAGTACTGACCCTCTGACAGTGCAGCCCTCCCTCAGCACTGACCCTCCGACAGTGCAGCCCTACCTCAGCATTGACCCTCCAACAGTGCAGCACTCCCTCAGCACTGACCTCTGACAGTGCAGCTCTCACTCAGTACTGACCCCCTGACAGTGCAGCCCTCCCTCAGTACTGGCCCTCTGACAGTGCTGCACTCCCTCAGTACTGACCCTCTGACATTGCAGCACTCCCTCAGTACTGACCCTCAGACACTGCAGCCCTCCCCCAGTACTGACCCTCTGACAGTGCAGCACTCCCTCAGTACTGACCCTCTGACAGTGCAGCTCTCACTCAGTACTGACCCCCCGACAGTGCAGCCCTCCCTCAGTACTGACCCTCTGACATTGCAGCACTCCCTCAGTACTGACCCTCTGACACTGCAGCCCTCCCTCAGTACTGACCCTCTGACAGTGCAGCACTCCCTCAGCACTGACCCTCTGACAGTGCAGCACTCCCTCACTACTGACCCTCTGACAGTGCTGCACTCCCTCAGTACTGACCCTCTGATAGTGCAGCACTCCCTCAGTACTGACCCTCTGACAGTGCAGCCCTCCCTCAGTACTGACCCTCTGACAGTGCAGCACTCCCTCAGTACTGACCATACAACAGTGCAGCGCTCCCTCAGTACTGACCCTCTGACAGTGCAGCACTCCCTCAGTACTGACCCTCTGACAGTGCAGCACTCCCTCAGTACTGACCATACAACAGTGCAGCCCTCTCTCAGTACTGTCCTCTGACAGTGCAGCTCTCACTCAGTACTGACCCCCTGACAGTGCAGCCCTCCCTCAGTACTGACCCTCTTGACATTGCAGCACTCCCTCAGTACTGACCCTGACAGCAGCCGTCCCTATGTATTGACCGTCCAACAGTGCAGCGCTCCCTCAGTACTGACCCTCTGACAGTGCAGCCCTCCCTCAGTACTGACCCTCTGACACTGCAGCCCTCCCTCAGTACTGACCCTCTGACAGTGCAGCCCTCCCTCAGTACTGACCCTCTGACACTGCAGCCCTCCCTCAGTACTGACCCACTGACAGTGCAGCACTTTCTCAGTACTGACCCTCTGACAGTGCAGCACTCCCTCAATACTGACCCACTGACAGTGCAGCACTTTCTCAGTACTGACCCTCTGACAGTGCAGCACTGTGCTGACCCTCCAACAATGCAGTGCTCCCATAGTACTGACCCTCTGACAGTGCAGCATTCCCTGAATCGACCCTCCTACAGTGCAGTGCTCCCTCAGTAATGATCGCTGACAGCGCTGCACTCCCTCAGTACTAACCCTCCTACAGTGCAGTGCTCGCTCAGTACTGACCCTCAAAAGTGCAGCACCCCCTCAGTACTAATGCTGAAACAGTGCAGCACTTCCTTAGTACTGGTCCTCTGAGTACAGTACTGACTCCCTGACAGTGCAGTGCCCTTCAGTTCTAACCCTCTAGTTAGTGCTCCGCTCCTTCAATCCTGGCCCTCTAACAGTATTAAAAAATTATGCCTTCGTTTTTGACCCTGACAGTGCAGCACTCAGTAAGTACTGAACTGCAATAGTGTGATGCCCCCTCTGTATGGAGTCTGACATTGCAGCACTTCCTCAGTCCTCATCCGAACTGTGCAGTGCTCTGTACTGAATGTCTAAATATTGCAACGCCTCTCAGAACTGAATATCCCACAGTGCTGCACTAACCTCTTGACACTGCGGAGTCCCCTAGTACTGACTTTCCAACAATAGAATACCCCCTCAATACTAAAACCTCCAACAATGCAGCACTCTTTTAGTATCAAGCAGTGTTGCAATCCCTCAGTACTGATCCTCAAACAGTACTGACTGTCCAACAGTGCAGTGTACTTAGAGACAGACGTGCGGACAGAAGGAGACAGGTACGACAGAGCTCACCTTGCTGGATTTGTCTGAATCTGCTCTCCCATCCACGGAGTAGCTGTCATAGAAGAGACTGAAGTCATCGCCCACCTCTGCATCCCATTCGTCCAGCACTTCCATTGGCTCGTCATCCTTCTCGTGCTCCGCCTCCTTCGAGAGGTCCAGGACTGGAACTGAACTGGCCACACCTGTGACTGCTTTCGCCTCCTGTGGGTGGGCCCTGCTCACTGCACCACTCAAATTCTGGAAAGCGCATAAACAAAATGATTTTCCCTGATTGTCCATATTTTTCCCCAACAAAAGTTTAAAAATTGTGAATTGTTAGTGCACATTTCACAGAAACACCAATCATGCCCCATTTTAATCTGAGAGCAACTTCCTTTTTGCTTTCAGAGTAAGTCAACCCGAGGAATCTTATTCACTGACAATTGCCACGGGCAAGTCAACCTCCACTTCGTACAACACAAATTACAGGCAGAACAAAGGGTCTTCTCAGTTTAATACCCAGCCACAGTGTCCAATACTTTTGTCACCTCTTTAAAACATTGTCTCATGCCTGACCTACCCTTTACCCTGGCACAGATGTGTACCATTATCAGCACGGTAGCACAGTGGATAGCACTGTTGCTTCACAGCGCCAGGGTCCCAAGTTTGATTCCTGGCTTGGGTCACTGTCCGTGTGGAGTCTGCACGTTCTCCCCGTGTGTGTGGGTTTCCTCCGGGTGCTCCGGTTTCCTCCCACAAGTCCCAAAAGACGTGCTGTTAGGTGAATTGGACATTCTGAATTCTCCCTCTGTGTACCCGAACAGGTGCCGGAATGTGGCGACTAGGGGCTTTTCACAGTAACTTCATTGCAGTGTTAATGTAAGCCTACTTGTGGCAATGATAAAGATTATCATCCTTTTAGACCAAATGATGACTTGCGTAAATGTGCTTACTGTTACTGCTTTATTACTCAGTTTATACTGGAGAGTGGAGCCAGCAACTGATAGGCAATCCAGAACAAGGGGATTGAAGTTTATTTTATTTTAATAAATTTAAAGTACCCAATTCATTTTTTCCAATTAAGAGGCGCCGGAAAGTGGCGACTAGGGGCTTTTCACAGTAACTTCATTTGAAGCCTACTTGTGACAGTAAGTGATTTTCATTTTTCATTTTCAATTTAGCGTGGCCAATCCACCTACCCTGCACATCTTTGAGTTGTGGGGGCGAAACCCATGCAAACACAGGGAGAATGTGCAAACTTCACACGGACAGTGACCCTGAGCTGGGATGGAACGTGGGGCCACGGCGCCATGAGGCAGCAGTGCTATCCACCATGCTGCCTTGCAATTTCATCTTTAATAATGGACTCTAAACTCTTACCAATTACCAAAGTCAGGCTTACTGGCCTATTATTTCCTATCTTCTGCCTCCCTCCCTTCTTAAAGCAGTGTTACATAAACTACTTTCCAGTCCTCGGGGACCCGCCCTGCCTCCAGTGATTCCTGAAAGATCACCACCAATGGCTCCACAATCTCCTCGCCTGTCTCCTTTCGAGCCCTGGGGTATAGTCCAGCCAGTCCAGGTGATTTATCCACCTTCAGACCTTTCAGTTTCTGCAGAACCTTCTCCTCAGTGATGGCCACCACACTCACCTCTGCCCCGGATTCTCCTCGAGGTCTGGTATCCCACTGGTGTCTTCCACCGTGAAGACTGATGCAAAGTAACTATTCAGTTCCTCTGCCATTTCTTTGTTCCCTATTGCTACTCCTCCAACCTCATTTTCCAGTGGTCCAATGTCTATTCTTGCCTCTCTCTCGCTTACCTTTTATATATTGAAAAAACTCTTGCTATCTTCTTGTATATTACTAGCTTGCTTACACTCACATTTTATCTTCTCCCCTCCCCCTTTATTGCTTTTTTAGTTGTCCTCTGCTCACTTTTAAAGGCTTCTCAATCCTATGGTTTTCCATTAATCATCGCCACTTTGTATGCTTTTTTTAAAATGCTGTCCTGGACTTCCCCCATCAGCCATGGATGCCTCGGCCTTCCCTTAGCATGTTTCCTCCTCCTTAGGATGAATTTCTGTTGTGTCTCCCCAAAAACCCCAAAACTCCTGCCATGATTATTGTAATATTGACTTTTTTTACATGCCTTTTCTATCTCCTGCTCCACCTCTGGATTACTGCTAGGGGACCTGTACATGACTCCCATCAGGGTCTTTTTACATTTGCGATTCCTCAACTCTACCCACACAGATTCTATGCCTTCTGATCCTATATCGCGTCTTGCTATCGATTAATTTGATTTCTTACTAACAATCCCATCCTACCCTATTACATTGCCAACATATCCTTCTGTTCCTTTCTCCTTCACATGTTTATTGAGCCTCCCCTTAAATCCATCGATGCAACTAACCACAATGGCGGCCTGTGGTAATGGATTCCACATTGTCACCACTCTCTGACTAAAGAGGTTGCACATGAATAGATAGAACATTACAGCGCAGTACAGGCCCTTCGGCCCCACTACTGTTGCAGGCAGGGCATTCCACACCCTTACTACTCTCTGAGTAAAGAACCTACCTCTGACATCTGTCTTATATCTATCTCCCCTCAATTTAAAGCTATGTCCCCTCATGCTAGACATCACCATCCGAGGAAAAAGGCTCTCACTGTCCACCCTATCCAATCCTCTGATCATCTTGCATGCCTCAATTAAGTCACCTCTTAACCTTCTTCTCTCTAATGAAAACAGCCTCAAGTCCCTCAGCCTTTCCTCATAAGATCTTCCCTCCATACCAGGCAACGTTCTGGTAAATCTCCTCTGCACCCTTTCCAATGCTTCCACATCCTTCCTATAATGCGGCGACCAGAATTGCACGCAATACTCCAAATGCGGCCGCATCAGAGTTTTGTACAGCTGAAACATGACCTCATGGCTCCGAAACTCAATCCCTCGACCAATAAAAGCTAACACACCGTACGCCTTAACAACCCTCTCAACCTGGGTGGCAACTTTCAGGGATCTAAGTACATGGACACCGAGATCTCTCTGCTCATCCATACTACCAAGAATCTTACCATTACCCCAGTACTCTGTCTTCCTGTTATTCCTTCCAAAATGAATCACCTCACACTTTTCTGCATTAAACTCCATTTGCCACCTCTCAGCCCAGCGCTGCAGCTTATCTATGTCCCTCTGTGACTTGTAACATCCTTCCGTACTGTCCACAACTCCACCGACTTTAGTGTCATCTGCAAATTTCCTCACCCATCCTTCTACGCCCTCCTCCAGGTCATTTATAAAAATGACAAACAGCAGCGGCCCCAAAACAGATCCTTGTGGTCCACCACTAGTAACTGGACTCCAGTCTGAACATTTCCCATCAACCACCACCCTTTGTCTTCTTCCAGCTAGCCAATTTCTGATCCAAACTGCTAAATCACCCTGAATCCCATGCCTCCATATTTTCTGCAGTAGCCTACCGTGGGGAACCTTATCAAACGCTTTACTGAAATCCTTATACACCACATCAACTGCTTTACCCTCATCCACCTGTTTGGTCACCTTCTCAAAGAACTCAATAAGGTTTGTGAGGCACGACCTACCCTTCACAAAACCGTGTTGACTATCTCTAATCAAATTATTCCTTTCCAGATGATTGTACATCCTATCTCTTATAAACCTTTCCAAGATTTTGTCCACAACAGAAGCAAGGCTCACTGGTCTATAGTTACCGGGGTTGTTGTCTCTACTCCCCTTCTTGAACAAGGGGACAACATTTGCTATCCTCCAGTCTCCTGTAGACAAAGATGACTTAAAGATCAAAACCAAAGGCTCAGCAATCTCCTCCCTAGCTTCCCACAGAATCCTAGGATAAATCCCATCCAGCCCAGGGGACTTATCTATTTTCACACTTTCCAGAATTGCTAACACCTCCTCCTTATGAACCTCAAGCCCTTCTAGTACAGTCGCCTGAATCTAAGTATTCTCCTCCACAACATTTTTCCTGTGTGAATACTGATTGAAAAATATTCATTTAGCACCTCTCCTATCTCCTCGGACTCCAAGCACAACTTCCCACTACTGTCCTTGACTGGCCCTACTCTTACCCTAGTCATTCGTTTATTCCTGACATATCTTATAGAAAGCTTTGGGGTTATCCTTGATCTTACCTCATGTCCCTTCCTGGCTCTTCTTAGCTCTCTCTTTAGGTCCTTCCTAGCTAACTTGTAACTCTCGAGCGCCCTAACTGAACCTTCATGTCTCATCTTTTCATAAGCCTCCTTCTTCCTCTTGACAAGTGTTTTGACTGCTTTAGTAAACCACGGTTCCCTTGCTCGACCACTTCCTCCCTGCCTGACAGGTACATACTTATCAAGGACACGCAGTAGCTGTTCCTTGAACAAGCTCCACATTTCCATTGTGCCCATCCCCTGCAGTTTTCCTCTCCATCTGATGCATCCTAGGTCATGCCTCATCGCATCATAATTGCCTTTCCGCCAGATATAACTCTTGCCCTGCTGTATATACCTATCCCTTTCCATCACTAAAGTAAACGTAATTGAATTGTGGTCACTATCACCAAAGTGCTCACCTACCTCCAAATCTAACACCTGTCCTGGTTCATTACCCAGTACCAAATCCAATATGGCCTCGCCTGTGTCAGGAAACCCTCCTGCACACATTGGACAAAAACAGACCCATCTCAAGTACTCGAACTATAGCGTTTCCAGTCAATATTTGGAAAGTTAAAGTCCCCCACAACAACTATCCTGTTGCTTTCGCTCCTATCCAGAATCATCTTTGTAATCCTTTCCTCTACATTTTTAGAACTTTTCGGAGGCCTATAGAAAACCCCTAACAGGGTGACCTCTCCTTTCCTGTTTCTAACCTCAGCCCATACTACCTCAGTAGACGAGTCCTCATCAAACGTCCTTTCTGCCACCGTAATACTGTCCTTGACTAACAATGCCACCCCTTCCCCTCTTTTACCACCTTCCCTGAGCTTAGTGAAATATCGAAACCCCGGCACCTGCAACAACCATTCCTGTCCCTGCTCTATCCATGTCTTCGCCCAGGTACCAACCCATGCCGCAAGTTCACCCACCTTATTCCGGATGCTCCTGGCATTGAAGAAGACACACTTTAAACCAGCTTCCTGCCTGCCGGTACACTCCTGCAACTTTAAAACCTTACTCATGACCTCACTATTCTCAACGTCCTGTATACTGGAGCTACAATTCAGGTTCCCAAGCCTCTGCTGAACTAGTCTAAACCCTCCCGAAGAGCATTAGCAAATTTCCCCCTCAGGATATAGGTACCCCTCTGGTCCAGGTGGAGGCCATCCTGTTTGTAGAGGTCCCACCGACCCCAGAATGAGCCCCAATTATCCAGAAATCTGAAACCCTCCCTCCTGCACCCTCCCTGTAGTCATGGGTTTGGAAGTTGCTGCTTTTCATAGTAACTTCATTGCAGTGTTAATCTAAGCCTACTTGTGACAATAAAGATTATTATGAAGGAACCATGCATGGTTCTCCGGATTTATTCTTGACGGTCTTCAATTTACAGCCCCTGGTTCTGGACTCGCCTGCAAACATGTTCACTCCAACAACACTCAAGAAGTTTGACACCATGCAGGACAAAGCAGCCCTACCTGATTGCTACCCCTTCCACAAACATTCAAGCCCTCCGCCACTGACGAACAGTGGCAGCCGTGTGTACCATCTACAAGATGCGCTGCATGCTTAAAGAACCATGCATGGTTCCTTAATAATAATCTTTATTGTCACAAGTAGGCTTAGATTAACACTGCAATGAAGTTACTGTGAAAAGCAGCAACTTCCAAACCCATGACTACTACCATCTAGAAGGGACAAGAGCAGCAGATACCTGGCAATCCCACCACCTGGAGATTCCCCTCCAAATCACTCACCATCCCGACTTGGAAATATATTGCCATTCCTTCTGTCGCTGGATATTCCCTCCCTAACAGCACTGTGGGTGAACCAACAGCTCAGGGACTACAGCTGCTCAAGAAGGCAGCTCACCACCACATTCTGAAGGGCAACTAGCGATGGCCTAGTCAGCGATGGTCACATTCTGCAAATGAATTTTTAAAAGCCCCGCCCTAACCTATCGAATCTTGGCATAATTTTAAAGAGATCATTCTCTCATGACGTAGGAGGAATCAGCACGAGGATACAGTGGTGTACCTGGGCACCAGGCGGTGGCTAGTACGAGCACTCACCAAGGCACCACCACTGGTTACTGGCTCAGCACCTGCCCTCATTCCGGCCCGCACAGATCCCAGAGGTGTGAGCTCCTTGGCCATTTCTTCCTTCAGAAGACTGCTTTTCTTTGGGGGTTCCAGGCCGAAGCTTTCAGGTTTCCTCCTCCTGATGAGACCTGTGGATCAACAAAGTGAAATATCAAACTGTAGGAAGCCAGGGCCGCACATCCAGGAGCAAAGAGCTTGCAGTAATTTTGGAGCGTACAATGTCCCAAAACCCTTGACAGCAAATGAAATATTTCGGCAGTGAAAAAAACTAGTGTATTGTAGAAAACGCAGAAGCAAATTTACACACAGCAAGCTCGCACAAACAACAATCTGATGATGACCAGTCACATCATCTAGTATCGCGATTTTGGATAAGCAACAAATACTGGCTCCAGGACACCAGGGATAACTCTCCTATGGCTCTTCTGATATTACAGACATGAGATCTTTTACTTCGATGCAAAGGGGCAGAGGGGCAGCAGTATAACATTTCATCTGAGAGGGCACGACCGACAGTGCAGCACTCCCTCAGTACCAACCCTCTGACAACACAGCACTCCCTCAGTACCAACCGTCTGACAGTGCAGCACTCCCTCAGTCCTGACCCACTGACAGTGAAGCATTCCCTCCATGCAGAACCCGACAGTCCAGCACTTCTTCAGTGCCCACCTGCTGACAGTGCAGCAATCCCTCAGGACCGACCTTCAGATAATACACCTCCCCTTCAGTACTGAGCCACTGACAGTGCAGCGGTCCCTCAGTACTGACTCTCTGACAGTGCAGCACTCCCGCAGTACTGACCCTCTGACAGCACAGCACTCCCTCAGCACTGACCCTCTGACAGTGCAGCACACCCTCAGCACTGACCCTCTGACAGTGCAGCTCTCCCTCAGCACTGACCCTCTGACAGTGCAGCACACCCTCAGCACTGCCCCCTGACAGTGCAGCTCTCGCTCAGTACTGACCCTCTGACAGTGCCGCACTCCCTCAGGACCGGCCTTCAGATAATACACCACCCCTTCAGTACTGAGCCACTGACAGTGCAGCGGTCCCTCAGTACTGACTCTCTGACAGTGCAGCACTCCCGCAGTACTGACCCTCTTGACATTGCAGCACTCCCTCAGTACTGACCCTCTGACAGTGCAGCACACCCTCAGCACTGACCCTCTGACAGTGCAGCACTCCCTCAGTACTGACCCTCTGACAGTGCAGCACTCCCTCAGTACTGACCCTCTGACAGTGCAGCACTCCCTCAGTACTGACCCTCTGACAGTGCAGCACACCCTCAGCACTGCCCCCTGACAGTGCAGCTCTCGCTCAGTACTGACCCTCTGACAGAGCAGCGCTCCCTCAGTACTGACCCTCTGACAGTGCAGCGCTCCCTCAGTACTGACCCTCTGACAGTGCAGCACTCCCTCAGCACTGACCCTCTGACAGTGCAGCACTCCCTCAGCACTGACCCTCTGACAGTGCAGCACACCCTCAGCACTGACCCTCTGACAGTGCAGCACTCCCTCAGTACTGACCCTCTGACAGTGCAGCACTCCCTCAGTACTGACCCTCTGACAGTGCAGCACTCCCTCAGTACTGACCCTCTGACAGTGCAGCACACCCTCAGCACTGCCCCCTGACAGTGCAGCTCTCGCTCAGTACTGACCCTCTGACAGAGCAGCGCTCCCTCAGTACTGACCCTCTGACAGTGCAGCGCTCCCTCAGTACTGACCCTCTGACAGTGCAGCACTCCCTCAGCACTGACCCTCTGACAGTGCAGCACTCCCTCAGCACTGACCCTCTGACAGTGCAGCACTCCCTCAGTACTGACTCTCTGACAGTGCAGCACTCCCTCAGCACTGACCCTTTAACAGTGCAGCCCTCCCTCAGTACTGACCCTCTGACAGTGCAGCACTCCCTCAGCACTGACCCTCTGACAGTGCAGCCCTCCCTCAGTACTGACCCTCTGACAGTGCAGCACTCCCTCAGCACTGACCCTCTGACAGTGCAGCACTTCCTCAGTACTGACCCTCTGACAGTGCAGCCCTCCCTCAGTACTGACCCTCTGACAGTGCAGCGGTCCCTCAGTACTGACCCTCTGACAGTGCAGCACTCCCATGAATCATCCTTGAAGCGCTCCCTTGAACGAGGCACCCATTTGGCCCATTGAATCTGCACCAACCCTCTGAAAGGGCACTCTACCCAGGCCCACTCCTCCACCCTCTTCATAATCCAACCTAAAGTACAGATCTTTGGACACTAAGGGGCAATTTAGCATGACCAATTCACCTAAACTACACACTTTTGGACTGTGGGAGGAAACCGGAGCACCCGGAGGAAAGACGCGCCGCCACGGGGAGAACATGCAAACTCCACACAGATAGTCACCCAAGGTCAGAATCAAACCCGGGTCCCTGGCACGGTGAGGCAGCAGTGCTAGCCACTGTGCCACCCCTTGGCACTGCACTGGGAGGGGCAGGCTGGAAATATGGATTCAAGCTGCCAGAGGTGACTGAACCCATGATCTTAAGGATCGGAGGGCATAAACGCCACCTACTAAAGCACAGCTGGCAGCCTAACTGAGAGCACCGCAATAAGGATCACATTCACACGTCAGCTGTTGCTCATGTTTCAAGGAATCGTGTCCTTTACCTGTTGGCACACCTGCTTCAGCATCCGCCGCCCCTCTGCTGGGCAGCAACTCAAACTGCTGCTGCGTACTCAGGTTAAGATGATTGGGGTGGCACGAGTCACCTTTTATTTCCACCAGCTTTATCTGAGAAACCAAGTAAAACACAAAGCAATTTAAACACAGAGCAATCCTCGAGAAAGACAGCGCACGGATCACCGAGTGCAACATTAAATAGGAGCAGGGTTTGAAGTCTGGGTGGGGAGCTGGGCACAGGGATTTGGGAATCGCCTCGAGGAAGCTCTAGTCATTCAGCCGGACCTCCTTGGTGGAGGGATCAATGACCAGGGGGGTCACAGAATTCAGCTAAGAGGCAGGAGGTTTAGAGCGGACGTGAGGAAAGACATTTTCTCCCAGCGGGTGGTGGGAATCTGGAACGCGCTGCCTGAAAGGGTGGTGGAGGCTGGAATCCTCACAACATTTAAGAAGCATTTAGATATGCACTTGCAATCGCTTTTTGGCCTTCTGGCTGAGATGAGCGTGAGGTCAGCTGTAATGCCTGAATCTGGGATGTCTCTCTTGTGGGGATCATGAAAGCAGGGGCTGGTTTAGCACAGGGCTAAATAGTTGGCTTGTAAAGCAGACCAAGGCAGGCCATCAGCGCGGGTTCAATTCCCGTACCAGCCTCCCCGAACAGGCGCCGGAATGTGGCGACTGGGGGCTTTTCACAGTAACTTCATTTGAAGCCGACTGGTGACAATAAGCGATTTTCATTTCATTTTTCATTGTTTTTCAAATGGATTCAATTTGAATTGGTTTTTGGAGCAGGCAAGGAGCTGGATTGGGGGTTTGCCCCTGTCCACACTCTGAGCTTTGACATTTCAACTCTGATAAAGTAAGAAAAAAAAAAGATGTGCATTTGCGATGCCAGGGCATGCAAGGTTATGGGCCAAGTGGTGGAAAATGGGATTAGAATAGTGAGCTGGTTGTTTTGACCGGTGCGGATGCGATGGGCCGAATGGCCTATTCTGGGCTCTGAACCTCTCGGATTCGGGCACCTCGAAATTTATAAAAAGGGAAAAATGAAAAAAAGATACGATCCATAACCCTGTCCTGGATCTCTCTGTCTGAGAGTGTCAGCAGTGTACATCAGGCAACACATCTCTACACTCAACTGCTGACCAGATATATGTAAGTAGAGCACGCACAGTGGGCTCGTGTGGTGCAAAAGCTCCGAGGTGTCCTTATTTAACGCCTTTTCGTGTGAATACTGTTTTAGTTAATGACTTCAAAGTATGTTTCATCAAACCACATCTGTCTGTCATGTAATTTTTTTAAAGTTGGGATTCTGCCTCTCCCCTTCTGCAGTAGGAATGGGTGAATTGGTTGGGCCAAATGGGCTGTGTCTGTGTGGTGAAGTTCCGATGTAATCCATGACTAATCTCGGAGGAGGTTCACAAAGTTGATTCCAGAGGTGAGGGGGCTTGTCGTATGGCGAGTGATTGAACAGTTTAGGCCTATACTTCCTTGAGTTTATAAGAATGAGGGGAGATTAAATTGAGGTATACAAGATGATAAAAGTTATGGATAAAGCAGAAGTGGAGCAGATGCTTCCTCTTGTGGGGCATTCTCGAACGAGATGCCTTCGGATAGCCGGTCGCAAATTTAAAACAGAGTTAAGGAATTTCATAGAATTGACAGTGCAGAAAGAGGCCATTCGGCCCATCAAGTCTGCACCGTCTCTTGGAAAGAGCACCCTACCCAAGGTCAACACCTCCACCCGAACCCCATAACCCAGTAACCCCACCCAACACGAAGGGCAATTTTGGACACTAAGGGCAATTTATCATGGCCAATCCACCTAACGTGCACATCTTTGGACTGTGGGAGGAAACCGGAGCACCCAGAGGAAACCCAGGCAGACACGGGGAGGAAGTGCAGACTCCGCACAGACAGTGACCCAAGCCGGGAATCGAACCTGGGACCCTGGAGCTGTGAAGCAATTGTGCTATCCACAATGCTACCGTGCTGCTGAGAAACTACTTTTCCCAAAGGGTTGTGAATCTGTTGAATTCGCTACCCCAGACTGCGGTTGGTGCTGGGACAGTGAGTAAATTTAAGGAGGAGCTGGGCAGATTTTTAATTGGTAGTGGGTTGAAGGGTGATGGAGAACGGGAAGGATGGCAGAGTTAAGGCTAGGATGAGATCAGCCATTATCAAATGGCAGAACAGACTCGATGAGCCAAACGGCCTAATTCTGCACCTATATCATATCAACCATGGACGCGTGTGGACCTATGGGCTGTTTCCCACCCTCACCCAATCCCCGCCTTTCCATTTCACTCTCTGAAGGGGGGGGGGGGGGCAGAGGTTGGAGAAGCAAGGCTACAACATTCCCCTCTGAATGTTGATGGCGCGGAGGATCGGGAAGTTTCCCAATCGCCGGATGGACCCCTGACAAAACAGGTGGCTCAGAATTCTGAAAACCCAGTCACACATATAACTGGCGTGTGGAGTTATAAAAACTTCCCAAATGTTGCCAGGATTCCATGTTCCTTTTGTCTGTTTTAGAGTCCTGTTGTGCAGAGAGCTCTACAGCCTGCGTGTTGCGTACTGAACCGCCAAGGAGGTTATGATGAGGTCCGTCCATCGCACTCCACAGTGCTGTGACACATTGGTACTCTCGGCGCACAAACAGTGCTTAATCTCGTGCCAAACCTGAGCCCCAGTGTTTGGATCATAAAACCGAGTGACGCTGTTTTCAAACTGTGGAGCTTGGAGTTTCAGTGACGCCCGAGTCCAGGGCTGGGCTGCGTGAGTGCAGACAGTGCAACGTACCTGAGCAGGGTTGGGTTTAAACATCGACTTCCTGGCTCTGTGGACCTTCACTTTCTCCACCTGCTCCTGAGGAGGATCCTGTCTCTCAGCTGTTGCGATCGACACCTCATTTCCGCTTTGGCCAATGATCTCGCTTGGACGGTTCCTAGTCAAACCCTGAATTCAATGCACATCATGGGGAACAAAAAGGGGTGGGTGAGAGGGATAAATTAACAGTCATTAAGCCCTCACTGGTCTGAGGCTTATGTTTAGGGCTCACTCAAACGTATTGATTCCTGCCCCACTGTTCATTCTGAAATGAAGTGCTGCCAAGTGCGTATACTTCAAGGAATACAATACACAATTTACCCAAACCCCTTTAAAAAGTAAAAGCTCCTGGTTCGCTTTTTAATGCCAGGCTGTTTTCACATCACTGCTCGATCAGCAGTCACCTCCCATAATATCCACTGTACCGGATTGATGCTTGTTGAGAGAAAGGATTTTCTCGCTCTGTGGACCTCTGGATACTCCTCCAGATCCGGAACCACGACCTCTGTCTCCACGGCAGCCTCACTGCCTTTCCGACCAGTCAGCATGCCTGCCATCCTCTTGGTGTGTGCCTATGTGGATGCCAATCAGAACAGAAGGTCAAAGGAGTAGTGGGTGTGACAATGATGATGGTTAAAACGAGGGTGCCAAGGAGGAGGGGGAGGGGCAGAGCGAGGGGGAGGGGCAGAGCGAGGGGGAGGGGCAGAGCGAGGGGGAGGGGCAGAGCGAGGGGGAGGGGCAGAGCGAGGGGGAGGGGCAGAGCGCGGGGGGGAGGGGCAGAGCGCGGGGGGGAGGGGCAGAGCGAGGGGGAGGGGCAGAGCGAGGGGGAGGGGCAGAGCGAGGGGGAGGGGCAGAGCGAGGAGGGGAGGGGAAGAGCGAGGGGGAGGGGAAGAGCGAGGGGGGAGGGGCAGAGCGAGGGGGGGAGGGGCAGAGCGAGGAGGGGAGGGGCAGAGCGAGGGGGGGAGGGGCAGAGCGAGGGGGAGGGGCAGAGCGAGGTGGGGGAGGGGCAGAGCGAGGGGGGGAGGGGCAGAGCGAGGAGGGGAGGGGCAGAGCGAGGAGGGGAGGGGCAGAGCGAGGAGGGGAGGGGCAGAGCGAGGATGGGAGGGGCAGAGCGAGGAGGGGAGGGGCAGAGTGAGGAGGGGAGGGGCAGAGCGAGGAGGATATTAAATCGTCCGATCAGCCTCATGTGCAAACGAACGTACGAATTAGAAACAGGAGCCTGCCCCAATGCTCAATAAGATAACAGCTGATCTGATCGTGGCCTCAACACAATCTCACCTGCACGCCCCCCCTCCTCCCCCTATCTCTTGACTCCTTTGTTAGTGAAGAATCTGTGTACCTCTGCCTTAACGTTTGAAGTCCCTTATTTACACAATTATAACAGAGACGGAAACCACTCCAGTATTTTAGTATTTCGCCGATTTGTCCATCAGTTTGCAAAAGCTAAGTTTTGTGAGGGCCACGAATAATCCAGCACGAGTTTTAAGGATACAAAGTAATAACATTTATTTACAATAACATATATATACAGCAGCAGCAACGTACCTTGCTGCACATTCCTTCCTGCTGGTTCCAAACTGGCCAGCTTTATTTATACTTGGAGTTTACTAATGGTTTCTCCGCCCCCCTCATTGGGGAAGCTCATACTCCCACAGGATTGTGGGATTGTCATTAGTCCCCAGCCAATGGTAAGCAGGCAGGTTATAACACTAAGTGAGGGCTTTTCTCTCCTCACCTGACTGAAGTGGCCTTTGAGGATGGACTTTCTGGCTCGGTGAACATCCTGGTTCTCGTCCTGAGGCTGTGCCGCCTGCTCTGCCGTTCCCCCAGCAGCATCACCAGCTGCCCGTCCAATGGGCAAGCTCGCCAACTTCTCCGCCAAGCTCTGTGTGGAGTGAGGCATCAATCAGTCACAAACAAGCAATCGGATGTCGGGGAATGGAATACTTTGGTTCACACACAATGCCGGACTCGCTGCCAGATGGGACTATTTGTGCGTGTGCACCATTTTATACCTCCCCCTGCACCAAACCACCTAAAAAGTGCAACTTTGAAACGTAATCCCCCCAACCACGTCACAAACAGCTGTTCATAGAATCACAGAATTTACAGTGCACAAGGAGGCCATTCGGCCCATCGCGTCTGCACCGGCCCTTGGAAAGAGCACCCTATTTAGGCCCACGCCGCCACCCTATTCCCGTAACCCCACCTCGCGTTTCTGGACACTCAGGGACAATTTAGCATGGTGAATCCACCTAACCTGCACATCTTTGGACTGTGGGAGGAAACTGGAGCACCCGGAGGAAACCCACGCAGCCACGGGGAGAACGTGCAGACTCCGCGCAGGCGGTGGCCCAAGCCGGGAATCGAACCTGTGACCGTGGAGCTGTGAAGCAACTGTGCTAACCACTGTGCTGCTGTGCTGCCCTGGGAGCTGTTAGAAGAGTTATAATCACACTGCAATTAATAAAATCCAGCTTTCTGCAGAAGAGGCAGATTTAGTCAAATGTACACTATTCAAGTACGCGGCGGCAGTTAAAAGGAGCATCAAGGTTAGTAAAAGGCGACTGATATGCTTCAAGAAAAAGACGATGCATTTACAGAGCGCCTTTCACAGCCTAAAAATGTCCCAAATGGCTTTACAGCCAATGAAGTTCTTTCTGAAATGTAGTGACTGTTGTACTGTAGGAAATGTGGCAGGAGTTTGTGCAGAGTAAACTCTCCACAAACAGTAACATGGTAACGGGCTTTAGTGGTGTTGGTTAAGGGATAAATATTGGCTGTGGGCAGCAAGGAAAATTCCCCCGCTCTCTTTCCAAATGGTGGATCTGTCACAGCCACCCGAGGGGGCAGAAGCAAGGCTCCCTCGATTGATGGCATCTCTGACAGTGCAGCTTTCCCCCTGTACTGGAACCGAGGAGGGTGACTTATGGCTCACAGGGAGAGAGAGTGCGACCCACTGGAGCTGCGAACAACCATACCACGAAGCAATCTGCCAAGAAACGTTGCGTTTACACCTGAATTGAAAGTGAAATTTTAAGAAGGGGACAAGCCAACCCAGGCTTGTCCAAGCAGCTCGGGAATTGTATTCTCCTCTCCATTTTACTACAAGTATAAATAAATAAATAATCTTTATTGTCGCAAGTAGGCGTACATTAACACTGCAGTGAAGTTATTGTGAAAAGCCCCTAGTTGCCACATTCCGGCGCCTGTTCGGGTCACAGAGACGGAGAATTCAGAATGTCCAATTCACCTAACAGCACGTCTTTCGGGACTTGTGGGAGCAAACTGGAGCACCCGGAGGAAACCCACGCAGACACGGTGAATGTACAGACTCTGCACAGGCAGTGACCCAAGCCGGGAATCGAACATGGGACCCTGGCGCTGTGAAGCATCAGTGCTGATCATTGTGCTACCGTGCTGCCCTGGCACGCAGCAGCAGTGCATACGGGGAAGGGTGCTCAAGGATTGTCTACTCGCCTATCATTTGCCATCGAGGCCCTTAGCGTGTTGTTCCCTGCTGTCTGCTGGCCCAATTCTCCATCTCCGCCTCCTCCCCAACCCAAACAAATGGCACCAAGTCAATATGAAAATGGGCCGAATGGCCGCCTACAGGTAGGACTGGAGTCCTCTTCCCTTGTGGGTCACGGGAGAGAGACACGGAGAAGAGTGAACTGGTGGGACGGCGACAGCAGGGTTACTGATTGTGCCTTCTAACTCAGAGCAATCTCAAAACTCACTCAAAAGTGTGAGACGGCCGTCAGGGAGCAGTTGGGGTTTTAATTCCGAAGAGGCTTTCGGGTGGGAGATACTTTTTTAAAACTGGCAAGACAGCGCACGTCAGCTTCCCCTTATTTACTGTAGCTCGTTGGCCGGTCCAAAGGGGTCCACGCTCACCGTACCTGACTGAAGCTGCCTTTCAGTATCGACTTCCTTGCCCTGTGCACCTCTTGATTCTCGTCCTGAGCCGGGACTGCGTGCTCCACCTCTGCCGCCGCTCCAGGGGCCTGGCTTGCCCGGTCGGTGGGCAAGGTCCCCAGTTCTGTAGGCAATCTCTGTGTAAAAGCCGTAAAGAAGAGGAGGATTTGTTTTTTTTTTGGGGGGGGGGGGGGGGATGCAATATTTTTGAGCAAAGTGAGCTTTAACTGAATGGCTGCCGAGTTTAAAAAAACATAAATTTAGAGTACCCAATTAATTTTTAACCAATTAAGGGGCAATTTAGCGTGGCCAATCCACCTACCCTGATTGTGGGGGCGAAACCCACGCAGACATGGGGAGAATGTGCAAACTCCACACAGAGTGACCCACAGCCGGTATTGAACCTGGGACCTCAGCGCCGTGAGGCATCAGGGTTAACCCACTGCGCCACCTTGCTGCCCTGGCTGCCGAGTTAAGAACGCAAAAATCTAGTGCAAGCAATCTCGGGTCACATTTTCTTGTCCACATCCGCCCCTCGTCATGCAAACCCCAAATTTCCCTGGCGCCATCCAGACTGGTTGTGGGGAATCTTTTACGACCTCAACCTCAGCAAGCCCTTTACAGCTCCGATACTTTTCAAACTGTTGTATCGTAGGAAAGGCAGCAGCTAATTTACTTACAGCAAGCTCCCACAAATAACAATGCGATAACGACCAGATAATGTTACTGTAATGTTGATTTGAGGGATAAATATTAGCCAGGACACCGGAGAGAACTCCCCTGCTCTTTCTCAAAATAGTCTCACGGGATCTTTTTTTTTAAACATCCACTCAAGTGGGCAAATGGGGGCCTCAATTTAACGTCCCATCTGACAGACAGCACCACCGGGAGGGTCAGTCTAACTTTTGCACTCGTGTCAGTTGTGACAAGGCCTCTCGTCTTTGAGTCACAGGGTGATTCTCGGACTCAATCGACGCTGAAACGTGTATACAAGGCTCATGGAGGGGCAAACGACTTCTCCTCAGCTCATCGCCCTCCTCATAAGAACATAAGAACTAGGAGCAGGAGTAGGCCATCTGGCCCCTCGAGCCTGCTCCGCCATTCAATGAGATCATGGCTGATCTTTTGTGGACTCAGCTCCACTTTCCGGCCCGAACACCAGAACCCTTAATCCCTTTATTCTTCAAAAAACTATCTATTTTTTAATCTTAAAAACATTTAATGAAGAAGACTCTTCTGCTTCACTGGGCAAGGAATTCCATAGATTCACAACCCTTTGGGTGAAGAAGTTCCTCCTAAACTCAGTCCTAAATCTACTTCCCCTTATTTTGAGGCTATGCCCCCCAGTTCTGCTTTCACCCGCCAGTGGAAACAACCTGCCCGCATCTATCCTATCTATTCCCTTCATAATTTTATATGTTTCTATAAGATCCCCCCTCATCCTTCTAAATTCCAACGAATACAGTCACAGTCTACTCAACCTCTCCTCGTACTCCAACCCCTTCAGCTCTGGGATTAACCTAGTGAATCTCCTCTGCACACCCTCCAGTGCCAGTACGTCCTTTCTCAAGTAAGGAGACAAAAACTGAACACAATACTCCAGGTGTGGCCTCACTAACATCTTATACAATTGCAGCATAACCTCCCTACTCTTAAACTCCATCCCTCTAGCAATGAAGGAAAAAATTCCATTTGTCTTCTTAATCACCTGCTGCACCTGTAAACCAACTTTTTGCGACTCATGCACTAGCACACCCAGGTCTCTCTGCACAGCAGCATGTTTTAATATTTTATCATTTAAATAATAATCCCTTTTGCTGTTATTCCTACCAAAATGGATAACCTCACATTTGTCAACATTGTATTCCATCTGCCAGATCCTAGCCCATTCGCTTAAACTATCCAAATCCCTCTGCAGACTTCCAGTATCCTTTGCACTTTTTGCTTTACCACTCATCTTAGTGTCGTCTGCAAACTTGGACACATTGCCCTTGGTCCCCAACTCCAAATCATCTATGTAAATTGTGAGCCCAACACTGATCCCTGAGGGACACATCCTCACAGCCTGGCCAATACGGGGCAAACACAGCAAGTGTACATCCCTCCGTGCAAGCACGGCTCACAGGCAGACCACCCCCTTCGGTACCTGACTGGTGCTGGATCTGGATATCGACTTTCGCGCTTTGTGGATCTTGGGCTTGTCGTCCGGAGCTGCCATCGGCCTCTGCACCTCCACGGGGACCGCCGCTACCTCATTCCCTGCCCGTCCGGTCGGCACACTCAGCAGTTTCATGGCAAGGCTCTGAATGGAATTTGGAGACTTGCTGAGCCCGGTTAGTGTCATCTTAGCCCTGTTGGCCCCTGGGGCCTTGGTGGGGGAGGCAGGGAATGTTTTGGCAGCATGACCTGAGGGAAGAAATCATCAATACAAGTGAGAATCAGTTAATAATCAGTAAGAATAAACAACAACGCCTCCTCCACAATAGGCCTCAATACCGGGACCCCGCAGGGCTGTGTACTTAGCCCCCTACTATAATCCCTATACACACACGACTGCGTGGCAAAATTTGGTTCCAATTCCATGTCCAAGTTTGCTGACGATACAACCATAGAGGGCCGGATCTCGAATAACGACGAGTCCGAATACAGGAGTGAGATAGAGAACCTAGTGGAGTGGTGCAGCGACAACAATCTATCCCTCAATGCCAGCAAACCTAAAGAGCTGGTAATTGACTTCAAGAAGCAAAGTACTGTACACACCCTTGTCAGCATCAATGGGGCTGAGGTGGAGATAGTTAGCAGTTTCAAATTCCTTGGGGTACACATCTCCAAAAATCTGTCCTGGTCCACCCATGTCGACGCTACCACCGAGAAAGCACAACAACGCCTATACTTCCTCAGGAAACTAAGGAAATTTGGCATGTCCACATTAACCCTTCCCAACTTTTACAGATGCACCATAGAAAGCATCCTATCGGGCAGCATCACAGCCTGGTATGGCAACTGCTCGGTCCAAGACCGCAAGAAACTTCAGAGAGTCGTGAACACAGCCCAGTCCATCACACGAACCTGCCTCCCATCCATTGACTCCATCAACACCTGGGCAAAGTGGACAGCATAATCAAAGACCCCTCCCACCCGGCTTACTCACTCTTCCAACTTCTTCCATCGGGCAGGAGATACAGAAGTCTGAGAACACGCACAACAGACTCAAAAACAACTTCTTCCCCTCTGTGACCAGACTCCTAAATGACCCTATTATGGACTGACCTCATTAACACTACACCCTGTATGCTTCATCCGATCCCGGTACTTATGTAGTTACATTGTTTACCTTGTGTTGCCCTATTCTGTATTTTCTTTTCTTTTATTTTCATGTACTTGATGATCTGTTGAGCTGCTCGCAGAAAAATACTTTTCACTGTACCTCGGTACACGTGACAATAAACAAAATCCAATCCAATCGAAGAGGGCAGGGAGAGGTCATTCAACCCGTCAAAATCCCCTCTTCTACTCCTTCCCCTTAGTCCGACAATTTTACTTTGCTCTTCCAAGTATTCACCCAATCCTCCTTTGAAAGCTATTGAATCTGCTCCCACGTGTCTTTCAACAACGAGTTGCAGTTGTATAGTGTCTTCAAAGCAGTAAAATGCCCCAAGGCCCTTTAAAATCTGACAGAGCCACATTGGTTTTGAGAAGTTCTTAAAGGAGAAAAGAGGAGGGGTTTAGGGAGGCAATTCCAGGGCTTTTAGGGCCCGGGTAACTGAAAGCCAATTGTGAAGCAAATAGAATTTGGGATGCACATGAGGTCAGAATTGTAGAGTGCCGGCTATTTTGGACCACAACAATCTGCTGCGCAAAAGAAAATGACACCTCACCCCATCTGATTCTTGTCAATTAAAGCGAAGGCCCTGGCTGAAACCCCACCCCCTGCTCCCAATTATTACTTATTGACTCCATGAGGATTCCCCAAAGTTCTCCCTGCCACCACATGTGTTGGACAACCTACTTACAACTGAGGTGACGTAAACTCCAGGGGAATAGTTACCTGAAAGGCTCTTGACAGGAAGAGCTCCGGGTTGAGATCCCAGCCGGCTGACAGTCGCAGCATCAGAGGACGAGCACTCCAAGCCCAGATAGGGCTCAACAGATTTACCCTGTGCTTCGCTGCTTGCCGACTCGTCCCCTCGGGCACCTGTGACCGTCGCGGTTTCAGGATCAGGGGCCTTCGCCGCGATCTCTTGGCTGGTCCCAGAGCACGGTACCTCAGCGTTATTCTGCAAGGCGATGTTTCCCATTGCACCTACAGCGCCCGCCACGGGATTTGACACTTGCCCCAGTTTCTTGGGGAACAGTACTGCCGCTTCGCCGATCCCTGCAAAATAAAGCCACGCCACATTTATTTCCCGGGTTACATTGCACAGCCAACCTCCCAACGCACAGTCGAGCGAGGGTGTCCCCCCCGAGGCATGAATGTTGAGATGAGCAAGGAAACGCATCAAATGAACAAACCGCACTCTCCCATTACAAAAGTGTTCACAGCTCAGAAACCAGCCATTCCACCCAACTGTTCCATGCTGGTGTTTAATCTTCACAAGCGTCCTCCCGCCCCTACTTCATCTCATTCCATCAACTTATCCTTCTGGTTTTTTCTCCCTCCCGTTTACCCAGCTTCCCTTTAAAGGTATCTATACTATTCACCTCAACCGCTCTGCGTGGTAGTGAGTTTCATATTCCCACTATCCCTGTTGTATTATTATATTGATGGTCCCTGCCTGCCAGTAGGAATGTCTTACCTATCGAATTCTTTCATACCTTTGAAGACCTCGGATCAGGTCATCCCTCAGTCTTCTCTTTTCTAGAGAAAAGGGCCCCTGGCCTCTTCACTCTTTCCCTTTTAGTAGAACCTCTCTGTTCAACGTGGCACTCTCTCCGTTTTCCATTCTACTCTCTCTCTCGCTCTCGAGAAATGGAGAGAAGGGAGACAGAACCCAGCTTCACATCAACACCTGGGTCAAAACCCTGGAACTCCCTCACTGACAGCACGGTGACTGTACCTACACCTCAGGGACTGCAGCGGTTCATAAAGTCAGCTCACCACTATCTTCTCAAGGGCAATTAGGGAGGGGCAATAAATGCTGGCCTTGCCAGCGACCCTCAAATCTCATGAATGAATAAGAAACAACTTGCTTTTATATGTAAACGGCCAAAGTAAAGTCGGAGGTAAAATGTCCAAAGGAACCCACTGATCCACATGAGGAGATATTAGGACAGATGACTGAACGATTGGTCAGAGTAAAGGAATTGAAGGACAAAAGCGAGGCAGAGAGATTTAGTGAGGGCATTCCAGAGTTTAGGGCCTGGGCAGCTGAAGGTATGACCACCAATGGTGGAGCAATTATAACTGGGGTTAGTCAAGAGGCCAGAATTGAAAGGATTTTGGTGGGCTATAGGACTGGAGAAGAAATAGGGAGCCCAAAATCTTTCTGTTAGTGGACACCACCACTCACGTAACCACACACAGTAGCAGTAGGAAACGGTAAGGAGTTGCTTTTCACAGTAACTTCATTGCAGTGTCAATGTAAGCCTTCTTGTGACAATAAAGATTCTTATTTTGGGAAGATGATTAGGTTCTCTCTTGTTGGGAGTTGGTCATTGCCTGGCACATTGCCAGGTCTTGCTGCATTTGGACACGGACTGCTTCAGTATCTGCAGAGTCGCGAATGGTGCTGAACATTGTGCAGTCATCAGCGAACATCCCCATTTCTGATACTATGTTGGAAGGGAGGTCATTGATGAAGCAGGTGAAGATGGTCGGGTCGGGCACATTACCCGGAGGAAATCCTGCAGTGATGTCCCGGGACTGAAATGACTGACCTCCAACATCCACAACCATCTTCGTTTGTACCAGGTATGACTCCAACCAGCGGAGTGCCCCCCCCCCCCCACCTCGATTCCCATTGACTCCAGTTTTGCTCAGGGTTCTTGATGCCATACTCAATCAAATGCTGCCTTGATGCCAATGACTGTCACTCTCCCCTCACCTCTGGAGCTCAGCTCTTTTGTCCATGTCTGAACCAAGGCTCTGATGAAGTCAGATGAGTGATCCTGGCGGAACCCAAACTGAGCATCAGTGAGCATGTTATTGCTGAGTAAGTGCAGTTTGATAGCACTGTTGATGCCCCCTTCCAGCACTGTGCTGATGATGGAGAGTAGACAGACGGGGTAGTAATTGGCCGGGTTGAATTTGTCCTGCTTTTTGTGTATAGGATATACCCGGGCAATTTTCCACATTGCCGGGTAGATGCCAGTGCTGTAAGTGTACTGGAACAGCTTAGCTGGAGTCGCGACCGGTTCTGGAGCACAGGTTTTCAGTACTATTGCCGGAATATTGTTAGGGATCTATAGCCTTAGCATTATCCAGTGCCTTCAGTCATTTCTTGATATAATAATAATCTTAAATTAGTGTCACAAGTCGGCTTACATTAACACTGCAATGAGGTCACTGTGAAAATCCCCTAGTCGCCACATTCCAGCGCCTGTTCGGGTCCAATTCACCTAACAGCACGTCTTTCGGGACTTGTGGGAGGAAACCGGAGCGCCCGGAGGAAACCCACGCAGACACGGGGAGAACGTGCAGACTCCACAGACAGTGACCCAAGCGGGAATCGAACCTGGGACCCTGGCGCTGTGAAGCAACAGTGCTACCCACTGTGCTGCCTTACCTTGTGGAGTTAATCAAATTGACTGAAGACTGACATCTGTGACGTTGGGCTCTCCAGACGAAGCTGAAATGGATCATCCACTCGGCACGTCGGGCTGAAGATTGTTGCAAATGCTTCAGCCTGGTCATTTGCACTAATGTGCAAATTGAGGATGAGGCTATTTATGGAGCCTCTGGGAGTTGATTAAGGACTGCGGAGTTTAGACCGGATCTGTTGGTTGCGGGGTTACTTAGCTGTCTATCACATATTGCTTCCACTGTTTGGCACACAAGCAGTCCTATCTTGTGGGTTCACAATGTTGACATCTCGTTATTAGGTATGGCTGGGGCTGCTCCTGGCATACTCTCCTGCACCGTTCGGGTTCCTACCTTGACTTTTAAGAATTCAGTCTGTCCTTTATTTCAACTCCCTATCATGGTTTTCTGCATCACCACCCGAACGTGAATGGCCCCCACAATTTAAATACCCTCTCCAGTCAAAAATGGGAACAGTTGCCTAAATTTCCCACAACTTTAAACAGTGGTCCACAATGCCCAATAGCTGTGTCCTGAACACATCTGCATCCAACATCACTGTACCTCTGAAGTCCTTATCCACCACCTCCTGGCACCCCAATCCTCCTCTTCCCCAAGCTATCCTCCTCGTAACTCACTCTCCTCCATTCAGCTTTCCAGGCCTCCCCTGAATTCCTCCAGTAATTCTCCACCATTTTTCAACACAGTTCAACACTGAACTCCAGGTCTGGCCTCACCAACGCTAGGTCAAATTTAACATTACTCCTTCAGATCTCCCCTCAAACCTCGACCCCTCACCTCCTCCTGAGATCTTCCCCCTCAACAGGCCTCATCCCTTCCTTAAGGCTTAAAAGCCACAGCTACTGCCTACGAAGACCACACTACTGGTTTGAACCACCTCCTGCTACCTTGCATCAGGCATGTTGCCACATCACGTCAATTCTCACCTCTCCTGCCAAATTTCATTGACTTTGCGCTTATACCAAGTTGAACCTCTCTGCCACCTCTCTGCCCTTTGACCTGGCTCAGTGCGTGACAAAAGTTCACTGAACAGTGTTGAGAGAGTTCTCCCAACACTGTACTGGCCAACAACCCTCTCTCCACCGATAAAACAGATCACCGTGCCTTTCCTCTCGTTGCTGTTTGCAGGATCACGTTGTGTGCAAAATGGCTGCCAGCTTTGCCAACAGAATGATAGCCATTTTGAATGGGTTAACCTTACCTTGGTTTACTTCACTGCTGGGGGTTGGATCCAGCCCCAGGAGCTCTGGTTTTGCTGTGGCCTGACCCGTTCTACTAGTCTCCCCCTGGATAAAGACAAGCATAATACCTGAATATGCTTCAACAGAAAAACAAACTGGTTCCAATTTAATTAATTCTCCTCACCATTTCCTCCATCCTGGCACCCTGGTGGACAGGAATGGCCCATGGGAAGGAGGAGAGACTGGGACAGGTCTGATGAGGGGCGAGGGTGGGGTCTGAGGAAGGAGTGAGGGGTCTGAGAAAGGAGTGAGGGCAAGGAATGAGGAGGGAGTGAGGTGGGGTTCCGAGGAGGGAGGGAGGCTGGGGTCAGAGGAGGGAGGGAGGCTGGGTCAGAGGAGGGAGGGAGGCTGGGTCAGAGGAGGGAGGGAGGGTGGGTAAGAGGAGGGAGTGAGGCTGGGGTCAGAGGAGGGAGTGAGGCTGGGGTCAGAGGAGGGAGTGAGGCTGGGGTCAGAGGAGGGAGTGAGGCTGGGGTCAGAGGAGGGAGTGAGGCTGGGGTCAGAGGAGGGAGTGAGGCTGGGGTCAGAGGAGGGAGTGAGGCTGGGGTCAGAGGAGGGAGTGAGGCTGGGGTCAGAGGAGGGAGTGAGGCTGGGGTCAGAGGAGGGAGTGAGGCTGGGGTCAGAGGAGGGAGTGAGGCTGGGGTCAGAGGAGGGAGTGAGGCTGGGGTCAGAGGAGGGAGTGAGGCTGGGGTCAGAGGAGGGAGTGAGGCTGGGGTCAGAGGAGGGAGTGAGGCTGGGGTCAGAGGAGGGAGTGAGGCTGGGGTCAGAGGAGGGAGTGAGGCTGGGGTCAGAGGAGGGAGTGAGGCTGGGGTCAGAGGAGGGAGTGAGGCTGGGGTCAGAGGAGGGAGTGAGGCTGGGGTCAGAGGAGGGAGTGAGGCTGGGGTCAGAGGAGGGAGTGAGGCTGGGGTCAGAGGAGGGAGTGAGGCTGGGGTCAGAGGAGGGAGTGAGGCTGGGGTCAGAGGAGGGAGTGAGGCTGGGGTCAGAGGAGGGAGTGAGGCTGGGGTCAGAGGAGGGAGTGAGGCTGGGGTCAGAGGAGGGTGTGAGGCTGGGGTCAGAGGAGGGAGTGAGGCTGGGGTCAGAGGAGGGAGTGAGGCTGGGGTCAGAGGAGGGAGTGAGGCTGGGGTCAGAGGAGGGAGTGAGGCTGGGGTCAGAGGAGGGAGTGAGGCTGGGGTCAGAGGAGGGAGTGAGGCTGGGGTCAGAGGAGGGAGTGAGGCTGGGGTCAGAGGAGGGAGTGAGGCTGGGGTCAGAGGAGGGAGTGAGGCTGGGGTCAGAGGAGGGAGTGAGGCTGGGGTCAGAGGAGGGAGTGAGGCTGGGGTCAGAGGAGGGAGTGAGGCTGGGGTCAGAGGAGGGAGTGAGGCTGGGGTCAGAGGAGGGAGTGAGGCTGGGGTCAGAGGAGGGAGTGAGGCTGGGGTCAGAGGAGGGAGTGAGGCTGGGGTCAGAGGAGGGAGTGAGGCTGGGGTCAGAGGAGGGAGTGAGGCTGGGGTCAGAGGAGGGAGTGAGGCTGGGGTCAGAGGAGGGAGTGAGGCTGGGGTCAGAGGAGGGAGTGAGGCTGGGGTCAGAGGAGGGAGTGAGGCTGGGGTCAGAGGAGGGAGTGAGGCTGGAGTCAGAGGAGGGAGTGAGGGTGAGGAATGAGGAGGGAGTGAGGGTGAAGTCTAAGGATGGGGGTGAGGGTGGAGTCTAAGGAGGGGGTGAAGGTGGAGTCTAAGGAGGGGTGAGGTCCGAGGCTGTGCTGAGGGTGATGTCCGGGGGGCTATAGTGAAGATGAGGTCCGGGGGAGGGGGGGGGGGGGGGGGGGGGGGGGGGAGGAGGGGGGGGAAATAGAGAGATGGGGTGGTTTGTGCAGGGGTGAGATCCAGGGGAGGGGTTGGCGGGGGGGGGGGGTAGAATCCTGAGATTGGGGTGAGAGCAGATCCGAACATTATCCCCTTCTCTGCCTTTGAGCCTTCCAGACAGCCTTTTAACTCAACATCAATTGACGTGCAGCCCAGAGATAAGGCCGGACCTCTGCTTTCCTCATCCCCAAAGGAATAAAGGGTTCTGGTGTTCGGACGGGAAAGTGGAGCTGAGTCCACAAAAGATCAGCCATGATCTCATTGAATGGCGGAGCAGGCTCGAGGGGCCAGATGGCCTCGTCCTGCTCCTAGTTCTTATGTTCTTATCCCCATCCCTTTGTATCCCACACTTTCCTACTTTCAGCTCGGGGAGTGTTCGTGTTGGGGGAGGGAGCTCCAAGCAGGGCAATGGCTGCACAATGGGAAGTGACCAAAGGGGTTAATCTGACCCATGACAGTATCAGGCGAGACCATCATCTGCTTTGAGAACGCTACGCTGTAAAGTCTCTGAGGCAAGACAAGTAACAGCAGCTGCTGGACAATCATGCTGCAGTTGGAAAAAGGCTCACTTTTAATTTGATTTTAATGATCCCAATATTGAACAAAGTTTAAAGCACAGAAAAAGGCCATGTAGCCCATCTAGTTATATGTTCTTCACCACCCTCTTCACCGTCCCTATTAAAATATCCTTCAGTTGCTTTATCCCTCATCTGACTTCACCTTCAAAAAGTGTCCGCTAATTGCCTCAATCTCTCCCGGTGGGGTTCCTCACTCTCACTACTCTCCGGGGTGAAGAGGTTTCTCCTGAATTCCCGACTGGGGTTGTTTTAGTGCTTGTCCTATATTTATGAGCCCTCGTTCTGAACTGAAAAGTAGGGAGGTTACACTAAACCTGTATTGAACCGTGGTTAGACCACAATTAAAGAGCAAACTCCACAGTCACCCATTAAAGACAGGTGGCAAAAAAGATTTACAAGGGTGATCGAAGAAAAGTGTGGGTACAGATATCGGGAAGGGACTGACAGGCGGAGTCTCTTTTCGGTTGAAAATAGAAGGTTGAGGGGTGATCAAATAGAGGTTTTTAAACCTATTGAATGTAACGTCAACACAGCGAGGATGCTGGGAGATTTGGGTTTACATGAGGAGGAACATCGGCTGGATATAAAACTCCGCCAATGTGCCACCTGGTAACTGTAGTTACTCAATGTAATGCTGCCCATTAGTGTCCTTGAGGCCACTGACAAAAGGCTTCAAGATATTCGCCTCATCATAGAATTCCTACAGCGTAGAAGGAAGCCATTCAGCGCATCAAGTCTGCACCGACCCTCCGAAAGTGCACCCTGCCTAGGCCCACTCCTCCGCCCTATCCTCGGAATCCCAACTAACCTTTCTAACACTAAGGGCCAATTTATCGTGGCCAACCTACCTAACCTGCACATCTTTGGAATGTGGGGGAAAACCGGAGCACCAGGAGGAAACACAGGCAGGCAGGCACGGGAGGGAGGGGAGGGGGTAGTGCAAACTCCACAGTCACCCAAAGTCGCAATCGAACCCAGGTCCCTGGCGCCATAAAACTCAATCCATCTCTAGCAATTAGAACCAAGCTCCTGCAGAGACTGGAGCATTAATCATAGAATTTATAGAATCTACAGTGCAGAAAGAGGCCATTCGGCCCATCGAGACTGCATCAGCCCTTGGAAAGAGGATCCAGTTAACAAGTGGCAGTGTGGCCAAATGGTCTAAGGCGCTGATTAGCACAGTTGCTTCACAGCACCAGGGTCCCAGGTTCGATTCCCGGCTTGGGTCACTGTCTGTGCGGAGTCTGCACATTTTCCCCGTGTGTACATGGGTTTCCTCCGGGAGCTCCGGTTTCCTCCCATAGTCCAAAGATGTGCAGGTTAGGTGGAGTAGCCATGATAAATTGCCGTGTCCAAAATTGCCCTTAGTGTTGGGTGGGGTTACTGGGTTATGGGGATAGGGTCGAGGTGTGGGCTTAGGTGCGGTGCTCTTTCCAAGAGCCGGTGCAGACTCGATGGGCCGAATTGCCTCCTTCTGAACTGTAAATTCTCTGATGATAAATTACACATATAAATGTTAGATGGTACATTTTGGTAGGAGGAATAGGGAGATCACTCATTGCTTGCAAAGTACAAGTCTGGTTGAGGCATAGGTCCAAGGAAACCTCAGAGTAAAATTACAGCAGTAACGAACAGTGCTGCTTCAGATTGCCAAGCCCAATACAGAAAAGCAAACCAAGCAAGAGGCTTTGCTGCCAGAGTGATAGAATTAAAAAGGAAATGATATTAATCCCGAGGGTGATACCAGAAATACGTAGGTGTACGTATCAGGAAAGGTTTGACAGGCTGGGTCTCTTCTCTCTTGAAAAAAGGCTGAGGCGTGACCTGATAGAGGTTTTTAAAACTATGAAAGGCTTTGAGTGGATGCAGAGAGAATATTTCCACTTGTAGGGAAGAGCAAAACTAGAGGCCACCATCATAGGATAGTCAGCAAGAAATCCAATAGGGATTTCAAGGAAGCTTTTTTTAACCCCACTACCATTGAAAAGTTACAGTTCAGAGAGAAGTCATTCATCCCACTGTGTCTGCGACGATACAACAAATATATAACACATATGTACACGTAGTGAATGTACTTAAGGGAAAACTAGATAACTGTATGAGGGAGAAGGGAAGAGGGTTACAATGAGAATTTATTTATTATTTTTAAAAATAAATTTAGAGTACCCAATTCATTTTTTCCAATTAAGGGGCAATTTAGCGTGGCCAATCTACCTATCCTGCACATTTTTGGGTTGTGGGGGCGAAATCCACACAAACACGGGGAGAATGTGCAAAGTCCACACAGACAGTGACCCAGAGCCGGGATCGAACCTGGGACCTCGGCGCCGTGAGGCAACTGTGCTAACCACTTGCGCCACCGTGCTGCCCCTACAATGAGAATTTAAACGAGGAAAAAGATGGGAGGAGGCGCGAGTGGAACATAAACACCAGTATGGACTGAACAGCATTTTTCTGTGCTGTATATCAAATGTGAATCCCATATAAAATGAGAAGGAAGGCTCGAACAGTATAAAACACTAGATAAACTGCAGCTAGAGCAGTGTGCAGTTCTAGTCACTACACTTACAGGAGGGATGTGATCACACTAGGAAGGGGTACAAAGGAGATTTACTAAAGTTGTTGCCGGTACTGGTGAATTCCCGCGATGAGGAAAGATTGGATAGGCTGGGATTGTTTCTTTGGAACAGAGGGGCTGAGCGATGTGTCGGCGGTGTATAAAACGACAAGGGGCCGAGATAGAATGGAGCGGAAGGTCCTATTTCCCTTAACATAGCAGTGGTGACACTCTAACACTTTACTTTCAAAGTTGTTCACTCCTCACTGGGCTCAGGTGCCCATACTACATGAGTCGGAGTCTAGATTGTGACCAGTCAGGCTATTTGGCATGGGTATGCATCAAGGCTGAGGTGTCATTCTGCCCTCAACTTACACCCGACCTCCACAGCTCCTGTATTGTTGGAGTCACTGACGACGACCAACAGCAAGAAGCCGGACTGATTAAGCACTCCCACCTCCCTACCCCAGAAGAGGATAAACACCATATACCTACTTAACAAGTCAACTGCCACGTAAAGTTTTGCATTTGACCCAACACATTCTGATAAAATGGAAGAGCGGTTGAACACTTTACCCATTGGAGTTTAGAATAATGAGGTGATCTCATTGAAACATACAAGATCCTGCAGGAGGCTTGATGGAGTGGATACGGAGAGGGATTTTAAAATTATTTCAAACGTTGTGGACATCACGGGCGAGGCCAGTACTTTTAGTGCCCATTCTTATAATTGCCTTTGAGGTGGTGGTGAGCTGCCTTCTTGAAATGCTGCCATCCACATGGTGCAAGTATACCCACAGTGCTGGGTGGTTGGGGGGGGGGGGGTGTTCAAGGATTTTGGCCCAGTGGCAATGAAGGAACTGTGATACAGTTCCAAATCAGGATGGTGTGAAAGGAGCCTGGGTGAATTGTAGTGCACTTTGTAGATGGCAAACATAGATACATGGAACATACAGTGCAGGAGGCCATTCGGCCCATCGAGTCTGACCCGACCCACTTACGCCCTCACCCAACCTATCCCCATAACCCCTCCTAACCTTTTTGGATGCTAAGGGCAATTTAGCATGGCCATTCCACCTAACCTGCACGTCTTTGGACTGTGGGAGGAAACCGGAGCACCCGAAGGAAACCCACACAGACACTGGGAGGATGTGCAGACTCCACACAGACGGTGACCCAGCAGGGAATCGAACCTGGCGCTGTGAAGCCACAGTGCTAGTCACATGTGCTACCATGCTGTTACTGTGCACCAGTGCTGAAGGGAGTGAATATTTAAGGTGTTGGATGGGGTGCCAATCTAGCAGGCTGTTGTGCACTGGATGGTGTTGCACTCATTCAGGCAGGTGGAGAGCATTCCATCACACTCCTGACTTCAGTCACAATAGAATTCCCTACAGTGCAGAGGAAGGCCATTCGGCCCAGCAGTGCTGCCTGTGCCACATACGGTACCTTTTAGATGGTCAACAGGCTTTGGGGAGGTCAGGAGGCGAGTCACACTCCTAATCTCTGATCTGCACTTGCAGCACAGCGGCTGGTTAAGTTAATTTTCTGGTCAATAGTAACCCCCCCCTCCCCCCGCCCCCGGATGTTGATACGCGATTCAGCAATGTTAAGGGACGACAGCTACTCCTATTTCGAAGTCCAATGTGAAGGGCCTGCAAAGTTGGTAAACAGAATTGGAACATGCCCAGTGGAGCAATGGACAATGCAATGTACTAAGTTTCCATAGAGGGTTGCATTTTAAAACGCCAAAGAAAATGTACTTTAAAAAAAAAAATGGTAATACACCGCTTTGAAGGACTACATAAAATGGGGAGTTTTATTTTGAGCTGGAGAGAAAGTAACTGACTGGAATCCCAAGCTTGCAAGTTTATTGTTAAATGTACGTACGGGAATTAAAAAATTGCACAGAAACAAGGCAGCATGTCTATCGCTTGGGGGTTGGCCGGCCTCGCACCCCAAACCCTGGATAACGCATATATCACAAACAAAGGAGTGGAGGCTAATATACTATGCAGGTTTCGGGATCGGTCGTCAATCACACTACACAGCGCCCCCACATGAACCCCTGTATAACGCATAGCCCACACGCCGCCCACAGGAGAATGCGAATGCCTTACACAGCTTACGGGGCTCGAAAGTAAATCGTCCACCACGCCGCGGGGCAGCCCGCCCGCCAATCTGCATAGCATATGCCTTCACATTCCAATGGTGGCCCACGGATACGTTGCACAGGCTGCGGGGTGCAGCAGTCAGTCAACATCGCCTCACCCCTAACCCTGTATAACGCAATCCCTGCAAGCCAACGCCAGTGAGAGGCGATGCCTCACGCAGACGGTGGGGTTCGGCAATCGATCGTCCCGTTACCCTCCGCCCCCAAACCAGCATATGGCATTCCCTCGCAAGCCAACGGGAGGGGGAGCCAATGAGCAACACAGGGACCGGGGTACCCGCTGTCAATCAACCGCCTCCTCTCCCCCCCCGCCCTCCACCCACCTCTCCGCCTCACAAAGCGCCCCAGACCCATGGCCGCCGTGGACTCGGAGCCAACGGAGGAACAAGGAGCGGGGAAGACGCAAAGGATAGGCCTCGGTTTTAGATGTAAGCCGGAAAGGGATTTGACGAGGATGGGGGGTGAAGAGGATTCCGAGCGACCCGGGTGACGGGGGGAGGGGCGGTGGTTTTTACTCGGAAAGAGGAATTCCCTCCCCTCAGCGACTCTCTCACCTCAGCATCCAGGGAAGCCATGGCTCCCGGCCCGTGACGTCATGGCGCAGCGACAGGGCGGGGTCTAGCGGCTGGAGGGGCGGGGCCTATCCTTAAAGGGCAAGCACTCTTAAAGGAGCAGCGTCCCCCCCCCCCCCCAATTTCATTTCATAGAATCATAGAATTTACAGTGCAGAATTCGGCCCATCGAGTCTGCACCGGCCCTTGGAAAGAGCACCCTACTTAGGCCCACACCTCCACCCTATCCCCGTAACTCGGAAACCCCACCCAAGGATTTTGGACACTGAGGGCAATTTAGCATGGCCAATCCACCTAACCTGCACATCTTTGGACTGTGGGAAGAAACCGGAGCACCCGGAGAAAACCCACGCAGACACTGGGAGAACGTGCAGACTCCGCACAGACAGTGACCCAAGCCGGGAATCAAACCTGGGCCCCTGGAGTTGTGAAGCAACTTTGCTAACCGTGCTGCCCATTTTATGCTTTCATGGGATTGATAAGGCCCACATTTGTTGCCCATCTCTGATTGCTCTTTAACTGAATAGTTAGGGATTTGATTTATTGTCACGTGTACCGAGGTACAGTGAAAAGTATTGTTCTGCGTACAGTCCAGACAGATCGTTCCATACGTGAAAAAAACATAGGACATAAGATAAATATATAATGCAAATACACAGACATCGGGTGAAGCATACGGACTGTAGTGCTACTCAGTAGAGAATATGCGTGGAGAGATCAGATCAGTCCACAAGAGGGTCATTCAGGAGTCTGGTAACAGCAGGGAAGAAGCTGTTTTTGAATCTGTTAGTGTGTGTTCTCAGACTTTTGTATCTCCTGCCTAATGGATGAAGTTGGAAGAGAGATTAACCCAGGTGGGAGGGACCTTTGATTATGCTGCCCCTTCCCCAAGGCAGCATAAGGTATAGACAGAGTCCATGGATGGGAGGTGGTCTCACCTGATGGACAGGGCTGTGTCCGTGACTGTTTGTAGTTTCCTACAGTCTTGGGCCGAGCAGTTGCCATACGAGGCTGTGATGCAACCACATAGGATGTTTACTATAGTGCATCTGTGAAAATTGGTAAGAGCCAATGTGGACATGCCAAATTTCCTTAGTTTCCTGAGGAAGTTTAGGCGCTGTTTGCTTTGTGGTGGCAGCGTCGACGTGGGTGGACCAGGACAAATTGTTGGTGATGTGCACATCGAGGCTTTCAAGGTCATCCCAGAGGATATTTAAGAGTCATAGAAATGAGGAGCAGGGGTAGGCTATTCGGCCCTTTGAGTCTCCTCTGCCATTCAATATGAACATGGCTGATCCTCGACCTGAGCGCCATACTCCGGCTTTCTCCCCCTACCCCTTGATGCCATTAAAAGCTAAAAAATGATTTATCTTTTTCTTAAATACATTCAGTGACTTGGCTTCCTCAGTGTTCTGTGGTAGAGAATCCCACAGGTTCACTACCCTTGAATGAAGAAATATTATTCATCTCAGTCTTGAATGATCTACCCTGTACCCTGAGACTGTACCCCCTGGTTCTAGATTTCCCAACCAGAGAAAACATGCTCACTGCATCTAGACAGTCCAGCCCTGTTGGGATTTTATACGTTTCAATCAGACCTCCTCTCTTCCTCTAAACGCAAGTAAATACAGGACCAGCCGAACCAATCTGTCCTGATAGGACAGTCCCGCCAAACCCTGTAACAACCTACTGCTTTGTTGGAGTCACATGTAGGCCAGACCAGGTGAGGGCAGCAGATTTCCTTCCCGAAAGAATATTAGCCAATCAGATGGATTGTTAACCACAATCGATGATAGTTTCATGGTCACCGTTAATGAGACAAGCTTTCAATTCCTGATTTTATCGTTTGAATTTAATTTCCACCAGCTGCCACGGTAGGGTTTGATTCAGTCCACAGAGCAGAAGACTGGGCCTCTGGACTACTAGTCTGGCGACCACTCTGACACTATCTCTGCAACTGAACCACCTCTTTGGAGACCCGCCACCACCAGACACTCGTGCCCATTTGCACAAAAGTTTATTTCCTTTTCATGCCTGCACAAAAATGTAATGTGCACCAAATTTAAAACAATGAAGCAATTTTTCTTTCCAAATTCAATGGGCGGGTTTCTCCGTAGCCCAACGCCAAAATCGAGAATGTCGATCAGGCAGAGAATGGCTCCCGATGGCAAAATCAGGACAGGCGCCGGTTTGCCGCAGGTTCGCGATGCTCCGCCCCCTCCAAATCGGCGTCATCGGGATCGCGCGCCGCGCGCAGCTGGAACCCTGTCGGAGCGCCGTAGCCGGCCCACCCGCAAAGCTCCGCCTCCGATGGGCCGAGGGCCATGTGTGGTCCCAGCAGTCGGGAACCCGGCCTGCCTGCTGCGGACAGTGCCCAGCGCCGTCACATTCGCCCAAGATCCGTGCCGCTGGCCGGGGGGCTTCTGCTAGGGCTGAGGGGGGGGGGGGGGCAGGAGGTGGGGTCGGGGTGGGCGGGTACGCGGTCCAGCATGGCCGGCGCCATGTTTTCCGGTGCGGGTGTAGGCGTGCGCGGATGCAGCTTGTCAGCCCTGCGCACGTGCAGCGTGGGACCCAGCGATTCTCTGCCCCTTTTTTGCATTGCCCGCGGGTGTCCCACGCGGCGGCGGTGCTAGCCTCTCACCGGGGGGGGGGGGGGGGGGGGATTTTGTAAGTTTCTTTGATGTTTTGATACCTGTTTATTACAGTTCCCCGCCAGGACTGTCACCCTGTCTTCTTTGATTACTCTGGGCGCTATTTAATGAGGTAAAAATCTGGGTCCCGTTTTGTGCGTGTTCAGCACTGAGAACGACCCACTATCGAACAGGATTCTTTTTTTAGCCTCGGTGGGGAACACCCTGCCCAGGCCCACTTACCTTCATTTCCCTGCAAGACGAGGTTGGGGTGTCATTTTTAAATGCCTCCCCGATCTCACGATTATCCCCAACCTCGGCCTCCCGACTCCCCCAGTGCTCCAACTTACCTGTTAGGGGACCCTCGAGACCCCCTCACCCCACCTCATAAGGGCAACGCACCCCGGCATGGGCCTTCAATCCCAGGACTTGGGAGAATCCAGTGCTGACATATTTGAGTGAGCTTAACTGCTCGCTTAAATATGTAAATCTGGACCACACCCAGTGAGGGCAAGATCCAGATCACAACATCTCACGACATCTAAGGAGATCTAATCCTCGCGAGAGGATTTTTAAAAAATTTAAAGTATCCAATTATTATTATTTTTTTCCCCCCAATTAACGTGCAATTTAGTGTGGCCAATCCACCTAACCTGTACATCTTTGGGTTGTGGGGGTGAAACCCCCGCAGACATGGGGAGAATGTGCAAACTCCACACAGACAGTGACCCAGGGCCAGGATCCAAACCCGGGTCCTCAGCGCCGCAGTCCCAGTGCTAACCACTGCGCCACATGCCGCCCCTCTCGCCAGATTTAACGGCCTTGCCGTGACACCGAGTTGGGCGCGATGAGGCCGGTCGATGGCGCCCTCTATTTAATATTTTTTCTTTTTCAAAATCTGTACCCAGGTCCCTCTGTTCATGTACCCCCATTTAGAATTGTATCCATAGTTTTAAATCGTCCCTTCGTGTTCTGCCTACCAAAATCGCCTCACATTTCTCTGCATTTGAGCGCCATCTGCCACTTGTCTGCCCATTCCATTGTCTATGTCCTTTTGTAGTTCTTGAGTTCCCAATACTTCCAAGTTTTGTATCATGCACAAATGGGGCCCTGCACACCCAAGGCCTAGGTCATTATTAGGTACCAGGAAGACCAAGGATTCCAGCACCAACCCTTGGGTGAAACTCCACTTCAAACCTTCTTCCAGCCCATAAAGTACCCATTAACCAGCAATGTCTACTGTCAGTCAACCAATTTTGTGTCCACATTGCTACTGTCCTTTTTATTCCATGAGCTATAACTTTTCTCACACATTATATCCAAATTCCTTTTGGAAGTCCCATGTCCCGGGCAGCACGGTAGCACAAGTGATTAGCACTGTGGCTTCACAGCGCCAGGGTCCCATGTTCGATTCCCTGCTGGGTCACTGGCTGTGCGGAGTCTGCATGTTCTCCCCGTGTCTGCTTGGGTTTCCTCCGGGTGCTCCGTTTTCCTCCCACAGTCCAAAGACTTGCAGGGTAAGTGGATTGGCCATGATAAATTGCCCTTAGTGACCAAAAAAGGTTAGGAGGGGTTATTGGGTTACGGGGATAGGATGGAACTGAGGGCTTAAATGGGTCAGTGCAAACTCGATGGGCCGAATGGCCTCCTTCTGTACTGTATGTTCACTGTACAACACGTCAACAGCATTACGTGGCCCTTTGTCACCTCTTCGAAGAATCTAGCAAGTTAGTTAAATATGATTTTCCCTTCAGAAATCCATGTTGCCTTTCCTTAATTAACCCTCATTTGCCCATGGGACGATTAATTTTGTCCAGAATTATTGCCTTTAGATATTTCTCCACCACCAAAGTTAAACTGACTGAGCTGTCGTTCCTGGGCTGATCATTACACCCTTTTTGAACACGGGTGTAACATTTACAGTTCTCCAGTCCTTTGGCGCCATCATTAAGTCTAAGGAAGACTGGAAAATACGACCAGTGCCCCTGAAGTTTCAAAGCTCACTTCCTTCATCATCCTTGGGTGCATCTCACTCAATCCTGGTACCTTATCAACTTTAAGTACAGGCAGCCTATTCAATGCTTCCTCCTTATCAATTTTAAACCCTTCCAGTTTCTGAACTCCCTCTTCTTTAGTCATGACCTGGGTAGGATCGTTTTTATAAAGTATTACATTTATTATCCTCTTCTGCCATGCAAAATCAACCCCACTTTTCCTTTTCCCACACTTTTACTATTTATATGCCGACAGAGGATTTGGGCATCCCCTTTTATGGTAGCTGCCAGTCTCTCCTCATACTCTCACTTTGCTTCTCTGATTTATTTTTTCACTTCTCCTCTGAGCCTTCCGTGCTCAGCCTGGTTCTCAGTTGTATTATCCCCCTGACATCTGTCACAGGCGCCCTTTTACTGCTTCATCGTAATTTCTTTCTCTTTTGTCATCCAGGGAGCTCTGGATTTATTTGCCCAGCTTTTTACATTCATGGGAATACACCTTGACTGTGTCTCAACTTTCTCTTCTTTGAAGGTATCCCTTTAAACCACTGTTTTTCCTGCCAATCTTTGATTCCAGTTTACCTGGGCCAGGTCCATTCTTACCCCATTGAAGTTGGTTTTCGCCCAGTTAATTATTCTTACTCCAGATTGTTCTTTGTCCTTTTTCATCGACAACCTAAATGTTCACTGTTCCTTCAGTGTTCCGCTGTTGACGCTTGATTCCCTTGGCCTGTCTCATTTTCAAGAACCTGGGGGGGGCGGTTCTCCGAGCCCCGACGCCGGCGTGCGATTCTCCGAGGTGCGGAGAATAGGCGCCATTCGCGCCGGCGCGGTGCCGATCGCGGGCCGCCGATTCTCCGGCCCGGAAGGGCCGAGCGGCCGCGCGGATACGACAGCGTCGTATCACCCCTGGTCGCTGCCGGCGGGAACTCTGCGCGAGCGTTCGGGGGGCGGCCTGTGGGGGGGGGGGGGGGCAGGGGGGCTCCTTCACCCGGGGGGGGGCCTCCAATGGGGTCTGGCCCGCGATCGGAGCCCACCGATCGGCGACTCGGCCACTCCCCCCCCCCTACTTCCTACTTCCCTGCCCGGCCAGTCCCTGAACACCGACGCCATGTTGAGTCGGGGCCGGCGCGCTAACGAAGTTCCCCGCGCATGCGCAGGTTGGTGCTGCCCAACTGCGCATTCCCGGGTTGACGCGACGCTCATTTGGCGCCGGGAAAGGAGAGCGCCATGCTGGCCCCCTGTGGGGGACAGAATAGGTCGTACCCGGGCCCGGTTCGCTCTGTCGTGAAAGGCGACGGCGCGAACACTTGGGCTCCATTTGGGAGAATCGCCCCCCCCCTGATCTACCAATGACTCCTTTCAGATTCGACTGAAAATATACTGCTATGGAAAACTCTCCTGAACACACTCGAGGAACTCTTGCCCCTCTTCCTATTACACTACTGTAATCTTCATCTATATTTGGTGATTGAAGTTTTCCATTCTGACTACTCAATGATTAGAAGCATAGGAAATAGGAGCAGGAATAGGCCATTCGTCCCTTCAAGCCTGGTCCGTCATTCATTATGGTCATCGCTGATCTTCCTTTGATCCCTTTAGCCCCAGGAGCTATATCTAATTCCTTCTTGAAAACATACAATGTTTTGGCCTCAATTGGCTTTGCGGTAGTGATTCCACAGGCTAACCACTTTGGGTGAAGACATTTCTCATCATCTTTTATGGTTCTTGGGTTCAGGTGTAGTCCCTCTGGATTGGAAAATTGCACATGTCACTCCACTTTTTTTGAGAGTACCCAATTCTTTTTTTCCCAATTAAGGGGCAATTTAGCGTGGCCAATCCACCTACCCTGCACATCTTTGGGTTGTGGGGGCGAAACCCACGCAAACACGGAGAGAATGTGCAAACTCCACACGGACAGTGACCCAGAGCCGGGATTGAACCCGGGTCTTCGGTGCCGTGAGCCAGCAGTGCTAACCACTGGGTCACTATGCTGCCCTACTGGAGTCTATAATCAGGGATGAGGTAACTGAACATCTCAAAAAAATTTCAGTCGATCAGAGAGAGCCAGCATGGATACGTGAAGGGAAGGTCATTCCTAAGTAATCTTCTTGAATTTTTTGAAGAGGTGACTAAGGTCGCGGAAAGGGGAATGTCGATGGATGTACTTTACAGGGACTTACAGAAGGCATTTGATTAAGTGCCACATAAGAGATTATTAACTACGGTGGAAGCTCACTGAGTTGAGGGATTATTGGCATGGTTAGGAAATTAGTTGAGTGGCAGGTGACAGAGAGTGGGGATAATGGGTAATTACTCTAATTGGTAGAATGTGACGAGTGATGTAGCACAGGGTACGTTGTGCCTCAATTATTCGCACTATTTATGAATGATTTGGATGATGGCATTGAAAGTCATATATCCAAATTTGCAGATGATACAAAGTTAGGTGGCATTGCAGACAGCCTAGATGGTAGCATAAGATATTGACAGACTAGATCACTGGGCAAAATTGTGGCATGTGAAATTCAATGCAAGCAAGTGTGAAGTTGCCAATTTTGGACCAAAAAAGGAAGAGGTTAGGTACAGTGGATGGCCAAAGAGACTTGGGGTTCAGGTGCATGGATCCTTAAAGTGTCACGAACAAGTGCAGAAAATAATCAAAATAGCTAATGGAATGCCAGCATTTACATCTAGAGGATTGAATATATAGACACAAAGGTTATGCTGCAGTTATATAAAACCCTGATTAGACCCCACTTGGAGTGCTGTGAGCAGTTCTGGGCACCACACCTCAGGAAGGATATATTGGCCTTGGAGGGAGTGCAACGGTGGTTAACTAAAATTATACCTGAACTAGAGTGGTTAAATTACGAGGCGAGATAACACAAATTAGGCTTGTTTTCGCTGGAATTTAGAAGGTTACGGGGTTATCTGATTGAAGATATTGACAGGGTTGATAAATAATAACCTATTTCCGCTGGTTGGAGATTCTAAACCTTGAGGGCATAGTTGAAAAATTCGGGCTAGACCATTCAGGAGAGATGTTCAGAAGAACTTCTTCACTCAAAGGGTAGTACAAACAGTTGAAGCTCGAACGGTTGTTAATTTTAAATCTGAGGTCGGTCGATTTTTGTGAAGCGAAGATATTAAGGAATATGGGCCAAATATGGTTAGGCCACAAATCAGCCATGATCTCATTAAATGGCAGTACAGGTTCAAGGGGCTGAATGGCATAATCCTGTCTGTGTGGAGTTTGCACATTCTCCCCGTGTCTATGTGGGTCTCACCCCCCACAACTCAAAGATGTGCAAGGTAGGTGGATTGACCATTCCAAATTCCCCCCTAATTGGGAAAAAAAGAGAGAATTGGGTCTTCTAAATTTATTTTTAATAAGGATTCGGTAATGAATGCTGGCCTGGCCAGCGACAGCGATACCCCTCGAATGAATGGGGAGAAAAATCCAGGAGGGAATTCAGGAGAAATTTCTTCAGCAAAGAGTGGTGGGGATGTGGAACCCGCTACCACAGGGAGTGGTTGAAGTGAATAGTGTTGATGTATTTAAGCAGAGGCTAGACAGGTATGTGAGGGAGAAGAGAAAAGAGGATTAACGATGATAGATTTAAACACATTTAAACACAAGTGGAACATACACACCAGTACAGACTAGTTGGTCTGAATGGCCTCTTTATGTGTTGTTTATCCAGTGCGGTATAATTATCAGCAGTAGGTTAACAGACCTTTTTGTTTCTTTATTTGAAACAGTTTGAAAAGCAATGGCATCGGGAGAGGTTCTTCAGTTCCAGTTTCTTCATCACGAGTCAACGACTCTGAAGAAGATGAACCAGCTGCGGATGGAGAGGCGTTTCTGCGACGTGACCATCGTGACGGAGCAGGTGCGGTTCTCCGCGCACCGGGTGGTGCTGGCGGCCTGCTCGCCCTTCCTGCGTGACCAGTTCCTCCTCAACCCGTCCAAGGAGGTGCAGGTGGCACTGAGCGAGAGCGAGGAGATGCTCTCCCGCCTCCTGCTCTCGTGCTACACGGGGGTGCTGCACTTCCCCTTCAAGGAGGTGGTGAACTATCTGACAACAGCCAGCTACCTGCAGATGGACCACGTGGTGGAGGAGTGCAGGCGGGCACTGTCAAGATACATTGACCCCCGCATCAAGATCAAGGAGGACGGCGGCGGGCCAGAGGTTCGCATCCAGGCCCAAATCCAGTCCCAGATCCAAATCCAGGCACGGGCCCAGCGGGAGGCCGAGGTCAAGTCCGAGTCCGAGGAGAATGAAGAGGCCGACGATGTTTATGTAATCATCGATACCGACAGCCCAGCGGCAGAACCTTCCGGAAGCCAGCAACAGGCCTACCCCGATCTCTCTGAGGCGACAGACGAGGAGGAGGGCTGTATGCTGATCAGCGGTGCCTACCCCGAGGATGAGGACAGCTCGGCCAGTGAGGAGTGCAGGGCTGCCTTTCCCATCATGCCCCGGACACCCCCCAGCTCCCGGGCAAACCCGGCTGCCCCCTGCCCCCAGCCCATTCACTGCAGCGAGTGCGCACAGGCCTTCCAGCACCCGGAGCACCTGGTGGCCCACATGAAGGCCCACAAGCTCTTCATGTGCCCCAGGTGTGGCAAAGTGTTCAGCCAGCGGGTCAACCTGGCCAGGCATATCCATGTGCATACAGGTATCAAGCCTTACCTCTGCACCGTCTGCGGCAAGACATTCACCCAGAACCGGTCGCTGAAGGATCACATGAACCTGCACAGCGGCGCCAGGCCTCACCACTGCCACTACTGCAACATGAGCTTCGCCCATAAGCCTGCTCTCCGCAGGCATCTCAAAGAGCAACACGGCAAGACCACAGCTGATAACTGCAAGTTAGCCGAGCTCGGACACTGAGCTCTTGTAGAGGTCTCCCTCGCTCTGTGGAGACCCGCTGGGGTCTCCCTCGCTCTGCGGTCTGGCGTGGGGGTCTCCATCGCTCTGTTAGAATCTCAGCAACATTTCTCTGACTCCACAGACTGGTGCGGTGGGCCTCCCTCGCTCTGTGGACTGGTGTAGCAGTTTCCCTCGCTCTGTGGACTGGTGTAGCAGTTTCCCTCGCTCTGTGGACTGGTGTAGCAGTCTCCCTCGCTCTGTGGACTGGTGTAGCAGTCTCCCTCGCTCTGTGGACTGGTGCGGGGGTTCTCCCTCGCTCTGTGGACACCGGGATCAGTGAGTCTCCTCTTCTCTGTGGGCTTCTCTCGAACAGTTCCTCTTCCAGAAAGGACCATGAGTATCTTTTATGTGGAGAAAGCAGAAGTTTATAAAGAGAGACAGAGAAACGTTCATTTCTGTTTCTCCTTTTACAACCTCAGAACATCCCAAAGAGCTTCACAGCCAATCAAGTAATTCATTCTTTAAAAAAAAACATCGAATAATCTCTTCGTAAAAGAACAGTGACTGATACGATGAGAGAAATGCTGCAGACAGTGTGACAATGTCCAGATTATCCGCTGATTTTTTTCAGTGATGTTGCCGGAGGGTTCTGTACTTCGTTCCATACACAGTGGGGTTTGGGGGGGGGGGGGGGGGGGGGAGTACACCCTCGCTTCTCTTCCGAACAGTCAAACTGAGAAGGCAGGCTGTGGGGCTGGAGGGCTCCAGTTTTACACCTGATCCAAAAGTGGCTCGGTGGAACAATGGTTAGCACTGCTGCCTCACAGCTCCAGCAGTCCGGGTTCAATTCCGACCTCGGCTGAATGTCTGTGTGGAATCTGCACGTTCTCCCCGTGTCTGCGTGGGTTTCCTCCGGGTGCTCCGGTTTCCTCCCACAGTCCAAAGATGTGCAGGTTAGGTGGATTGGCCACTATAAATTGCCCCTTAGTGTCCAAAAGGTTAGGTGGGGTTACTGGGTTACAGGGATAGGGTGGGGGGGGTGTCTAGATAGGTGCTCTTTCAGAGGGTTGGTGCAGACTCGATGGGCTGAATGGCCTCTTTCTGCTCTGTAGGGATTCTATTTTATTCTGTTCGAAGGAAGGTACCTCAGACAGTGCGGTGCTCCCTCAGCACTGCAGTGGGAGGGTTAGCCTGGATTTTGTGCTCAAGGCTGGTACTCAACCTCCATGCCCAGAGGCAGCAATGCCAGCCACTATGGCCCCATTGGCATTTGACGGTATGTGTATCCCCCTTAAACGTAGAGCAGAATATTTTCCAGCTCCTTTAGGTGGCTGTTACACTGGGAGGCACCTGTGGGTGTGGATTCATCCGTGTGCTCCATTCATCAATTATTGGTCATAAAATCGATTATTGTTGTTAAATTACATGTTGTTAATTGTGGTAATCCTTGACCAGATTTGTGTCATCCCCAAATTCAATTTTTTTCAGTGCAGTTCCATAGGCTTAACAGCCACTGCCTCCATTTTCTTTCCTCTTTAATCCGCGTCGTTTTAGGTTTTGGCATTGGATGAACCATCCAGAGAGTGGCAGCTTCAGAATTCAACTTCAATTTAATTGATTTATAAAAATTAAATTATTAAATCCCAAAGATGTCATTCAAAGTGAATGTGAATCTGTCGTTAAAATAATAATAATTTTTATTAGTGTCACAAGTGGGGCTTACATTAACACTGCAATGAAGTTACTGTGAAAATCCCCGAGTCGCCACATTTCGGCGCCGGGTCGGGTACACAGAGGGAGAATTCAGAATGCCCAATTCACCGAGCGCGTCTTTCGGGACTTGTGGGAGGAAACGCACGCAGACACGGGGAGAGTGTGCAGACTCCACACAGGCAGTGACCTAAGCCGGGAATCGAACCAGGGTCTCTGCCGCTGGGAAGCAACAGTTCTAACCACTGTGCTACCCTGCCGCCCATCAACCTCAACTGGTTCACTAATGTCGCCTCAGGGGAGGAAATCTTACAATCCATTCTTTTTTTAAATTCAGTTACGGGATATGGGCGACGCGGTCAATACCAGCATTTGGTGCCATCCCATGTTGCCATTGGTGGTAAGCTGCCTTCTGGAACTGCTGCAGTTCCTGTGGTGGTTCACCCACAGTGCTGTTATCGGAAGGGAGTTCAAGGATTTTAACTCACCGACAATGAAGGAATGGCCGATATGTTTCCAAGTCAGGATGGTGTGTGGCTTGATGGGGAACCTCCAGACGGTGGTGTTCCCAGGCACCTGCTGCCCTTGTCCTAGGTGGTAGTGGTCATGGGTCCGTTCTGTTTGTGCGGGCCCCTGAAGGAGTAATTCACCTCCTGCCTCCTCCCCAGTGGCCCTGCAAATTGATCCCATTTGAAAGCCTCAGTCGACCCTGCTTCCGCCACACTCTCCGTCAGTGCATTCCAGATCTCACCCACTCGCTGGGCGTAAAGAGTTTTCCCCATGCTGCCATTGTTCCGTTTGCCAATTACCTTCAATCTGAGCACTCTCGTTCTCCGTCCTTCCACACCTTTTCCTCTGGCTGCAGCCCTCATGATTTTGAACGCCTCTTTCAAATCTCCTCCCAGTCTTCATTCCCCAAGGAAAACAGTCCCAGCCTCTCCAGTCTGTGAAGTTCCTCATCCCTGGAACCATGCTTGTGAATCATGTCTGAGACTCTGCACCTCCTCTAATGTCGTCACATCTTTCCTAAGGTGTGCAGAACTGCCCCCAATCCTCCGGGTGAGGCTGAGCCTGTGTTTTATACAGATTTAACATACCGTCCTTGCTTTTATCCTCAATGTCCCTATTAATGGCAGACGGAGTTCAATCCAGGCAAATACGAGGTGATGCATTTTGGAAGATCTAATTCAAGAGCGGACTATACGGTCAATGGAAGAGTCCTGGGGACAATTGATGTACAGAGAGATCTGGGAGTTCAGGTCCATTGTACCCTGAAGGTGGCAACGCAGGTCGATAGAGTGGTCAAGAAGGCATACAGCATGCTTGCCTTCATCGGACTGGGTATTGAGTACAAGAGTCGGCAGGTCATGTTACAGTTGTGTAGGACTTTGGTTAGGCCACATTTGGAATACTGCGTGCAGTTCTGGTCGCCACATTACCAGAAGGATGTGGATGCTTTAGAGAGGGTGCAGAGGAGGTTCACCAGGATGTTGCCTGGTATGGAGGGTGCTAGCTATGAAGAAAGGTTGAGTAGATTAGGATGGTTTTCGTTGGAAAGATGGAGGTTGAGGGGGGACCTGATTGAGGTCTACAAAATTATGAGAGGAATGGACAGGATGGATAGCAACAAGCTTTTTCCAAGAGTGGGGGTGTCAATTACAAGGGGTCACAATTTCAAGGTGAGAGGGGGAAAGTTTAAGGGAGATGTGCGTGGAAAGTTTTTTACGCAGAGGGTGGTGGGTGCCTGGAATGCTTGGCCAGCGGAGGTGGTAGAGGGGGGCACAATAGCATAATTTAAGATGCATCTAGACAGATATATGAACGGGCGGGGAACAGAGGGAAGTAGATCCTTGGAAAATAGAAGACAGGTTTAGATAAAGGATCTGGATCGGCGCAGGCTGGGAGGGCTGAAGGGCCTGTTCCTGTGCTGTAATTTTTCTTTGTTCTCTTTTGTTCTTTAATAAAACCTAGGAACCTGTACGCTTTATTATGCCACATTCAGTGATTTGTGCACAGATACACCCAGGCCCTCTGCTCCTGCACCCCGCCCCCCCCCCCCCCCCCCTTTATTTTATATTGGTTCTCTTGTATTCATCAGCCCCTTGTCTGCCCATTCCACCAGCCTTTCTGTGTCCTTTTGAAGTTTATTTTTATTCATTTACGGGATGTGGGCATCCCTGGTTAGACCAGCATTTATTGCCCGCCTCTAGCTGCCCTTCAGAAGATGGAAGTCAGCTGCCTTCTTGAACCGTTGCAGTCCCTACACCACAGACAGCCCAGCTCCACCCACACTCTGACATTACTGATAAACACCCATTTCTTAAAGGTACATTCTCATGACACTAGGCTTTGACTTGCCTTGGTAGCCACAGTATTAATGTGGCTGGTCCAATTCAGTTTCTGGTCAATGGAACTCCCCAGGATGTTGACCATGGAGGATCCAGCAATGGTCATGCCATTGAATGTCATGGGGAGATGATTGGATCCTCTCTTGTTGGAGATGACCATTGCCTGGCACTTATCACTATTCTCCTCACAGTTCAAATCACTCCCAAATCTTGAAGTCTGCCATCCTTCCCTGGCTCTGAGCCTGTACGTGATTCCAGACCCACAACCAAGCAGTCGAGCTGTCTTCTGCACCATTACGCTATTAAATATTGGTGACCACCGCTCGTTCTGCTCGGGGCAATCAAATTCCGGCCTTGATGGTGACTCCCATATCCAGAGAATTAATTTATCAAAAATCCGCAATGAAAACTTTATCCAGCATTCTTTCCTTGGTGGAATTGTGAGCCGGAGTGGCAAATTTGTCGAGCATAGCCTCTCGCTGGACTGCCTAAATATCTTTGAAAGTACACCAGAGAACAAGAGGGAAGAGCAGGAGTAGACCCCAAAGCCTGCTGTACCATTCAATATGATCATGGCTGATTATGAAATTCAACTCCACTTTCCCAGTCGCCCCCTTTATTTCCTGAGGGATCACAAATCTATCTGATCCAGTCTCACATGTGTTCAGTGGCGGAGCATCCACAACCCCTCGCGGTTTAGAATTGCTAAGACTCATATCCCCTTGAGTGAAACCACTTCTCTTCACCTCAGTCCTAAATAATCAGCCCCTTATGCTGAGCCTGGGCCCCGTGTTTTAGATCCCCCGAGCAGCAGTAACAATCTCTCAGTGTCCACCCTATAAAGCCCCCTCAGAATCTTGTAGGTTCATATATACATCACAAATAGGAGCAGGCGGAGGCCAATCAGCTGATCAGGGCTTATCATCCAATTCCCCCATATCCTTTGATCCCCTTCGGCCCAAGTGCTATATCTAACTGCATCTTGAAAACATACATTGTTTTGGTCTCAACTACTTCCCGTGGTCAGATGTTGATGACCCCTCATTCTGGTCTATGGAGTACCAGAAACAAAATGGGCCAGCTACATAAATACTGTGGCGACAAGGGCAGGTCAGAGACTAGGAATTCTGCAACAAGTCATTCATCTCCTGACTCCCCAAGGCTTGTCCATCATGCCCAAGGCACAGGTTAAGGGTGTGACTTTCCTGTATGAGTACAGCTCCAACAATACTCAAGGAGTTTGACACAATCTAGGACAAAGCAGCACGCTTAATTGGCACCCCATCCACCACCTTAGACATTCACTCCCTCCTCCATCAATGCACAGTGGTAACAGTGTGCGCTATATAGAAGATGCACTGCAATAATTTACCAAGACTCCTTCGACAGCACTTTCCAAGCCAGTAAGCTTTAGCTCTGAGAAGGACAGGGGCAGCAGACACAAGGGAACACCAGCATCTACAGGTTCTATAAGCCACATACCATCCTGACTTGGAAATATATCATTGTTACTTCATTGTCACCACAACTCCCTCCCACAACTTCACCACATGGACTGCAACGATTTAAGTAGGTGGCTTACCACCACCTCACTGGCTAAATAGCTGGCTTTTAATGCAGACCAAGGCAGGCCAGCAGCACGGTTCAATCCCCGTACCAGCCTCCCCGAACAGGCGGTGGAATATGGCGACTAGGGGCTTTTCACAGTAACTTCATTTGAAGCCTGCTTGTGACAATAAGCGATTTTCATTTCACCTTCTCAATGACAATTAGGAATGGACAATAAACATTGGCCATAAACTGTGGCTATTAGCACCCGGTTTCCCTGGGGTTCTGTGGCTATGACTCAACTTTCATTCTCACTCCACAGTATAAATATTTCTCACTGTCTCTGTCTGTTAGCTTTGACAAAGGGCCATCGGACTCGAAATGTTAGCTCTTTTCTCTCATTACAGATGCTTCCAGACCTGCTGAGACTCTCGAGCATTTTCTCTTTCGTTTCAGATTCCAGCATCCGCAATAATTTACTTTTATTAATAAACATTGACCTTGCCTGTGAGGCACCCAAGTGTACATTTTTTAAAAACTGACCTACAAACTTCCACCTTGCAGACAGATCGGATTTGGTTGATCTTGGAGAGACAATTCGGGAATTAGTCAGTTATAAAGTCATAGAAATCTACAGCACAGAAAGGGCCCTTTGGTCAATTGTGTCTGTCCCAGTCAAAAACAACCTCCTCAGTATTCTAATCCAATTTTCCAGCACTTGGCCAATAGCCTTGTATGCCTTGGCATCGCAAGTGCTCATCTAAATACTTCTTAAATGGGCAGCACGGTAGCGCAAGTGACTAGCACTGTGGCTTCACAGCACCATGTCCCAGGTTCGATTCCCCGCTGGGTCACTGTCTGTGCGGAGTCTATGTTCTCCCCATAGATCATAGAATTTACAGTGCAGATTGAGGCCATTCGGCCCATCGAGTCTGCACCGGCTCTTGGAAAGAGCACCCCACCCAAGGTCAACACCTCCACCCTATCCCCATAGCCCAGTAGCCCCACCCAACACTAAGGGCAATTTTAGACACTAAGGGCAATTTAGCATGGCCAATCCACCTAACCTGCACATCTTTGGACTGTGGGAGGAAACCGGAGCACCCGGAGGAAACCCACGCACACACGGGGAGGATGTGCAGACTCCACACAGACAGTGACCCAAGCCGGAATCTAACCTGGGACCCTGGAGCTGTGAAGCAATTGTGCTATCCACAATGCTGCCCCATGTCTGCGTGGGTTTCCCCCGGGTGCTCCAGTTTCCTCCCACAGTCCAAAGACATGCAGGTTAGGTGGATTGGCCATGCTAAATTGCCCTTAAGTGTCCAAAAGATTAGGAGGAGTTATTGGGATAACGGGGATGGGGTGGAAGTGAGGGCTTGAGTGTGTCGGTGCAGAGTCGATGGGCCGAATGGCCTTCTGCACTGTAAATTCTATGATGATGTTCTATGTTAAATGTTATGAGGGTCTCTGCCTCCACCACCCTTTCAGGCAGCGAGTTCCAGACTCCCACCACCCTGCAGAAAATATTTTTCCGCACATCCCCTTGAAACCTCCTGCCCCTTACCTTAAATCTATGCCCCCTGGTCATTGACCCCTCCACCAAGGGGAAAAGCTTCCTGTCTACTCTGTGCCCCTCCTAATTTTATACATTTCAGTCACATTCCCCCTCACCCTCCTCTGCTCCAAGGAAAACAACCACAGTCTATCCAAATCCTCTTCATAGCTATAACTCTCCAGCCCAATCAACATCCTGCTAAATCTCCTCTGCAGTTCTATCCCAACCCTTCCCTGCTGGTCGAGTATCATGGTAAGCCCTGTTGGAAGGATGCGAGTTTGTTCTCAGTTATTGCAATGTTCATTTTTTTCCATATTTGATTATGTGAGTCTGTTTACTATTGATGCTCACCGTGCTTGATTGGTTAAGCCTGGCTGTGGACTCAGAAGAACAAAAGAACTATACAAAGAGCTGGAAGCCAGAGCAGAAACACCGAGGATGCACTGTAAATAAAGTTCCTACACACATGTAAGCTGGTGTGTCATTTCTACATGGAGCCAAAATATAAAATGTACAACAGTTATATTGTTCCTTCCATTCTCCTCACCACCAATATTGGGTTTTGTTCTGTTGGTGGGGGGAAGGGGGGCACTACGAAAAGACTGCACTCCCAGGAACTACATTATTAGATACTCACTGAACACTGGTGACACTGTGCAACCTCTGCGACTTGGGGTACAATGGCTAGCACTGCTGCCCCACAGCACCAGGGACCAAACTTCAATCAGACTGTGGAGTCTGCACGTTCTCCCCTTGTCTGCGTGGGCTTTCTCTGGGCGCTGCGGTTTCCTCCCACAGTCCAAAAATGTGCAGGTTAGGTGGGATTATGGGGATAGGGCATGTGATTGGGCCTAGATAGTGTGCTCTTTCAGAGGGTCAGTGTAGGCTCGGTGGGCCAAATGGCCTCCTTTTGTACTGTAGAGATTCTATGAACCCCGAGGGAAATTGCCCCTCCCCACAGGGTAACTGAGAAGCAAAGAGTGAAAAGCTTTAAGAATGAGGAAGTAATTATTGAGCAATTAGCAGGAGAGTAACAAGAAGCCGAATAGTGCGAGGTTTATTGCATGTTTAACAAAAGGAAGATTTGCATTTCTGTCAGCACCTTTCGCAATATCTCAAAAGTGTTTCATGAAGTCCTTTTTAAGGGTGCTGTGGGGAGATGGTGGACTGGTGCTAATATCACTGGATCGTAATCCAGAGGCCCAAACTAATGCTCTGGAACTTAAATTCAAACTCATCAATAAAAACTTGACTCCAGACCTGGAGGAGAAGTCATCCTTGAGTTGAGGGTCAGACCGATGATGAAAAGCAAAAATGCTCACTGTGGGAACGTGGTGCGAGATTTCCAGAAATTTCTACCTGCAAAGGACTGTTGGAATTGGCACAGTAGGTGGTTGCAGTGACGAACATCCCACCAATTCAGAAAAAAATGAGGCAAATATTTGCAATGGAGAATTACATAGGCCTGAATTTACCCCCTCCAGTGGGCTTTTAGGAAGGGGGTTGGGGGGGGGGGGTGGTCACAAGGAACGGGCTTCCCGTTGGGCTTCTCAAACTCACAGTGAATTTACACTGGGGTGGACAGAACCTCCGAAGGGCCCTTTGCCCAGGCTCCAGTTAAGGCCTTTAAGTGGCCTTTATTGGCCACTGAAGGACTGTTTCCCTCCCAGCCTCACTTTTTTGGGTGAGTGGGAGGATTTCCAACCTACCTCTCTGTCCAGTCCTGGGATTTGGGCTCTGTCATCTCCAAGAACTTCCTCGTCTCTCCATTGCAGTCCCTGTCGCTGCAGGGGCTGGAGTTCTGCAGGTAAAATCATGTGGCTGGCAGCTCTCTAACACAGGATGTCCTCCCAGGAGAGGGATGAAAGACCCGCCTGCAGCTACAGTTGGTGGAACGGGAAGCCCTGCCAAACTATTCTCCTGGTCAGGAGGCTATTGGACAGTACTGAGGGAGGGCTGCACTGTTGGAGGATCAGTACTGAGGGAGGGCTTCAATGTCAGAGGATCAGTACTGAGAATGTGCTGCACTGTCAGAGGGTCAGTACTGAGGGAGGACAGCATTCTCAGAGGGTCAGCACCTAGGATCACTGCACTGTCAGGTTTCAAGTACTGAGGGAGCGTTGCACTATTGGGCACTCCGGACTCAGGGAACGCTGTGTAGTCGGAGAGACAGTACTGAGGGAAAATAGCACTGTTGAAGATGCCTTTGTTACAATGAGATGAGTATGCTCCTGATCTCTTGACATGTGGCATCCGTGAGTTACCTGGAGTGTTGTCCACATTGGGTTCATGGGTTGGTGTTTAAGGATCAAATGTCCATCCAAGCACTGATTTGGGAATTGAGGTTGACGCAAACTGTGGCGATCCAAAAGAGGCCATTTTAAACCAAAACAGCAGGGTTGTAATTAGTTGCAGTAGGGTGGGTGGATGGATGGTGTTGGGTTCAACTGTTCGATTTTTGACCACATGTGAAGTTCAACACTGATCATGAAATGCTGATTTTATTGCGAACCAAGTCAGGATCTGGTGATCGACCTCTGCACATCTACAGATGGTCAGCTCATCTTTATCAGTACGAGTTCAATGTCATGTATCTCGCAGGTTCACCCAGCCGAGACATGCTTGGCCACACTACTATTACCGCAGCCAGTGTTAGCCAGAGTCCACAAATCTTGTTACAGAAAAGGAGTTAAAGGCCAATTATGACGACAGACACACAGAATTAAACACTGAACAATTGAAAAATGTGATTAACTGGCGAAAAGAGAAACATGCTACCAAAACTTATCATCTTGCATTCATCAGGACAAAGGCAAGAGTGCCAAATTTCAAAAGGATGGCAACTGTTTGTTTGGACCACAGGGGAAAAGAGGCGCTGAAGTACAAATGAAATACTGCAGGTTTTGGAGGTCTGGAATAAAAGCAGGAAGTACTGGAAGACCTCCACAGGTGTGGCAGCATCTGTGGAGAGAGAAACGGAATTAACCTTTCAAAACCAATCTTGACTCTTCATCGGAGCTGTACAATTCTGTGCTGAAGAAACGTTGAAACATTAACTCTATTTTTCTCCCCTCAGATGCTGCCAGACCTGTGAAGGTATCACAGCACTTTGCAGTTTTTATTAGAATGGGATGCTAACTCGTTGGCAAGATGACTCGATGGCAACACTCACACGTACATACGAATTAGGATCAGAGGTAGGCCATTGGGCCCCTCCAGATTGCTCTGCCATATAAGACCATGGTTGATCTAATTGTGGCCTTAACTCTCCTTTCCTACATTATCTCCCCCCCTCTGTAACATTTTGGCTCCCTGTTGCACAAGAATCTAGTTATTTTGGCATTAAAAAACATCCAATGACCCAGCCTCCAGTTTTCTGGTTCTATGAGGAAAATAATTCCACAGACTAACAACCTTTTGAGAGAAAATAAAATCTCTTCCTCTCAGTCTTAAATGGGAGACCCCTATTTTCTTAAAACTCCAATCCGAGCTCAAGTGCTGTACTAACGTCATTGCGAGAATCCTCCTCGACTGCCTCCTCCCAGTGGCTGAAGAGCTCTTTCCTGAGTCTCAATGCGGCTTCTGCCCATCAAGAGGCTCAATGGAGATGAACTTCAGCGCGGGGCAAATCCAGGAGAAGTGCAGGGACCAGCATCAACCTATGTACATGGGCTTCTTCGATCTTGGAAAGGCCATCGATTCTGTCAACTGTGAGGAATTTTGGAGCATCCTCCTCAAATTCAGCTGCCCACAGAAATTTGTCACCAATCTCCACCTGCTCCACGATGACATGAAAGCCGCGATCCTCGCCATCGGAACCACCAACAATGGATGTGCAAACTGGGGTCAAACAGGTTGCGTCATCACACCAATGCTCTTCTCCATCTTCCTCGCAGCAACACTCCATCACCCTGGAGCCCCCTGCTGGAGTGGAGCTAGCCTACCGGACAAGCGAGAAACCGCTCAACCTCCGACGCCCCCAGGCCAGAACCAAGACCAGCCCAACCTCTGTCATCGAGCTAGCTGCGGTACGCAGATGGCACCTTGGTGTGCACACATTCAGAAGCCCAGCTACAAACCATCATCAATGCATTCACCAAGGCATATGAGAGAATGGGCCTCACACAAAGGTTCTCCACCAGTCTGATCCTGCCACACAAAGCTCCCCCCCCCCCTCCCCCCCAACTGTCAAGATCCACTGTGAACCCCTGGATAATATGGACATTTCCCAAATCTCAGAAGCTTCATCTCTGCACGAGCAGACATTAACGACAAAATCCATCATCGACTCCAATGCTCCTGTGCAGTCTTATGACACGTGAGACCTTAAATCCAGCAACAAGCTCATGGTCCCGCCTTCCTGCATGCATCCGAAACATGGACAATGAAAAGCAAACACCTCAAATTCCAACACTGCCTCCCCAAAATCCTGCAAATCAACCGTCAGGATAGGCTTACCAATGTGAGTATTGAGGCACTGGTCACGCTCGACCAGCTGCGATGGAGGGGAGCCAGATTCCCCCCCATGCATGACACAAGACTCTGCCCGCATGCACGACACAAGACTCCGAGCTCCACAATGGCGAGCGGTCACTAGGATGTCAGAGGAAACACTACAAGGACACTCTGAAAGCCTCCCTAAATAATTGCAACATCCCCATCAACACGTGGGCATCCCTTGCCTTAGAACTGGAGAAGCATTCCGCGAAGGCGCCAATCACTTTTAGCGGCACAGGGTGGAGCCCGCTGAGGCCAAGGGTAAACAGTGGAAGGAGAGTGCAGAATATAGAACGTTCCACCCAACTACGTCGTCAAACACCACCTGCCAAACCTGTGGCAGAGTCTGTGGATCAGGATTGGACTATTCAGTCACCGCTGAACCTAACTCTCCAGAGTGGAAGCAAGTCATCTTCAACCCTCAAGAAGCAGGGGACATAGTGGGCCGAAGGGCCTTTTTCTGTGCTGTTTGACTTATGACAGGCTGTGGTGATTGTCATGGGGTGAGGTGAGCGGTTGGTTTGGCCATTTCATTTTGCGGTCAGGGCGTCCCCTCCACTGATATGTCCGATTTGGAGTCACGGGCAGAAAAGCCAGTAGCCATTTGGAAATGTCAGGTACTATTCTGAACCGGCTTTGTATATCTTACATATGTAGCATTCTAGTTTGGAAACAGTACCAGTCATTCTCCACATTTTTACAGGGTTTTCTTTGGTCCTTCTGGTTGCAAACTCCGGTGCTGCTACTGGTCGGCCCGTCTGTCGTCGGAATTTGCCGGGGGGAGGGAGAGCAGGAACCTTGGTCGGCCACCCACCGGGGACTGCAGCAATTGGGAGCCGCTCCCGCTCTGCCCGGTGAGTCCGGGGCCGGGTGGCCACCGAGGGGAGGGACGGCGGCGGGGGAAGAGGGAGCGTGTCCCGGACTTGTCCCCACCACCGGGAGGTGCCCATCCCTTTAATCTTCCCCTTCTTAAAGGGACAGCAGCCCTCCCTCTTGGGCAGGCGATTTATTATGGGGGAGGGGTGTGGGGATGAAGTTGGATGCTCGGTCCTTTAAATATCTTAAAGGGGCAGTACCCTCCCCGCGCCAATGCTGGCTGCGAGAAAAAAAAATGGAGATGCGACGAGTCGGATGTTGGTCCCTTTAAATGTTGGTGTCTTAAAGGGGCAACAACCTGGTAGGTTGCTAGCTTCACGAGTGCGGGCGGATACTGCTCCCGTTGAATGTTGGCATCTTCTTAAATCGGCAGCGCCATCCCTCAGCTGTGAAAGCTGTTGTTTAGGTTATAGAAAGATTATAAATGAAGGAGTGTCCTGTGCTGGTCCCTTTAATTAAAGGAGTAGTGCCACATTTGTGAGGTGCCGGTAGTCTAAGAGCAGGGTGGGGTGCGTGGGGGCTTATCTGGAAAGACTTCAGCTGGGTCATTTGCCACTTCTCTATGAATATTTTTTAAAATTCGATTGGAGTTGAGTTCCAGGGTGCGGCGGCATGATTTGCTTGGATAGGAGTGGCCCTGAAGGTAGCTCCACATTGGGAGGCAGTGGTATTGTCACAGAGTATCATATCATAGAATTTACAGTGCAGAAGGAGGCCATTCGGCCCATCGAGTCTGCACCGGCTCTTGGAAAGAGCACCCTACCCAAGGTCCACTCCTCCACCCTATCCTCATAACCTAGTAACCCCACCAAACTCTAAGGGCAATTTTGGTCACTAAGGGCAATTTATCATGGCCAATCCACCTAACCTGCGCATCTTTGGACTGTGGGAGGAAACCGGAGCACCCGGAGGAAACCCACGCACACACGGGGAGAACGTGCAGACTCCACACAGACAGTGACCCAAGCCGGGAATCGAACCTGGGACCCTGGAGCTGTGAAGCAATTGTGCAATCCACAATGCTACCGTGCTGTCGTTCGATCAGTAATCCAGAGACCCAGGGTAATACCGTGGCGATTGTGTTTGAATCCCGCCATGTCAGATGGGGAAATTTGAATTTGATAAAAATAAAATCTGGAATTAAAAGTTTAATGACAACGAATCAATCGTTGTAAAATCCCATCAGGTTCACTCATGTCCTTTCAAGAAGGAAATCTGTCATCCTTACCTGGTCTGGCCTACATGTGGCTCCAGATCCATCACAATGTAGTTGACTCTTAAAAGCCCTCCGGGATGGCCCAGCCAGTGACGGCAACATCCCATGAACACATTTTTAAAAACATATTGAGTGGCTTTCCGGAGGCCCCTCATTTTCCAGATTATCCCTTCCTACCCTCACCCCCATTTCCACCAGTGCCTCAGTTGTTTATTTTAATTATCCAGGCAGAAACCAGGAGTTAAATCTTTGCCCCATCTGTCCTTTCAGGTTAATGTTAATGGCCACTGTGGTGGGCACCAGTAAATGTTGAGCCAGGGAGCTGATTGGTTAAAAAATTGTGATCTCATTTGCTATTTGTAGAATTTGGTGTACACTGTGCATTGCTTGATGTGTTTGCCTGCATTACATCAGTCACTGCTTTCAGACCACACGGGTTAGATAGAGTAAAGCTCCCTCTACACTGTCCCATCAAACACTTCCAGGACAGGTACAGCACTGGGTTAGATACCAGAGTAAAGCTCCCTCTACACTGTCCCATCAAACACTCCCAGGACAGGTACAGCACGGGGTTAGATACAGAGTAAAGCTCCCTCTACACTGTCCCATCAAACACTCCCAGGACAGGTACAGCACAGGTTAGATACAGAGTAAAGCTCCCTCTACACTGTCCCATCAAACACTTCCAGGACAGGTACAGCACGGGTTAGATACAGAGTAAAGCTCCCTCTACACTGTCCCCATCAAACACTCCCGGGACAGGTACAGCACAGGTTAGATACAGAGTAAAGCTCCCTCTACACTGTCCCATCAAACACTCCCAGGACAGGTACAGCACGGGTTAGATGCAGAGTAAAGTTCCCTCTGAATTATCCATCAATTCGGCCCTCAGCCTTGCGCTGCTTTAAATGAAAGAGAATCTTTACGTGGTCAGTTGGCTTTCCACAGCCCGATACCTGCGCAGCAACAATGCACCCTGACAACATCCTAAAACTTCCATCTATCTTTCTCCTTTCAGCCGGGAGAACGATGGCGACGGGGAAGCTGTTGCGATTCCAATTTCCTGAGCATGATGGGGCAACGATGAAGAAGATGAACGAGCTGCGTTTGGAAGAGTGGTTCTGCGATGTGACCATTCTGGTGGGGGGACTGCGGTTCCCTGGGCACCGGGTGGTGCTGGCAGCCTGCTCCCCCTTCCTGAGGGACCGCTTTCACATGAACCCCTCGCAGGAGGTGCAGGTCTTCCCAATGGCTGCATCGGAGGTGGTGCTGCATCTGCTGCTCTCCTGCTATACCGGTAGGCTGGAATTCCCATTCCGGGACATCGTGGACTACCTGACGGCGGCCAGTTGCCTCCAGATGGAGCACGTGGTGGAGAAGTGCCGGCAGTCGCTGTCGCCTTGTGTGGCCTCGCTGATCACCGAGGAGGGAGAGGGGGAAGGGCGCCCAGGCAGCCCGCAGATCGCCAGCTCCTCGGAGCGGCTGGCGCCCGAGTCGGAGAGCCTCCCTGGCTGGCCGACGGGCAAGGGCGCGGTGCCCGGAGGTGAGCCAGTAAAGGTGGAGACTGAGCCGGCACACCCGGCTCTCCCCGGAGAGCAGGAAGGCGCGGTGCCCGCTGCTGCCTACCTGGAGACTGACTGTCGCATACACTCCACGGTAGAGGGCAGCCGGGGTTGTGAAGGGGCCCTGGGTTATCCGGAGCGCGCCAAGGCCGAGGGGATGGAGGACGAGGGATTCGTAGTGGTGCAGGAAGAGCTGCAGGAAGAGGAAGACTACGAGAGCTCAGCCAGCGAGGAGTACCGCACCGGTGGCTTCTATGGTGGCTTCTACCAGCCCGCGGAAGAGTCGGCATCAGCGGCAGGCACCAGGGCAGAAGCCCCCGGGCGACCCGAGCCAGTGCACTGCTCCGAGTGCGGCGCCCCCTTTGAGCACCGCGAGCACCTGGCCGCCCACATGGTGGTCCACAAGCTCTACATGTGCCTGCTGTGCGGCAAGGTCTTCAAGAAGAACGCGCGGCTGGCCCAGCACATCAACGTGCACACCGGCTTCAAGCCGTACTGCTGCGCCATCTGCGGCAAGACATTCACCCAGAACCGCTCGCTCAAGGACCACATGAATGTGCACAGTGGCGACTCGCCCCATTGCTGCAACTACTGCGACATGCGCTTCACCCACTACAACACGCTGCGGGTCCACCTGCGTGACCAACATGGCAAGACCACCGGCAAGAACTCCACTGAGAGCAAGCTGGCCGAGATCAACGTGGTGGTGCCCTAGCCCGTGTGGGGGGTCGGGCAGTGGTGTTTTGGGGGGGGGGGGGGAGGTTGCTGGGGGTGGGATGTGAAGGGGGGATGGTTCTTCAACAGTCCCAAAAATGCAATTTGGACCCACCCTCCTGCAAAGCCACACAGCCTCCTCACCCCCTCTCTGCCACCTTTTTTTTTTAATTTAGAGTACCCATTTCATTTTTTCCAATTAAGGGGCAATTTAACGTGGCCAATCCACCCACCCTGCACATCTTTGGGTTGTGGGGGCGAAACCCACGCAGACACGGGGAGAATGTGCAAACTCCACACGGACAGTGACCCACCCAGAGCCGGGATCGAACTGGAACCTCGGCGCCGTGAGGCAGCAGCGCTAAACACTGTGCCACCATGCTGCCCTCTCTCTGCCACCTTTACCCAAACATCTTTTCCCTCTTCAGGTGCCCTGTCAATTTGGACCCGCCTTCCTGCAAAGCCACACAGCCTCCGCACCCCCTCGCTACCATCTATTTTTTAAATTTAGAGTACCCAATTCATTTTTTCCAATTAAGGGGCAATTTAGCGTGGCCAATTCACCTGCCCTACACATCTTTTGGGTTGTGGGGGCGAAACCCACGCAAACACGGGAAGAATGTGCAAACTCCACATGGACAGTGACCCAGAACTGGGATCGAACCTGGGGCCTCGGCGCCGTGAGGCAACAGCGCTAACCACTGTGCCACCGTGCTGTTCTCTCTCTGCATCTTTACCCAAACATCTTTTCCCTCTTCAGGTGCCCTGTCAATTTGGGCACAGGTGGAGAGCGGAGGTCACCAGTTGACCGCTCTACCCTCCCCCACCCATCCTCCACTTGAGGCCCAGCCTGGATTCAGTACATGCTAGTTCTGCTAAGTCGGTTCCCAATGGGAGCTGAGCATTAACTGACCCCGGTTAGTACAGGACCTGGTCTGTCTGCTCTTCCCCCCCCCCCCCCCCCCCCCCCCCCCCCCCCCACCCCCCCCGGCTCAGATTGACCTGTATACTCCCAGTAACCCTGCAAATCCATCTAGTGAGCTTGTGTTTTGCATGCTGGGCTCTCAATCGCTCTAGTTAAATTTAAAGAATTGAATGTGTAGTTTTTAATGCAGGTTTGCGATGGTTATTCATTTCAGCTCGGAGGACAATATTGGGCACGATCGTCGACTGCTTATCGAATAAAGTCAAATTTCGCAATCACTCTTATTGCTTGATAAATTTGTCATCAAGTGATCTTACTAATCTCAAACTTGGGGAAGGAACAGGATTATTAATCATTGTCAAAAACTGCGACAACAGGATTATTACTAATCTTAAAAACAGTGCGAAAAGGATTGTTCGCAATCTCAGACACAGAAATGGATTGTTACTGATCTCGAACAAGGTGGTAAGAGGATAGTTACTAATCTCAAACACAGAACAGGATTGTTACTTGACTCAAACACAGTAGGAACATGATTGTTATTAATGTCAAATGTGGTGGGAACAGGATCCCAAACACGGCACAGGATTGTTGCTAATCTCAGACATGGAAGGAACAGGATTGTTACGAATCTCAAAATGTGGAACAGGACTTTTACTAATCTCAAACACGGAACAGGATTGTTACGAATCTTAGACACGGAACAGGATTGTTACTAATTCTGTACATGGAAGAGGATTGTTACGAACCTCATATACAGAACTGTTTCTAATATCTGACATGAAATACGATTATTGCTAATCTGATACATGGAATTGGTTTGTTCCTAATCTCATACATGGAACAGGATTGTTATTAATATCATACTTAGAACTTGATTGTTACTAACCTCATATAGAGAACAGGATTGTTATTAATCTGATACATGGAATGGGATTGTTACGAACTTCATACATGGAACAGGATTGTTATTAATCACAGACAGGGTGGGAACAGGATTGCTACTCATCACAATCACACTGGGAAATAGGATTGTTACTAAGCTCAAACCCTGTGGGAACAGGAGAATTTGTAATTTTGAACACGGTGGGATCAGGAAAGTTGTGGGCAGCACAGTAGCAAAGTGGGTAGCACTGTTGCTTCACAGCTCCAGGGTCCCAGATTCGATTCCCGGCTTGAGTCATTGACTGTGTGGAGTCCACGTTCTCCCCGTGTCTGCGTAGGTTTCCTCCGGGTGCTCCGGTTTCCTCTCACAAGTCCTGAAAGACACGCTGTTGGGTAATTTGTACATTCTGAATTCTCCCTCTGTGTACCCGAACAGGCGCCGGAGTGTGGCGACTAGGGGCTTTTCACAGTAACTTCTTTGCAGTGTTAATGTAAGCCTACTTGTGACAATAAAGATTATTACACTGATCTCAAACACAAATCAATATTATAACTAATCTCAGAAAAAAAACAGGATTGTTAAAAATCGTAGACATGGAACAGGCTTGTCACTAATCCCATACATGGAACAGGATTATTACTAATCACAGACGTGCAACATGATTGTTACTAATCTCATACAGGGAACTGGATTGTTACTAACCTTAAACATGGAACGGTATTGTTATTAATTTCTGACATGGAACACAATTGTTCCGACTCTGATAAATGGAACAGGATTGTTATTAATATCATACATAGAACTTGATTGTTACTGATTTCATATGTGGAACAGGATTGTTGCGAACCTCCTAAACGGAACAGGATTGTTACTAAACTCAGACACAGGACAGAATTGTTACTAATCTCAGACACGGAACAGGATTGTTACTTAACTCAGGCATGGAACAGGATTGCAACTAATCTCAAAAGTTGTGGGAACAGGATTATTACTAATCACAAACATGGAGCAGGATTGTTACTAATCTCAGACACCGAACAGGATTGTTACTAATCTCAGACATGGAACAGGAATGCAACTAACAGTGGGAACAGGATTGTTGCTAACCACAAATACGGAACTGGATTATTACAAATCTCACACACAGAAATGGATCGTTACTTATCTCAGACACAGAACAGGATTGTTAGTAATCACAGACATGGTACAGGATTGTTTCTAATCTCAGACTCAGAACAGGATTGTTAATAATCTCAGACTTGGAACAGGATTGTGACTAATCTCAGACACAGAACAGGATTGTTAGTAATCACAGACTCGGAACAGCATTGTTAGTAATCACAGACACAGAACAGGATTGTTACTAACCTCAGACATGGAGCAGGATTGTTACTAATCTCAGACACAGAACAGGATTGTTACTAATCTCAGACATGGAACAGGAATGCAACTAATCTTAAAAACAGTGGGAACAGGATTGTTGCTAACCACAAATACGGAACTGGATTATTACAAATCTCACACACAGAAATGGATCGTTACTTATCTCACACACAGAACAGGATTGTTAGTAATCACAGACATGGTACAGGATTGTTACTAATCACAGACTCAGAACAGGATTGTTAATAATCTCAGACTTGGAACAGGATTGTGACTAATTTCAGACACAGAACAGGATTGTTAGTAATCACAGACTCGGAACTGCATTGTTAGTAATCACAGACACAGAACAGGGTTGTTACTAATCTCAGACATGGAACAGGAATGAAACTAATCTCAAAAATGGCGGGATGGGTTTGTTGCTAATCACAAACGTGAAACAGGATTTTTATTAATCACAGACACGAAAATTGATTGTTACTCATCTCATACACGGAAATGGATTGTTAGTAATCTCAGATATGGAACAGGATTGTTACTCATCTCAGACAAGGAACAGGATTGTTACTAATCTCAGACAAAGAACAGGATTGTTAGTAATCTCAGACACAGAACAGAATTGTTACTAATCTCAAACATGGAACAGGATTGTTACTAATTTCAGACATGGAACAGGAATGCAACTAATCTTAAAAACATTGGGAACAGGATTGTTGCTAATCTCAAATACGGAACTGGATTATTACAAATCCCAGACACAGAAATGGATTGTTACTAATCTCAGACATGGAAATAGATTGTTGGTAATCACTGACAAGGTAAAAGATTGTTCCTAATTTTAGACACAGTACAGAATTGTTCCTAATCTCAGACTCGGAACAGGATTGTTTCTAATCTCAGACCCGGAACAGGATTGTTACTAATCTCAGACACGGAAATAGATTGTTAGTAATCACTGACAAGGTACAACATTGTTCCTAATTTTAACACGGTACAGAATTGTTCCTAATCTCAGATCCGGAACAGGATTGTTACTAATCTCAGACTCCGAACAGGATTGTTCCTAATCTCAGACTCGGAACAGGATAGTTACTAATCTCAGACACGGAACACGATTATTATTAATCTCAGACACAGCAGAATTGTAATTAATCTCAGATACGGAAATGGATTGTTAGTAATATCAGAAATGGCACACGATTGTAATTAATCTGAAACGTAGACCGGAATTACTACTAATCTCAATCATGAAACAGCATTGTTACTAATATCAGACTCAGAACACGATTGTTACTAATCACGAAGACGGAACAGGATTGTTACTGATCCCAAACATGGAACAGGATTGCACCTAATCTCAAAAACATTGAGTAAAGGATTGTGTAAAGGTCCTTCCTGTTTGATCCTGTTTATTCCTTGTTTGATCCCTTATTTCCACTTTCTCTTATTTTTGTTGTTGCATTTTTGATCCCTGGATGTTTAATGGACCTGTGACATTCAGGCTAAACAACCTGTGCCTTTAATTCATACATAAGGCTGTGCTGTGGTGATTGGAGATTAGATGGCCTCAGTGATGACTTGGTTTGATTGATGTGCTGCTGGCCAACGAATTGGCCCAAAAAGCTGTGCTCTGCCCGGTAACAGATGGTCATTGGATCTCATCCCACTGGACTGATATCGAGCTTCAAGGGTTTTTGGTTTCACTTTTGATTCTGCAGCTTTAATGGAGGTTCTAATTATTTCTCACCCAGAAGGTCCAGCTAAACACTCTTCAGAAGGCCACCGTGAGGACATTCACTCTCTCCAGTAAGTTTGGGTACCATTTTCTCGAGGCTGCAAAGGCATGACGTCACCACAAGCTGGAAGCAGGGGTTTGATGTGAAATGTAGTATCTTAAGAAAAGATAAGCCTGAGTGCGAGCCTTGAGTTGAAGGCCCAGTTTGATAAGAATTAAAGTGACCCTCCAGAAGGCCTGCTGCCTGTATACTGTACTGTTAAATGAGTCTGCAAAGAAGACCATCGCCAGCTGTATACCAAAGGCTTTGATCAACCAGCGTTCTCTGAGGAACGCCTGCTACAGAACAATAATTGAAAACAAAGACTCATCTTTGATCTTCGCCCTTACTATTTCCACCCCTCCCCCACCTCACCCCAACCACACCCTCTGTGTCTGTTGGGCTTGTGTGTGTTGGTCAAGGATGGGACAGTTAAAGGGGTTAGTAGGTTACCTTGCTTGTTATTCAGTTGGAATTATTGTATATTTCTCCATTACCCACATTAGCACAGTGGTTAGCACTGTGGCTTCAGAGTGCCAGGGTCCCAGGTTCAACTCCCGGCTTAGTCACTGTGGAGTCTGCACGTTCTCCCTGTGTCTATGTGGGTTTCCTCCGGGTGCTCCGGTTTCCTCCCACGAATACCCAAAGACGTTAGGTAATTTGGACATTCTGAATTCTCCCTCTGTGTACCCGAACAGGCGCCGGAATGTGGCTACCAGGGGCTTTTCACAGTAACTTAATTGCCATGTAAGCTTACTTGTGACAATAAAGATTATTATTTACCCGTGTTATAAATAAACAGTAATTGTGCTTCAACTTACAAACCTGGTGACTGTAATTATTGGGCAGCCAAGGGCCAAATACGGGAATTTTTAAACAAAATATTTTTTATTCTCCTTTTTCACAATTTCTTCCAAATTTACACCCACTAACAAACAATAATCAATAACGAATGCAATGTCAATCCGCATATCACTAACAACAATCCAATCCTCCCACCCAACCCCCCAACAACAGCCCGCATGTTAACATATTAAAAAAGGAATCGGGAATCCCCCACAATCACCATTAACACATACAGTCCCCCTCCCCCAACCCGCCGATCCACCCCCCCAAATGTTCGATGTAATCCAATTTTCGAAAGTGCATAATGAATAACGCCCATGAATTGTAAAACCCCTCCATTCTTCCCCTCAGTTCAAACTTAACCTTCTCAAGCGTCAAGAATTCCAGCAGCTCCCTCCACCACACCAAGGGCACAGGGTGGAGAGGTTGATCTCCATCCCAACAGGATCCGCCTTCGGGCAATCAACGAGGTGAAGTCTACACCATCTGCCTCCTCACCCGTTTCCAACCCCAGCTGGTCCGACACCCCGAATATGACCTCCAGAGGGCCCGGGTCCAGTTTCACATGCACCACTTTAGAGATTCCTTTCAGTAATCCTCCAGCTTTGGATAGGACTAAAACCTATGAAAGTCCTTTGCGGGGCCCTCGCCATAATGTTCACGCACACCTTCTACCCCCTCACAGAGCCCCTGGCATCAGCACCTCCTCCAGCAATGTGGAGGCCGGCTCCACCAGGAAGCTCCGTATCTCCTTCTTGGCAAAGTCTCAAACCTGCATGTATCGAAACATTTCCCCCTGTTCCAGCCCATACTTCACTCCCAGCTCATTCAATCCTGCAAACCGACCCCCAAGAAACAAATCTTTTAGTGTCCTAATTCCCTTCTCTGAAAATTTCCATCCCACTTCCCTGGCTCAAATCTGTGGTTCTCCCGAATCGGCATTTCCCTTGACCCTACCCCCAACCCAAAAGTGATTTGGGCTTCTACGACCCATACTTCATTGGATCCTTATCTTTTTTAAGAAACAAGGAAATCAATGCCTGCCCCAAAGTTTGTGGCAACACCCCCTTCCCTATCATCTCCTCAAACATCCCCACCCTCAGGGGTGCCAGCTTATCCTTGAATTTTTTAATAATATTCCACCGGAAACCCATTCGGCCCTGCCACCTTCCCCCACTGCATCTTCCCAATCGCATCTTTTATTTCCTGCTCCACTATCGCCCCTTCTAATGTAGCCCTGCCCCCTCCCCTAACCTCGGGTACTCCAGCCCATCCAGAAATTCCTGGATCTCCCGGTCTCTCCGAGGTGGCTCACACCTGTACAACATCACATAGAATTCCTTAAAGACCTTGTTAAAGACGGGAATTTTTATAAGAAATTATTGGTTCATTCATTTGTGTTGTGACTCCGTGGCACGTGGGGCTAGAATTGACTGCTCACTTTCCAAGAGTGGCGGAATAATTGGTACTAATGACAAACATGGAACAGGATTGTTGCTAATCTCAAATACGGAAATGGATTTTTAGTAACCTCTGACACGGCACAGGACTGTTACCAACCTCAGACATAGAAATATATGTGCTTAAGGGCAGCATGGTAGCATTGTGGATAGCACAATTGCTTCACAGCTCCAGGGTCCCAGGTTCGATTCCGGCTTGGGTCGCTGTCTGTGTGGAGTCTGCACGTTCTCCCCGTGTGTGCGTGGGTTTCTTCCGGGTGCTCCGGTTTCCTCCCACAGTCCAAAGATGTGCAGGTTAGGTGGATTGGCCATGACAAATTGCCCTTAGTGTCCAAAATTGCCCTTAGTGTTCGGTGGGGTTACTGGGTTATGGGGATAGGGTGGAGGTGTTGACCTTGGGTAGGGTGCTCTTTCCAAGAGCCGGTGCAGACTCGATGGGCCGAATGGCCTCCTTCTGCACTGTAAATTCTATGAAATGGATTGTTGCTAATCTCAGATATGGAATGGATTGTTACTAATCTAGGACAAGCAACAGAATTGCTACTAATCTCAATCATGGAACAGGATTATTACTAATCTAGGACACAGTACAGGATTGTTACTAATTTACAGGCACAGAACTGGATTGCTCCTAATCTCAAACACAGAACAGAATTATTACTAATCACAAATATCGAATAGGATTGTCACTGATCCCAAATATAATGGGATCAGGATTGTTAGTAATATCAAACACATTGGGAATAGGATTGTTCTTAATCTAAAATACAGAAAAGCATTGCTTACTAACCTCAAACATGGAACAGGATTGTCACTAATCTCAGATACGAAATAGGACCATCACTAATCTCAAAAACTGTGGGAAAGTAATTGATAATAATCTCAAATGGTGGGCTTAGGATTGTTACTAATAGAAAACACATGGGAACAGGATTGTTATTAATCACAAAAACTATAAGAAAGGATTGTTTCTCATCTAAAACTATGTTGATAAAATTGCATCTAACCTCAAACACGGTGTGAACAAGATTGTTACTAAACTCAAAACTAGAAACACAATTGTTACTCAGCCCAAACAAGGAATACTAGAAACACAATTGTTACTCAGCTCAAACAAGGAATACATTTTGCAATAATCTCAAATACAGAGGGAACAGGATTGTTACAAATCTCAAACAGAGCGGAAACAGGACTGTTACTAATCTAGGACACAGAACAGGATTGTTACTAATCTCATAAACAGAACAGGTTTGCTACTAATTTGAGACACTGAACAGAAATGTTACTAATCTCAGGCATGGAATAGGAATATTACTATTCTCAGGAATTGTGGGAACACAATTGTTACTAATCTCAAACTGTAGGAAAGGGATTTTTACTGATCGAAAATATATGAGAACATGATTGTTACTCATCTCAAACACAAAACAGGATTCTTTCTAATCCGAGACACAGAACAGAATTGCGACAATCTCAAACATCAAAAGGATTGCCACTAATCCCATATAAAATGGGAACAGGATTGTTGGTAATCTCAAACACATTGTGAACAGGATTGTTACTAGTATGGAAATTGGGAACACAATTGTTACTCATCTCAACCATGAAACAGATTTTGCAATAATCTCAAGTACAGAGGGAACAGGATTGTTGCTCATCTCAAACATGTGAGAACAGGACTGTTACTAATCTAGGACAGAGAACAGGATTGTTATTAATCTCATCAACAGAACAGGTTTGCTACAAATCTCAGACACAGAACAGGCATGTTACTAATCTCAAGAACTGTGAGAACATGATCGTTACTAATCTCAAACTGTCGGAAAAGGATTGTTACTGATCGAAAACACATGGGGACATGATTGTTACTCATCTCAAACATGAAACAGGAGACACAGAACGGGATTGTTACTAATCTCAACATCGAACAGGATTGTCACTAATCCCATATAAAATGGGTTCAGGATTGTTAATCTCAACATCGAACAGGATTGTCACTAATCCCATAAAAAATGGGAACAGAATTGTTAGTCGTCTGAAACATGCTAGGAAAATAATTGTTACTAATCTCAAACAGGGAACATGGTTGTTACTAATCTAGAGCACAGAATAGGATTGTTACTAATCTCAGACAGGTAACAGGATTGTTACTAATCTCATACATGGAACAGGATTATTACTGATCTCAAATACAGAACGGGATTGTTTTTTTTCAATAAATTTAGAGTACCCAATTCATTTTTCCAATTAAGGGGCAATTTAGCGTGGCCAATCCACCCACCCTGCACATCTTTGGGTTGTGGGGGTGAAACCCACGCAAACACGGGGAGAATGTACAAACTCCACAAGGACAGTGACCCAGAGCTGGGATCGAACCTGGGACCTTGGCACCGTGAGGCTGCAGTGCTACCCACTGCACCACCATGCTGCTCAGAACAGGATTCTTACTCATCTCAGACAGCAGACAGGATTGTTGCTAATCTCATATACAGAACAGGATTATTACTGATCTCAAACACGGAACAGGATTATTACTAATCTCAAACATCAACCAGGATTCTCGCTAATCCCAAATACAGTGGGATCAGGATTGTTAGTCTTGTCAAACATGCTGGGAATAGGATTATTACTACAGAACAGCATTTTTTACTCACCTCAAACACAAACAGAATTTTCATTAATGTCTAACACCAAAAAAGATTGTTACTAACCTCAAACACCAAACCGTATTGTTACTAATCTCAATACTGAACCATATTGTTACTAATCTCAATCATAGAACAGGATTGTTACTAATCTCATACACTAAACAAGGTTGTCATAATCCCTATCATGGAACAGGATGGCTACTAATCTCCAACACCGAACAGGATTGTTACTAATCTCAAACACTGAATGGGATTGTTATATTCTCCTACACAGGACAGGATTGTCACTAATCTCCAACACAGGGGGCAGGATTGTTACTAATTTAAGGCACAAGGGAACATGATTGTTACTAATCTCAAACAAGATCTGGATTATTACTAATCTCAGGCATGGGGGAACAGGGTTGTTACTAAACTCCAGCAAAGAACAGGATTGTTATTAATCTCAAACACCAAACAGGATTGTTATTGATCTCCAACACGGAACAGGAGTGTTAATAATCTCAGGCACAGGGGGAACAGGATTGTTCATAATCACAAACACAGAACAGGATTGTTGCTAATCTCCAACATGAAACAGGATTGTTACTAATCTTCAACATGGGACAGGATTATTACTAATCTCAAACTTGGGGAAGCAGAATTGTTACTAATCTCAAATGCTGAGCAGGATTTTTACTAATCTCAGACACAGTGAGGAAACAGGATTGTTACTAATCTCAAACACTGAACAGGATTTTTACTAATCTCAGACACAGTGAGGAAACAGGATTGTTACTAATCTCAGACACGGGGAAGCAGGATTGTTACTAATCTCAAACACTGAACAGGATGTTTACGAATCTCAGACACAGTGGGGAAACAAGATTGTTGCTAATCTCAAACACCAAACAGGATTGTTACTAATCTCCAACACGGAACTGGATTGTTACTAATCTGAAACACCAAATCGGCTTGTTACTAATCTCCAACATGGAATACGATTGTTACTAATGTCAGGCAGGGGGAAGAGGATTGTTCCTAATCTCAAACACAGAACAGGGTTGTTGCTGATCTCCAACATGAAACGGGATTGTTACTAATCTTCAACACGGAATAGGATTATTACTAATCTCAGACAAAGGGAAGCAGGATTGTTACTAATCTCCAACATGGAACAGGATTGTTACTCATCTCCAAATTGGAACAGGATTGTTACTGATTTCAAATACAGAAGAAGATTGTTTCTTCTCTCAGACAAAGTGGGAACAAAATTGTTACGAAACTGAAACACGCTGAGAACAGGATTGTTACTGATCTGAAAAATCGGGTTAATTATAAATCACCCTCATCTGTATGTGCCGAATTTCCGGATTTGTGTCTGGTTTGACCCCATGAAATCTGCTACCAATTGAGCCAAAGCTTTTGCTGGAACTGCTACTGAGGGGGCTCTATCAGCAAGTCTAATATTTCATTCTGCCATATTATCAACTTAAAGAACTTTTAATTGAGCAATAACTATTGAAACATAATTTTACCAATTTATAACTGGTCAGTGGTTGGAGCAAATGAAAATACAATCAACCGGTGGGTTTGTTGCCTCAGTATTTGTATATTTGTGGAGTTGAAGTGTTGCCAGTAACTACAGCGTCAAGCACCAGAACAATCCAATTCAAAAGTGATCCAGTATTAAATATCCTGAACCAAGTGCAATCATGTTGGAACGTTCCAGTGTCAGATATATTCATTCTCATGTGACAGAGGATCAAGAGCCAGAGCAATACATTGCCAGCGGAATTGGATCCCAGAGCTACCCAGTGTTAGTGTGCTGGAGTCACCTCATTGAAAAGTGACAAAAGGCATCCACTGATGGACACACCCAGTGATAGGGACAGATTGTGTGTGAGAGAACCATCCAATAGTTAGTGCGAATGTGATACAAGTGGACTGAAAGAGACGGAGCACCAGCGAGATGCAGTGCCAGAGATATCCAGGTGCGACCGTGGCTGAAGTTAGACAAAGGAGAACCAGTGGATTTATTTAGATTTCCAGAAGGCCTTTGACAAGGTGCCACATAGGAGACTGTTAAATAAGTTAAGAGACCATGGTGTTAAGGGAAAGATCCTGGCATGGATAGAGGATTGGCTGACTGGCAGAAGGCAGAGAGTGGGGACATCGGAGTCTTTTTCAGGATGGCAGCCGGTGACTAGTGGTGTGCCTCAGGGGTCTGTGCTGGGACCACAACTTTTCACAATATACATTAATGATCTGGAAGAAGGTACTGAAGGCACTGTTGCCAAGTTTGCAGATGATACAAAGATCTGTAGAGGGACAGGTAGTATTGAGGAAGGAAGGGGGCTGCAGAAGGACTTGGACAAGCTGGGAGAGTGGGCAATGAAGTGGCAAATGAAATACAAAAGTGTGAGGTTATGCACTTTGGAAGGATGAATTTAGGCATAGACTATTTTCCAAATGGGGAAATGCTTAGGAAATCAGAAGCACAAAGTGACTTGGGAGTCCTTGTTCACAATTCTCTTAAGGTTAATGTGCAGGTTCAGTTAGCAGTTAAGAAGGTAAATGCAATGTTAGCATTCATGTCAAGAGGGTTAAAATACAAGACCAGGCTGTATAAGGCTCTGCTCAGACCCCATTTGGAGTATTGTGAGCAGTTTTGGGCCCCATGGGCAGCACGGTAGCACAAGTGATTAGCACTGTGGCTTCACAGCGCCAGGGTCCCAGGTTCGATTCCCCGCTGGGTCACTGTCTGTGCGGAGTTTGCACGTTCTCCCCGTGTCCGCGTGGGTTTCCTCCGGGTGCTCCGGTTTCCTCCCACAGTCCAAAGACGTGCAGGTTAGGTGGATTGGCCATGCTAAATTACCCGTAGTGTCCATAAGGGTTGGGAGGGGTTATTGGGTTGCGGGGATAAGGTGGAAGTGAGGGATTAATGTGGGTCGGTGCAGACTCGATGGGCCGAATGGCCTCCTTCTGCACTGTATGTTCTATGTAATCTATGTAATATCTAAGGAAGGATGTGCTGGCCTTGGAAAGGGTCCAGAGGAGGTTCACAAGAATGATCCCTGGAATGAAGAACTTGTCGGAGGAACGTTTGAGGACTCTGGGACTGTATTCGTTAGAGTTGAGAAGGATGAGAGGAGATCTTATTGAAACTTACAAGGTACTGCGAGGCCTGGATAGAGTGGACGTGGAGAGGATGTTTCCACCCGTAGGAAAAACTAGAACCAGAGGACACCATCTCAGACTAAAGGGATGATCCTTTAAAACAGAGATGACAAGGAATTTCTTCAGCCAGAGGGTGGTGAATCTGTGGAACTCTGCCGCAGAGGGCTGTGGAGGCCAAATCACTGAGTGTCTTTAAGACAGAGATAGGTTGTTGATTAATAAGGGGATCAGGGGTTATGGGGAGAAGGCAGGAGAATGAGGTTGAGAAAATATCAGCCATGATTGAATGGCGAAGCAGATTCATTGGGCCGAGTGGCCTAATTCTGCTCCTATGTCTTATTGTCATATGGTCTTATAATTCCAGGGCCTGCCAGTGATAAGTTGGCAGAGTGATCCAGTGCCAGAGGGTTCCAGTGACGGAACAATGCAGTGGCAGAGAGATCCAGTGCCAGCCAGTTGACTGCCAGTCGGTTCCAGTGACAGAGGGTTAGAGTGTCAGAGATATCCAGTGACTTAGATATCAGTGACAGAACTATCCAGTGACAGAGCTATCACGTTACAGAGATATCAGTGACAGAGGATTCCAGTGACAGTGACATCCAGTGACAGAGGTATCAGTGACAGATATTCTGTGTAGTGCGGCCCAATACCAATGTAACCCACTGGCAATGTGGCACAGAGAGTCAGAGTAAGAGTGATCGGGTGCCAGGGGTGGTCGCGTGACGGAGGGATCGCGTGCCAGGGGTTCCAGCCAGTGCCAGTGAGCTCGCGTGCCAGGGGTTCCAGCCAGTGCCAGTGTGCTCGCGTGCCGGGAGGTGGGAACTCCGGGGCGGCGGCTGGTCGGCCGTCTCCTCCTGTCGCCGGGAGTTGGGGCCCAGGCTATCGGTCGGCCACCCGCCGGGGACTGCGGTAACTCGGAGCCCGGGAGCCGGTGAGTCGCGGCGGGGCGGGGAGCCGGGAGGGAGACCCGGGGGCTTCACCCCCCCCCGCCCCCCGCCCCCAACCCTCTGCCCCGGACGTCCTGCCGCCCGCACCCGCCTAGGCCGCAGCCCCGGGGCTCGAGTCGCAGCGTCGCCGGGGCGGCCCCGGGAGCGGGAGGACCGGACCAGAAACCTCCCAGCAGCCCCACCCCCCCAAATCCCCACCAACCCCCCCCCCCCAAATACCCCCAAACCCCCCCCCCCAAATACCCCCAAACCCCCCCCCCAAATACCCCCAAACCCCCCCCCAAATACCCCCAAACCCCCCCCCCCAAATACCCCCAAACCCCCCCCCCAAATACCCCCAAACCCCCCCCCAAATACCCCCAAACCCCCCCCCCAAATACCCCCAAACCCCTCCCAAATACCCCCAAACCCCCCCCCCCAAATACCCCCAAACCCCCCCCCAAATACCCCCAAACCCCTCCCAAATACCCCCAAACCCCCCCCCCCAAATACCCCCAAACCCCCCACTCAGAGCCTCCAGTCTCAGCCCAACTCCACCGCCCCAACCCTTAAAAACACCCCCAAAATTCACCCTCAATCCTAACCTCCCCCTTCACTCCGAACACCCTCAAACTGCCCCCTCCCAAAACACAACCCCTAACCCCACACCCTCAAACTGCCCCCTCCCAAAACACAACCCCTAACCCCACACCCTTAAACTGCCCCCTCCCAAAACACAACCCCTACCCCCACACCCTCAAACTGCCCCCTCCCAAAACACAACCCCTAACCCCACACCCTCAAACTGCCCCCTCCCAAAACACAACTCCTAACCCCACACCCTCAAACTGCCCCCTCCCAAAACACAACCCCTACCCCCACACCCTCAAACTGCCCCCTCCCAAAACACAACCCCTAACCCCACACCCTCAAACTGCCCCCTCCCAAAACACAACTCCTAACCCCACACCCTCAAACTGCCCCCTCCCAAAACACAACCCCTACCCCCACACCCTCAAACTGCCCCCTCCCAAAACACAACCCCTAACCCCACACCCTCAAACTGCCCCCTCCCAAAACACAACCCCTACCCCCACACCCTCAAACTGCCCCCTCCCAAAACACAACCCCTAACCCCACACCCTCAAACTGCCCCCTCCCAAAACACAACCCCTAACCCCACACCCTCAAACTGCCCCCTCCCAAAACACAACCCCTACCCCCACACCCTCAAACTGCCCCCTCCCAAAACACAACCCCTAACCCCACACCCTCAAACTGCCCCTCCCAAAACACAACCCCTAACCCCACACCCTCAAACTGCCCCCTCCCAAAACACAACCCCTACCCCCACACCCTCAAACTGCCCCCTCCCAAAACACAACCCCTAACCCCACACCCTCAAACTGCCCCCTCACAAAACACAACCCTACCCCCACACCTTCAAACTGCCCCCTCCCAAAACACAACCCCTAACCCCACACCCTCAAACTGCCCCAATCCCAAAACAAAACCCCTACCCCCACACCCTCAAACTGCCCCAATCCCAAAACAACCCCTAACCCCACACCCTCAAACTGCCCCATCCCAAAACACAACCCCTAACCCCACACCCTCAAACTGCCCCCTCCCAAAACACAACCCCTAACCCCCACACCCTCAAACTGCCCCAATCCCAAAACACAACCCCTAACCCCAGACCCTCAAACTGCCCCCTCCCAAAACACAACCCCTAACCCCCACACCCTCAAACTGCCCCCTCCCAAAACACAGCCCCTACCCCCAGACCCTCAAACTGCCCCCTCCCAAAACACAACCCCTAACCCCACACCCTCAAACTGCCCCCTCCCAAAACACAACCCCTAACCCCACACCCTCAAACTGCCCCCTCCCAAAACAACCCCTAACCCCACACCCTCAAACTGCCCCATCCCAAAACAACCCCTAACCCCACACCCTCAAACTGCCCCATCCCAAAACACAACCCCTAACCCCACACTCTCAAACTGCCCCATCCCAAAACATTCCCAAAATAAACTCCCTATCCCCACACCCTCAAACTGCCCCATCCCAAACCACAACCCCAACCCCACACCGTCAAACTGCCCCATCCCAAAACACAGCCCCTAACCCCACACCGTCAAACTGCCCCAATCCCAAAACATTCCCAAAATAAACTCCCTAACCCCACACCCTCAAACTGCCCCAATCCCAAAACATCCCCAAAATAAACTCCCTGACCCCACACCCTCAAACTGCCCCAATCCCAAAACATCCCCAAAATAAACTCCCTACCCCCACACACTCAAACTGCCACAATCCCAAAATATTCCCAAAATAAACTCCCTAACCTCACACCCTCAAACTGCCCCATCCCAAAACACAACCCCTAACCCCACACCCTCAAACTGTCCCAATCCCAAGACATCCCCAAAATAAACTCCCTAACCCCACACCCTCAAACTGCCCCATCCCAAAACATAACCCCTAACCCCACACCCTCAAACTGCCCCATCCCAAAACACAACCCCTAACCCCACACCCTCAAACTGCCCCATCCCAAAACATCCCAAAAATACAACTCCCTAACCCCACACCCTCAAATCCAAAACATCCCAACATCCAACTCTTCAAAACATCCCCAAACTTCAACCCCACACTCTACAAAACATCCAGCCCTTACTCCACCCCTAACCACCCCCAAACATTGAACTCCGAGCACGGAACTCTGAACTACCTCAATCCCAAAATACCCCCAAAATCTAATCTTAAACCTCCTTTGTCAAAAACTCTAACCTCACACCCTCCAACTCCCCCAACTGTCTCCAGAATCCAACCCTCATCCTAACTCCATTGACTCCATCTATACCTCCCGCTGCCTGGGGAAAGCGGGCAGTATAATCAAAGATCCCTTCCACCCGGCTTACTCTTCCAACTTCTTCCATCGGGCAGGAGATACAGAAGTCTGAGAACACGCACGAACAGACTCAAAAACAGCTTCTTCCCCACTGTTACCAGACTCCTAAATGATCCTCTTATGGACTGACTTCATTAACACTACACCCTGTATGCTTCATCCAATGCCAGTGCTTATGTAGTTACATTGTATATGTTGTGTTGCCCTATTATGTATTTTCTTTTATTCCCTTTTCTTCTCATGTACTGAATGATCTGTTGAGCTGCTAGCAGAAAAATACTTTTCACTGTACCTAGGTACACGTGACAATAAACAAATCCAATCCAATCCAATCCAACCTGAAACCCCAAACTCCCACAACAGCCCCCTCCCCATCCCCACTCAAAAACTGCAGCCTCTATCTCCACACCCAATCGTAAAAGCGTAAAAACTTGGGTCACGAACCCCGCGATCGAGAAATCCAATCATCACCTCAGCCAAACTCCTACAAAAACTCCACTCCAAAAACTGTAACCCCACGGCCTAAATCCTGCCAATCTCAAAACATCCCCAAATCATAAACCCAATTCAAAACATCCCCAAAAATCCAACTATAATCTCAAACCCCACTCCCAAAACTCTAGTCCTGTCCTGAACCCCTAACACCACCCGAGCAGCCCAGAACTCAAGGTGACATGGTAGCACAGTGGTTAGCACTGTTGCTTCACAGCTCCAGGTCCCAGGTTCGAATCCCGGCTTGGGTCACTGTGTGCGGAGTCTGCACGTTCTTCCCGTGTCTGCGTGGATTTACTCTGGGTGCTCCGGTTTCTTCCCACAGTCCAAAGATGTGCAGGTTAGGTGGATTGGCCATGCTAAATTGCCAGTGTCCAAAAGGTTTAGGTGGTGTTACTGGGTTACAGAGATCGAGAGGAGGTGTGGGCTTAAATAGCTTGCTCTTTCCAAGGGCTGGTGCAGACTCGATGGGATGAATGGCCTCCTTCTGCCCTGTAAATTCTCTGATCTATGATAACCCAAATTTTCTACCAAACCCCCACCCAAACATTCCCAAATCCAATCCTAACCCAATTAACACTGTGGCTCCACAGCGCCAGGGTCCCAGGTTCCATTCCCCGCTGGATCACTGTCTGTGCGGAGTCTGTACGTTCTCCCCGTGTCTGCGTGGGTTTTCTCCGAGTGCTCCGGTTTCCTCCCACAAGTCCTGAAAGACGTGCTGTTCGGTAATTTGGACATTCTGAATTCTCCTTCTGTGTACCCAAACAGGCGCCGGACTGTGGTGACTAGGGGCTTTTCACAGTAACTTCATTGCAATGTTAATATAAGCCTACTTGTGACAATAAAGATTATTATTATTAAACCCCCTTCAAATCCCCAAACCCAAATTTTCTAGCCCGTCCCAAAAAAACAAATTCCAATCCTAATTTAACCCCCAGATTGCCGCCAATGGCCCATCCCTAACCATGACCCGTCAATTCCTCCACCACTTCCCCCAAACCTTTCATAACCCCCTCCACCAATTAGCTCTGAGTGTGCCCATTGAGCTGCCGTGTGCACTGAATCAGGCTACATCCCCTTCCTCTGGTTAGGTGGATGAGGGGGTGCAATGTTTCACCCAGGGATAAGGCTTTTCCTGTGCGGAGTGAGTTTACAGTGATGTTGGGCAAACAAGTGGATTGTGTACAGTTTTGGTCCCCTTCCTAAAAGAGGGACATAATTGCCTTGGAAACATTCAGAGAAGGTTCACTCAGCTGATTCCTGGAATGAAGGGGTTGTGTATGAGGAAAAGTTGCACAGGCCAGGTTGGCACTTTGAAGGATGAGTGACGATCTTATTGAAACATACGATATTCTGTGGGGGCTGGACAGGGTAGATGCTGAGAGGCTGTTTCCTCTCGTGGGGGTGGGGGGGGGGGGGGAGGGGTGGGGTGGATAGAATCTAGAAGTAGGGGGCACAGTTTAAAAATAAGGGGTTTTCCATTTAAGACGGAGCTGAGGAGGAATTTCTTCTCTCAGAGAGTCTCTTCCCCAGTGAGTAGTGGAAGTCAAGTCATTGAATATATTCAAGGCTGTGTTGGACAGGTTTTTAATTGACACAGATTATGGGGGCAGAAAGGAAGGTGGAGCTGAGTCCAAGATCAGATCTTATTGAATGGCGGATCAGGCTCAAGGGCCGAATGGACCACTCCTGCTCCACATAGGGAAGTCTTGCTGAAACTATGCAAGGCACCAATTAGACCACAGCTGGAATACTATGAACAGTTTTGATATCCTTATCTCCGGAAAGATATACTCGCATTGGAGGCAGTCAAGAGGAGGTTGATCTCGGGTATGGAGGGATTTTCTTATGAGGCGAGGTCATGTAGGTTGGGCCTGTACTCCGTGGAGTTTAGAAGAATGAGAGCCGGCCTTATTGAAACATATAGGATACTCAGGGGACTTGACAGGGTAGATGCTGAGAGGATGTTTCCCCTTGTGGGAGAGTCCATGACCAAAGGGCATAATCTCAAGAGTAAGGGATCGCCCATTTAAGACACAGATGTGGAGACATTTCTTCTCTCAGAGGGTAGTGAATCTGTGGAATTCTTTACTGCAGAGAGCTGTGGAGGCTGAGACAGACAGATTTTTAATTCGAGAAGCAATTGAGGGTTATGGGGGTAAGGCGGGAAAGTAGAGTTGAGGATTATATCAGATCAGTCATGATCTATTGAATGGCGGAGTATACTTGATGGGCCGAATGGCCTACCTCTGCTCCAAAACCTCATGTTCGTCTTATTTGTTATGTAGACACAGCTGGAAGATTCCGTCTGTGTTGGTGACAATATAAATATACTTGGTAAGTTGCAGGATGTTGACTGATGCAACTTTCCGTGTTATTGTTTCCTGCAGTTCATGCTGCCCAGTCATGGCGTCTGACGATGTGGTGAGGTTCCACTTCCCTAACCACGAGGTGACCATTCTGAAGAAGATGAACCAACTGCGGATGGACGAGCGTTTCTGCGACGTGACCATCGTGGCGGATCAGCTGCGGTTCCCCGGGCACCGGGTGGTGCTGGCGGCCTGCTCGCCTTTCCTGCGTGACCAGTTCCACATGAATCCCTCGCAGGAGGTGCAGGTCTTCCCCATGACTGGCGCCCAGATCGTGCTGCGGCTCCTGCTCTCCTGCTACACCGGCACGCTGGAGTTCCCCTTCAACGACATCCTGGACTACCTGACGGCGGCCAGCTGCCTCCAGATGGAGCACGTGGTGGAAAAGTGCCGGCAGTCGTTGTCGCCGTGCATCGGGCCTCGCGTGCCGCCAGCTGTGGGGGCCGAGGATCGGCCCTGCACGCCGCAGATCGCCACTTCCTCGGAGCGGGCGCCTGATGCAGAGAGGTTGGCATCTTGGGAGATTGGGGCGGCAGAGGAGAAGGGTCTGAGGAGGACGACGGCGGACGACGTGGTGAAGTTGGAGTCGGAGCAGCGGGAGGATTTTGGCGGGGCCGAGGACATCTGCATCCACAAGGTTGAATCGTTGGCTGACTGTATGGAAGGGTGCCCGGAGCCGGTGAGCAAAAGGCCGCCGACAGGTGGCGGAACGGAGCCCGCCAATGGCCTTGAACCCGACCCGGGCATCCACTCGACTGTGGGTGGTGGTGCGGGGGGCTTCTCCGACAGCAATGCCCCCTATGACATGTCAGAGGTGATGATCTCGGACGAGTTCCAGGAGGAGGACTACGAGAGCTCAGCCAGCGAGGATTGCCGCAGCAGCGGCTTCACCGGAACCTTCTACCGGCCAGGCGAGGAGCCACCGCCACCCCCCACATCCCTCTCTGGCCTAGGGCAGGGTGCCAAGGAGGGCGAGACGCCCCGGAGCCCAGGCCTCTGCTCCGAGTGCGGCGCCCCCTTTGAGCACCGCGAGCACCTGGCCGCCCACATGGTGGTCCACAAGCTCTACATGTGCCTGCTGTGCGGCAAGGTCTTCAAGAAGAACGCGCGGCTGGCCCAGCACATCAACGTGCACACCGGCTTCAAGCCGTACTGCTGCGCCATCTGCGGCCGCACCTTCACGCAGAAGCGCTCGCTCAAGGACCACATGAATGTGCACAATGGCGACTCGCCCCATTGCTGCAACTACTGCGACATGCGCTTCACCCACTACAGCACCCTGCGGGTCCATCTGCGTGACCAACACGGCAAGACCACCACCCGCAACATGGAGAACAAGCCCGCCGAAATCAGCCTGGTGGTGCCTTAGCAGTCGATTTTTCCTCCTGCACCCCCTTCTCCCCTCAATACCCCCACCGCCGATTCACCCTCCCCCTGGATCCCACCACCTCCCCACAAATGAAGCACCGTGTTTAGACAACTTTGCAGTAGAGCCACCAAACTAACTCCACAAAATTCCATCCCAGCCCATCTTTTCAATCAATAGACTGTCTCCCGAACTCGCCCTCTCTCCACATTCTCCTCTGTCTGTCTCGACCGTCTGGAGTTTTGAACCGATCGCCTGTCTTCTCACCATTTCCCAGTTTTTTTTGTATGTCCGCGTGACAGGAATCACCTCTTTGATGTAATCTATATTTTTATTCCAAAAAAAAAAATAATTTGTGATTTTAAAACAAAGCAGCAGAAATCTTGTTTTTTAACATTTCAGTTGCGCGGTTATTAAATGCCTGGCGGACGGTGGTGACTGCCCGCCCTCAGAGTGTGATTTATTTCCCCAAGGGCTTTTCACGTAGTCTCTTCTGTTCTTGGGGCAGGTAGTTGCTCCAAAATCTCACTCAAACACGCACACGCTTGACTGCTGAGTCATCTAGTTTGCACGAGAAGGGAAAGTGGTTTCCTGTTGTCTCCCTCGCAACTTTCACCTCCATTGTGGCTTGTAATCAATGTTAAAAGAACCACTGACTGCCCTTTGGAGGGAGGGGGAACAGGGTGCAGCCACATCTATCACAATACAAGTGCCCTCCGCCTGCTGGAATAGGAGGAGGTCATTCAACCCCTTGAGCCTATAGATCTGTGCGATTTTTACTCCATAATCCTGAGTACCTTTGGCTAACAAAAATCGATCAATCTCCGTTTCCAAATCAACAATTGATCCAGCGTCATTTGCCATTTGTGGAAGAGCGATCCAAACTTCCACCACCCCTTTGTGTGCACAAATCTTCACTATTTTTTTTGGACTGCTCCCTAGTTCCAGACGGGAGATTTAAAGGAGATTTGAGGGAAAGCTTTTTCACCCAGAGGGTGGTGGGAAAATGGAACTCGCTGCCTGAAAAGGCGGCAACCCTCACAACATTTAAGAAGCATTTAGATGAGCAGTTGAAATGCCACAGCATTTGCGGCTACGGGGCTGGATTAGAACCGATAGGTGCTTGAGGGCTGGCACAGATACGGTGAGCCACAGGGCCTCTTTACGTGCCATTACAAACTCTTCAGACTCCCCCAGCCAGCAGAAAGAGTTTCTTTCCACCCCCACCCTGCTCCTTTTCATATCTTGAATACCTAGCCGAAATCACCCTTCACCTTCTAAATTCCAGGGAATACAACCCTCGCTTGTAACTCAGCCTTCCAAGTCCAGATATATTCTGGTAAAGATATCTTGCCCTCCCTTCAAGGTAGTCATATCCTTCTTCTGGTGAGGTGCTCTGAACTGCTCAGTGTTCCAAGTGTGGATGATCCAGGGCTTTGTCCAGCTGAAGTGTGATCCCCCCCTCCCCCTGTGTTCTGTATGATACTCTCTATATAAAGGCCGCTCTATGTAGGATTTTTAGTGATCAGCTGTGAGAGTTTGTGACAGTTTAATCATGTGCGTACCTGCACTTCCAAGTTTCCTTGGACCTCCACTGCTTTTCACCCTTTAGCGGGGGGGGGGGGGAGTAAATGCTGACCTTGCCAGTGACTGCCACATCCCACGAGCGAATGAAAAAGAAAACAAAGTGTAGATATCTGACCAAGGCTCTGTACAAACTGAAATATCATTTCCTCCTCTTTGCATTCCTGCCCTCCAGCGATGCAGGCCATCCATTCGCCTCTTTTAGTTTGGGGATTTTTTTTTCATACCTACCCGGTGGTTTTGAATGATTTGCTTACTGGACCCCAGAATTGCCATCCCCTTTTCTCCGCGATTTCTCACTGCGTGGATTTTTCTTTGCCTTCAGAGGCAGGTGACCACATGATGAATTGCGCTGGACTTGTTTTGCCCACAGGTCATCCGCCTGCGATTCGAGTCGTCCCTTACCTCCATGTGCACGACTTGCTCTCCCTTCCAATTTTGCTGTCATCTGCACATCGCGATTTACAACAACGGGAGTGTTGTGTCCAAATTGGGCTCATCACACTTTTGAACAGATATGGAGCCTTTGGAGAGGGTGGAGAAAAGATTGATAAGGCTCGTTACAGGATGAGGACATCGCTGGCTAGGCCAGCATTTATTGCCCATCTCTGTTAATTCCAATGATAGTCTATGGTGAAGGAATAAATCTGAAACTTGTCTTTTTCCTTTGGTAATTTATTCTCAGACCAGCTCAGCATAGTAAATTCCTGCTTCCCCACCCCCAACTGTTCCAGCTGTGCCCATTTATCCCCTTTGAGGCTGAGTCAGTGATCATCACCTATCTTTCGCAATGTAATTGCCAAAGGATGCAATTGCTGATATATTGACCACCCCCAGTTGCCCTTGAGAAGGTGGTGGTGAGCTACCTTTTTGAACCACCGCTGTCCCATGTGTAGGTATAACCACAGTACTGTTCAGGAGGGGGTTCAGGATTTTGAGCCTGTGACAGTGAAGGAATGGCCAATATATTTCCAAGTCGAGTTGGTGGTGTTCCCAGATAACTGCTGCCCTTGTTATTCTCAATGGTAGTGGCCATGGGTTTGGAAGGTGCTGCCTAAGGCGTTGCAGTGAGTTCCTGCTACATCTTATAGATGGTACACACAGCTGCTGCTGTGCGTTGGTGGTGGAGCAACTGAATGCTTGTGGATGGGACACCAATCAAGTGGGGCTGCTTTATCCTGGATGGAGTTGGTTTTCTTGAGTGTTGGAGCTGCTCTCACCCAGGCAAGTGGGGAGCATTCCATCACTCTCCAAAGTTGTGCCTTGTAGATGGTGGACCGGCTTTGGCGAGTCGAGAGCTGAATTACTCTCCTCAGCATTCCTAGCCTCTGATCAGCTCTTTCCATAGAACCTCTATAGTGCAGAAGGAGGCCATTCGGCCCATCAATCTGAAGGAGCACCCCCCCCCTCGTATCCTCGTATCACCATGCATTGATCATGGCCACAATAGTTAAATGGCTCGTCCAGTTCAGAATCTGGTCAAATGAATGAAGATAGCGAAGCTGTTTTTTTTGGAGAAGAGAATGCTGAGAGATTTGATGAAGGTGTTTATAATCATGAGGCCTCTGGACAGAGCAGATAGGGTAAACGTCCCGTTGGTGAAAGGGTCAAGAAATAGGACACCAATTTTTTTTTGAGAGAAAAGGAAAAATGTCTTGGTGGGGGGCGGGGGTAATGTAGATTCAATCAGAGTGCTCAAAAGAAATGCATTAGTGTCCAACAAAAAGAATTGCAGTAAAAGGCAGGGGAATACCACGCTTGCAGAGGGTTGGCACAGTTATGGGCAGAATTGCCTCCCTCTGTGCTGTACCAGTTCTATGGTCCAACTCCCAACTCTTCATCCAAGTCTTGTCATATGGCAACGGGTTTGTGCCCCAGAACAGCTTCTGGGAAGACCATTTGCTACATCCTGTCAATCTGCCCGTTAATCTCACTCTATCTCCAATTCCATGTCCTATAATTTTCCAGGATGATCCTTGAGTAGGAAGATGTTGAATCCCCTCTGCAAGTCCACTTGGCCAACATACATAGGCATCAATTCCCTCACTATTGAAAGCAGTTCAGAGAAGGTTTACCAGACTAATATCTGGAATGGGTGGGTTGGCCTTTGAGGAAAGGGACAAGCTAGGCTCGTTTCTACTGGAGTTTAGAAGAGCAAGTGATGACTTGATTATAACCTTTAAGATCCTGTGGGGTATTGACTGGGTGGAAGTGGAGAGGATGTTTCCCCTTGTGGGAGAATCTAGAACTTGGGTCACTGTTTAAAAATAAAGGATCGCCCATTTAAAATGGAGATAATCTCTTGCTATGAGGCAATTTTTAAAAAAAAATGTAGAATCCAAATATTTTTAATGCAGATGTGGATGGATTCGTGGGGGGGGGGGGGGGGGGTGATAGGTTATCTGGGTTAGGCGGGATGCAGATTTGAAGTTGCTGTAAGATGAGCCACAATCTTATTAAATGACGGAGCAGGATCGAGGGGCTGAAAGGCTGACTACTGCTCCTTGTTTGTACCTACCTTATTACTGATCCCTCAAATTGAACTTGATTAGTCGGATATGACTTACCCTTAACCTGACCATTTCATATTCATTCAATACTGAAATCACTTCATAGAGAGAGATGCAATGAGTGGGAGGGACTGTGGTAACAGAAGAAAAGTTGTAAAAGAGAGATTGGAATGGAGGGGAAGGTTGTAATCATAGAATTCCTACATTGCAGGAGGAGGCCACTCGACCCATCGAATCTACACCAAAAGAGCATCCTACCTAGGCCCACTTCCCCGCCCTATCCCCGTAACCCCATAACGCCACCTAAACTGCGCGTCTTTCTACATTGAGGGGCAATTTAGCATGGACTATGCACCTAACCTGCATATCTTTGGGCGGAAACTGGAGCACCCGGAGGAAATCCACACAGACACTGGAGAACTTGCAAACCTGACACAGTCACCCAAGGCTGGAATAGAATCCGGGTTCCTGGCACTGTAATGGTGTAATAGAGGAAGAGGTTGTACTGTAAGGTGTTTGTGACATGAGGTTCACCATTGTAAGCCCAATATCATAGGACTGTAGTTCTGACACTAGTTAGCGCTCAAGAAGTCGGCAGTAATGAGTTGGAATTGTGAGTTCACAGTCGCATCTTTGCAGTTGGAGATTAATTCACTAAAAATCTGGAATGAAGGACTGGTCTCAGCAATGGCAGTGGTGACACCAGAATGTTGTAAAAATCCTTTTATTTTAGTAATATCCTTCAGGGAAGTGTTTCTGCCATTCTTACCCAGTCTGGTCTACGTGACTCCAGACCTATATGTGGGTTGACTCTTAACTGCCCCTCTGAAAGGGTCGAACCAGGCACTCGGTGCCACTTTCTCGGGGTGCTCAGGAATGGGCAATGAATGGCAGTGTTGCTAGTAATGCCTATTCCTGGAAATGAGCAAAAAAACATAATTGGCATCCATAGCTCGCCTTGTGCAATCAGTGTTTGGGAAATTATGCACTTTCCCGTAACTTGTTATTTTTTTTTACTTTGTGGACATAGGGTCCATGCACTGGAAGAGATTTGCCTCATTAATCAACAGATGTCAAACTGCATATTCTTAAACTAATCATTTTATGGGAAACCTGCAGAGAAATCCTCTGCAGGAGGGGGTATTATGTGGAAGGATAATGTATGAACTTTCCTTCAGTTCTGAAACACATCCACAACAAAGGGCACAACATCTCCAGGTTTGTTTCTGACTCCTTGTTTATCCTGCAGTTAATGAACAACCTAAAAGTTCAATAGCCCCTGTCCTCACAGTCAAGGATCAGTGTCACGTACCACCGAGAGAAGCCAGTGGGCACTTTTCTTCTCTCCGGAGTTCAGCAATGAAGCCTTTTGTGTTCTTCATCCTCTACCTTGCTTTCCTGATGGGTGTTCAAGGTAAGTGAGGCTTTGCATAAAATCTGGCCACGATTGGCAATTTGAGGGCCGCCTTTTCCTGAATCTGCGCCGCGCTGAAGGTGGCCAGCTATCTTTGGAATTGATTGGCCGTGGCCTTATTCAATCTTAACACTATCGCTATCCCTTAACAAGATTTTTGCATTGATCTCGCGCATTTTATGACCACAGGCAACCCTTTGGGAAGTGTTCTCTGTTTTTAAGAAATACATTTAGAGTACACAATTATTTCATTTTTCCAATTAAGCGACATTTTAGCGTGGCCAATCCACCTTACCTGCACATCTTTGGGTTGTGGGGGTGAGACCCACGCAGACACGGGAAGAATGTGCAAACTCCATACGGACAGTGACCCAGGGCTGGGATTCGAACCAGGTCCTCAGCACCGTAGGCAGCAGTGCTAACCACAGTGCCACGTGCTGCCCCGGAAAGTGTTCTCTGTTGTAAGGTAGTCAACATGTGCAGAGGAAGCAGAAAATAAGGTAAATGACCATGTCCACTGTTGAGGATTAAGTGTCAGGAAACTGAATAGCGCCATGAGATCTTTTAAGTCCACCTGAGAGGGTTTAATATCTCACCTGAAAGACAACACCTCTGACAGTGTAGCACTCCTCCATACCGCACTCCTAGTGTCAGCCTAGATTATGGCTCAAGTCTCTGGTGGGGGGGAGGGGGGGGGGGAGTTGAACTCAGGACCTTTTGACTTTGAGGCGACAGTGCTGTGCATTGAACTAAAGAGAACATGATAATAAGTCAGCTGAGAGAAGTCTGTTGCCGAAATCGTCAGAAGTTCCTTTGCCCAATGTCTGAGCTATTTCGAAGAAACTGGTCACATCAATATCTCCGTGCAAAAAAAGGGGCAATTTCAAAATTTCCTCCCCCTCAAATCCTTCTGTCCCCTCTCTCCTTCCTCTACACCCCCTCGCTCATTCTCTCGCTCTCTCCCTGTCCCCTACACCTCCCATTCAGTCTTTCACTCTGTACCCCCTTTCTCACCCTCACCTTCCCACTTGTCCCCAAACCTCTCACTATCTCCTCCCTCCCCTTCCTACCTCTTTCCCCATTCCTCACTCCCCCTCCTCTCACTCTCTTTCCTTATTTTCCCCCCCTCTCTCGTCTCACTTTATCCCCTCTGTACTCAGTGCTATTCCCTCTTTCCCTCCATCTCTCCCCCTCGGTCTCTCTCCCCCTCTCTTCTCCATTTTCCCCTTCTGCTCCCACTCCAACACTCCGCTCTCCTCCTCCTTCTAAGACCCCACTCGCCCCTCTCTTTTTCCCCCTCCATCCCACCATTCCCTTCCTCCCTCCCACCATTCTCTACCTCTTACCATTCTCTCCCTCCCTTCCTCCCACTATTCTCTCTCTTCCACCATTATCTCCCTCCCTTCCTCGCACCATTCTCTCCCTCCTACCATTCTCTCCCACCATTCTCTCCCTCCCTCCCACCATTCCCTCCCATCATTTTCTTCCTCCCTCCCACCCACCTACCATTCTCTCCCACCCATCCACCATTCTCCCTCCCTCATGATTCTCTCCCACCATCCTCTCCCTCCCTCTCACTCACCCACTATCCTCCCACCTGTGGTGATGTGCTGATGAATAGTATTGTCCATAGTTAGTAATGCAATCTCCAACCAGCTGGTGGCGTCAGACCTTGGTCGCGTGACATTGGACACTCGTCAGTTGGTGATAGGATGTACAACAGGACAGTCACATTTAAATAGCTCCGAAGGAATTCAAGTAACTTTACATATGTATATATATATATATATTTCTATTAGTTATCCTTCCACGTGTTTGACAAAAAATCATTGTGTTAATTGAACACATGTATGTTCTGTGTGTATCCTTATGAACGGTGGCACCACAGAACACAACATGGTACCAGGCGTGTTGAACACTTAAAGGTAACAGCAGAAAAGACTAAGTAAAACCGGCCGAAGAACGAAACAAAAGGAAGATTCTTCAACTGACCTGATGAACTACATCTAATTGCAACTCAACACAGTGAATGACGGTGAAGCTCGAGATAGAAGGTTTAAAGGAACCCCACCAGCTTCAAGCCTCAGGTAATGTAGACAAAAACTGGCGCGTCTTCAAACAGCAGTGTGGACTTTATGTCTTAGCCCTTGGCCTCCAGGCACAGCTTGATGAGAGGCACATTGCATTGCTGCTCACGGCAGCAGGTCCTCAAGCGATCGCTATCTACAATACCTTCACTTCTGATAGTGAAGAGGAAAGCAGGAGATACGATGAGATGATAAATCACTTCGATCGGCACTGCCCTCTGAAAAGGAACAAAACATTTCAAAGATACCTATTTTGTATGTGCACCAAAAAAGGCTAATGAATCGCTTGACAGTTTTGCGACAGGTTTGAGGTTGAAGGCCAATCTTGCAATTTTGATCATCTGCAGTCGTCACTTATCAGGGACCAAATAGTATTTGACAGGTCAAATAATGGGCTCCATGAAAGATTATTGCATGAAGACAACCTCACACTCAAAAAAGCCATCAAGATCTGCCAGGCGAGTGAGGTGGCTGCACAGCAGATCAGTAGTCTCAGTATAAAAAATGTTGGTGCTAATCTCAAAGAAGACACTGGCACCATAAGCATTGTGATGCAGTCGAAAAAGAAATGTGCTGTCAGTGCGGGCGGCCATTTTAAAAGCACTGTGGCACCGTTAAAATTAAATATTGTCTCTGTGCGGGTGGCCATTTTGAGTGCACCATTACGCGGCCTCACGACATGTAGTCTCGATGCGAGAGCCCATTTGGGCGGCCAACCAGATCCGCCATTTTGTGCCAGAAGTGCAGCAACAGACATTTTCCAGAGCAATGTCCTGCACTTGGAAAAGTTTGTTATGAGTTATCACTAACTTGATAGAGTTTTTCGAGGAGGTCACAAAGATGATTGATGCAGGTAGGGCAGTGGATGTTGTCTATATGGACTTCAGTAAGGCCTTTGACAAGGTCCCTCATGGTAGACTAGTACAAAAGGTGAAGTCACACAGGATCAGGGGTGAGCTGGCAAGGTGGATACAGAACTGGCTAGGTCATAGAAGGCAGAGAGTAGCAATGGAAGGGTGCTTTTCTAATTGGAGGGCTGTGACCAGTGGTGTTCCGCAGGGATCAGTGTTGGGACCTTTGCTGTTTGTAGTATATATAAATGATTTGGAGGAAAATGTAACTGGTCTGATTAGTAAGATTGCAGACGACACAAAGGTTGGTGGAATTGTGGATAGCGATAGGGACTGTCAGAGGATACAGCAGGATTTAGATTGTTTGGAGACTTGGGCGAAGAGATGGCAGATGGAGTTTAATCCGGACAAATGTGAGATAATGCATTTTGGAAGGTCTAATGCAGGTAGGGAATATACAGTGAATGGTAGAATCCTCAAGAGTATTGAAAGTCAGAGAGATCTCGGTGTACAGGTCCACAAGTCACTGAAAGGGGCAACACAGGTGGAGAAGGTAGTCAAGAAGGCATACGCATGCTTGCCTTCATTGGCCAGGGCATTGAGTATAAGAATTGGCAAGTCATGTTGCAGCTGTATAGAACCTTAGTTAGGCCACACTTGGAGTATAGTGTTCAATTCTGGTCGCCACACTACCAGAAGGATGTGGAGGCTTTAGAGAGGGTGCAGAAGAGATTTACCAGAATGTTGCCTGGTATGGAGGGCATTAGCTATGAGGAGCGGTTGAATAAACTCGGTTTGTTCTCACTGGAACGACGGAGGTTGAGAGGCGACCTGATAGAGGTCTACAAAATTATGAGGGGCATAGACAGAGTGGATAGTCAGAGGCTTTTCCCCAGGGTAGAGGGGTCAATTACTAGGGGGCATAGGTTTAAGGTGAGAGGGGTAAGGTTTAAAGTAGATGTACGAGGCAAGTTTTTTACACAGAGGGTAGTGGGTGCCTGGAACTCGCTACCGGAGGAGGTGGTGGAAGCAGGGACGATAGTGACATTTAAAGGGCATCTTGACAAATACATGATTAGGATGGGAATAGAAGGATACGGACCCAGGAAGTGTAGGAGATTGTAGATTAGTCGGGCAGCATGGTCGGCACGGGCTTGGAGGGCCGAAGGGCCTGTTCCTGTGCTGTACATTTCTTTGTTCTTTGATCTTTGAGTGTGACAGGATGTGTATCATATAGCGAGGCAATACATCATACTTCCGATGGTTGAGTGGACAGAATCGATGAGTGTGGATAAATGCATCGAAGATCGGGCTGATGTGCGCATGATCTCAGAAAGGGACACAAAGGGCTCGACTGGCCAAAGCAAAAAATGTTCTCTCACAATCTGAAGCCACAGTGAGGCGAATGAGGGACCATAGAGGACAGATGGACAATCCCGCAACTGATTAATGGCACGCCAATCAACTGTGAGCTCGACACGGGAGCAAGGGCCAATCTGATCCCACTGTCAGCGGTGGAATGCCTGAAAGTCAAGCCTACAATGGCCCCACGAGCGGTACTCCTGAAGGGTTACATCGGTCATCAGATCATGACCTTAGGAGCATGTGAACTCGAAGTCACGGTCAAGGACAGAACGCGCAGGATAATGTTCTCCATCGTAGAGATGGAGCGCGAATCGTTCATTGGAGTGGCAGCCTGTGAGTAGCTTGGGCTGGTCAAGCGGGTGTACATGGCAGACAGCATGGCACCCTGCCGATATATCTCTGTTGAGTCCACCGTGAAGGACTATCCGGAGGTGCTTCAAAGATTTGGCACTCTGTCATTCACATATTGTATCCAGCTAAAGGTGCATGCACCCTGACGTGTGCCTGCTCCGCTGAAGGACAAGCTGAAGGCCGCCGAGCTTCAAAGAATGATGGCTCTGGGAGTCATCAGACGCATCGAGGAGCCCAGCGACTGGCTTAACCCCATGGTGTGTGCAATAAAGAGGAATGGTGGCCTGAGGATCTGTAAGGACCCCAAGGATCTCAACCGAAAGGGAGCCTTACCCGATCCCGACGAGGAAAGTGATAGCTTGCAAAATGGCTGGAGTGACGCGTTTCAGCAAGCTGGACGCGTCGCGATGCTTCGGCAGCTGAAGCTCGACAATGCGAGCACCAGGTTGTGTACGTTCAACATACCCTTTGGGCGCTACTGCTTCCTGGGAATGCCGTTAGGCATAATTTCGACGTCTGAAATTTTCCATCGGAGCACGTAGTAGAAGAATTACCAGGCGTCCATGTCTATGTTGATGATATCATCATCCGGGGGTCCACACATGAAGACCATGATGAAAGGCTGCTGCAAGTTCTGCAAGGGGAAGAAATAATGGCCTCAAACTTAATCAGACCAAGTGCCAAATCTGGGTGGACACCATCATATTCTTAGGTGCAATGGGAGCATCGGTGTGGTTCCCGATCAGGGGTAACCATCGGTTTGCCCCGGGGAAGATGGACGGGGGTTCCAGAGCTGGCATCGGGCGGGGATCAGAAGAATGGGGGACCGGTTCATTGACGGAACGTTTGCGAGCCTAGGGGCACTGGAGGAGAAGTTTGAGTTACCCCCGGGAAATGCCTTTAGATATATGCAGGTGAGGGCTTTTGTGAGGCGACAGGTCAGGGAATTCCCATTGCTCCCGGCACAAGAAATTCAAGACAGGGTGATCTCGGGCGCATGGGTCGGGGAGGGCAAGGTGTCGGCAATACACCAGGTGATGAAAGAAGAGGGGGAAGCGCTGGTAGAAGAGTTGAAGGGTAAATGGGAAGAGGAACTGGGGGAGGAGATCGAGGAAGAACTGTGGGCTGATGTCCTGGGTAGGGTTAAGTCCTCCTCCTCGTATGCCAGGCTCAGCCTGATACAATTTAAGGTGGTTCACAGAGCTCACTTGACGGGGGCGAGGTTGAGCAGGTTCTTTGGGGTAGAGGACAGATGTGGAAGGTGCTCAGGGAGCCCGGCGAACCATGTCCATATGTTTTGGTCATGCCCGGCACTGGAGGGGTTCTGGAGAGGAGTGGCGGGAGCAATATCTCAGGTGGTGAAAGTCCGGGTCAAGCCAAGCTGGGGGCTAGCAATATTCGGAGTAGTGGACGAACCAGGAGTGCAGGAGGCGAAAGAGGCCTTTGCGTCCCTAGTAGCCCGGCGAAGGATCTTGCTAATGTGGAAGGAGGCGAAGCCCCCCCAGCGTGGAGGCCTGGATAAACGATATGGCTGGGTTCATAAAGCTGGAGAGGATTGAGTTCGCCTTGAGAGGGTCTGCGCAGGGGTTCTACAGGCGGTGGCAACCGTTCCTAGACTATCTCGCGGAGCGTTAGAGGAAGGTCGGTCAGCAACCTGGGGGGTGGGGGGGGGGGGGGAGCTGCTTGGGGGGGTGGATGAGCAAGAGATAACATGAAGAGTCGGGGAAACTGGCACGTACGGGAGACAGCCAGTGTACAAAGCTATGTAAATATACTATTTTGCCATGTATATATCTTGCTCCGCGCAATTTCTCATTTCTTTTTTTTTGTTAGGGGTGGGGGAGGGGGGGGTTATTGTTTGTAAGGGAGAAAAATTGTGTTAAAAACTTTGATAAATATATTTAAAATAAAAAAATGAGGGGCACATGGGCATTGAGAAATGCAAGCGCAGTTTGGAGACAATCTACTGCCCAGGCACCACCCAGGATATTACAGCTATGGTCGACCAGTGTGATCCGTGTCAGAAATTTCGCTGCAGGCAGACCAAAGAACCTATGCAGGTGGGTGGACAGCATTGCAAGTCCGTGACAGAAAGTGGACATGGATTTGTTCCGTTTTCAATGGGCGAGACTACCTGGTAGTCATTGATTCTTTCTCAAACTATCCAGGAGTTGCACAGTTGGCGAACTCAACTGCTCAGTGTGTCATACAACATGCCAAAGCGATCTTTGCCCGATATGGTATACCATCCATCATAATGTCAGACAATGGGCCGTGTTTCAAAAATCATGAATGGACTGAATTTGCCCATCACTATGACTTCAGGCACATCACCGCTAGCCCCCTATGTCCACAGTCGAACAGGAAGAAGGAAAAGGCTGTAAATCTTGTGAAGCAGCTGCTAAAGAAGACCATTGAGAGCTGGGAGGATATCTACTTGGCACTTCTTAGCTATCACTCAATGCCACTCGTCGCCTGCACAGCTACTCAAGAACCGGCAGCTACGCACGACTGTACCTTCCAAGGTGGCCCCCCCCCCCCGTAAATCGACGCCTACAGAGAAAATTGCTTCTTCAAAAAAGGAGGCAGAAAGAGGTTTATGACAGGGTTACTAGGAAACCCCAGCCATTGCAGTCAGGGGACACTGTCAGAATCAAGGATGCCAACGGAAATGGATGGCTTAAACAGACCAAGGTTGTGCAACAGCTAGCTCCACAGTCGTTTGTGGTCATCACTGTGGATGGTTCAGTCCTGCGAAGGAACCGAAGGGCATTACTAAAAGTGCAACAGCCCTTCGTGCTGAATCCAGTGGAGGAGCTGGGGTGCAATACCAAATCTGATGAAGACACGAAACACACAGCAGAACCAGTGAGCAATGCCGAATCCGCACCAGCAAATGTAGAAAGAGCAGCAACACCAGCACCAGAAGAAGACAGAACTTATAACAACAAATGTTTAAAACCTTCATGCATTTGTGATTATCAATACAAATGATGTTTCTGTATCTCACAAATACTGTTTCTGTATATAAATGTTGACATCTCCAAAAGAAGGAGGATGTGGTGATATGTTGGTGAATAATATTGCACATAGTTAGTAATGCGACCTCCAACCAGCTGGTGGCGGCAGACCTTGGTCACATGACGTGAGACACTCGGCAGTTGGTGCTAGGAAGTACAACAGGACAGTCACACTTAGAGTAGCTCCCAAGGAATTCAAGATACTTTGTGTGTGTATGTATATATATGAATATATATATTTCTGTCAGTTATCCTTCCTTTCTCTCCCACCCTCCCTTTCTCTCCCACCCTCCCTTTCTCTCCCACCCTCCCTTTCTCTCCTCCCTTTCTCTGCCACCCTCCCTTTCTCTGCCACCCTCTCTTTCTCTCTCACCCTCCCTTTCTCTCCCACTCCCACTCCCTTTCTCTCCCACTCCCACTCCCTTTCTCTCCCACCCCCTCCCTTTCTCTCCCTCCCTTTCTTTCCCTTTCTCTCCCACCCTCCCTTTCTCTCCCACCCCTCCCTTTCAATGCCTCCCTCCCTTTCTTTCATAGAACATAGAACATAGAACAATACAGCGCAGTACAGGCCCTTCGGCCCACGATGTTGCACCGAAACAAAAGCCATCTAACCTACACTATGCCATTATCATCCATATGTTTATCCAATAAACTTTTAAATGCCCTCAATGTTGGCGAGTTCACTACTGTAGCAGGTAGGGCATTCCACGGCCTCACTACTCTTTGCGTAAAGAACCTACCTCTGACCTCTGTCCTATATCTATTACCCCTCAGTTTAAAGTTATGTCCCCTCGTGCCAGCCATATCCATCCGCGGGAGAAGGCTCTCACTGTCCACCCTATCCAACCCCCTGATCATTTTGTATGCCTCTATTAAGTCTCCTCTTAACCTTCTTCTCTCCAACGAAAACAACCTCAAGTCCATCAGCCTTTCCTCGTAAGATTTTCCCTCCATACCAGGCAACATCCTGGTAAATCTCCTCTGCACCCGCTCCAAAGCCTCCACGTCCTTCCTATAATGCGGTGACCAGAACTGTACGCAATACTCCAAATGCGGCCGGACCAGAGTTCTGTACAGCTGCAACATGACCTCTCGACTCCGGAACTCAATCCCTCTACCAATAAAGGCCAACACTCCATAGGCCTTCTTCACAACCCTATCAACCTGGGTGGCAACTTTCAGGGATCTATGTACATGGACACCTAAATCCCTCGTATTTTTTGCAATAGCCTACCGTGGGGAACCTTATCAAACGCTTTGCTGAAATCCATATACACCACATCAACTGCTCTACCCTCGTCTACCTGTTCAGTCACCTTCTCAAAGAACTCAATAAGGTTTGTGAGGCATGACCTACCCTTCACAAAGCCATGCTGACTATCCCTGATCATATCATTCCTATCTAGATGATTATAAATCTTGTCCCTTATAATCCCCTCCAAGACTTTACCCACTACAGACGTGAGGCTCACCGGTCTATAGTTGCCGGGGTTGTCTCTGCTCCCCTTTTTGAACAAAGGGACCACATTTGCTGTCCTCCAGTCCTCTGGCACTATTCCTGTAGCCAATGATGACATAAAAATCAAAGCCAAAGGTCCAGCAATCTCTTCCCTGGCCTCCCATAGAATCCTAGGATAAATCCCATCAGGTCCCGGGGACTTATCTATTTTCAGCCTGTCCAGAATTGCCAACACCTCTTCCCTACGTACCTCAATGCCATCTATTCTATTAGCCTGGGACTCAGCATTCTCCTCCACAACATTATCTTTTTCCTGAGTGAATACTGACGAAAAATATTCATTTAGTATCTCGCCTATCTCTTCAGACTCCACACACAATTTCCCATCCCTGTCCTTGACTGGTCCTACTCTTTCCCTAGTCATTCGCTTATTCCTGACATACCTATAGAAAGCTTTTGGGTTTTCCTTGATCCTTCCTGCCAAATACTTCTCATGTCCCCTCCTTGCTTGTCTTAGCTCTCTCTTTAGATCCTTCCTCGCTACCTTGTAACTATCCATCGCCCCAACCGAAACTTCACACTTCATCTTCACATAGGCCTCCTTCTTCCTCTTAACAAGAGATTCCACTTCCCTGGTAAACCACGGTTCCCTCGCTCGACGCCTTCCTCCCTGTCTGACCGGTACATACTTATCAAGAACACGCAGTAGCTGATCCTTGAACAAGCCCCACTTATCCAGTGTGCCCAACACTTGCAGCCTACTTCTCCACCTTATCCCCCCCAAGTCACGTCTAATGGCATCATAATTGCCCTTCCCCCAGCTATAACTCTTGCCCTGCGGTGTATACTTATCCCTTTCCATCATTAACGTAAACGTCACCGAATTGTGGTCACTGTCCCCAAAGTGCTCTCCTACCTCCAAATCCAACACCTGGCCTGGTTCATTACCCAAAACCAAATCCAACGTGGCCTCGCCTCTTGTTGGCCTGTCAACATATTGTTTCAGGAAACCCTCCTGCACACACTGTACAAAAAACGACCCATCTATTGTACTCGAACTATATCTTTTCCAGTCAATATTTGGAAAGTTAAAGTCTCCCATAATAACTACCCTGTTACTTTCGCTCATATCCAGAATCATCTTCGCCATCCTTTCCTCTACATCCCTAGAACTATTTGGAGGCCTATAAAAAACTCCCAACAGGGTGACCTCTCCTTTCCTGTTTCTAACTTCAGCCAATACTACCTCGGAAGAAGAGTCCCCATCTAGCATCCTCTCCGCCACCGTAATACTGCTCTTGACTAGCAGCGCCACACCTCCCCCTCTTTTGCCTCCTTCTCTGAGCTTACTAAAACACCTAAACCCCGGAACCTGCAACATCCATTCCTGTCCCTGCTCTATCCATGTCTCCGAAATGGCCACAACATCGAAGTCCCAGGTACCAACCCACGCTGCCAGTTCCCCTACCTTGTTTCGTATACTCCTGGCATTGAAGTAGACACACTTCAAACCACCTACCTGAACGCTGGCCCCCTCCTGCGACGTCAAATCTGTGCTCCTGACCTCTATACTCTCATTCTCCCTTACCCTAAAACTACAATCCAGGTTCCCATGCCCCTGCTGCATTAGTTTAAACCCCCCCAAAGAGCACTAACAAATCTCCCCCCCAGGATATTTATGCCCCTCAGGTTCAGATGTAGACCATCCTGTCTGTAGAGGTCCCACCTTCCCCAGAAAGAGCCCCAGTTATCCAAAAATCTGAAACCCTCCCGCCTGCACCATCCCTGTAGCCACGTGTTTAAATGCTCTCTCTCCCTATTCCTCATCTCACTATCACGTGGCACGGGCAACAACCCAGAGATAACAACTCTGTTTGTTCTAGTTCTGAGCTTCCATCCTAGCTCCCTGAAAGCCTGCCTGACATCCTTGTCCCCTTTCCTACCTATGTCGTTGGTGCCAATGTGGACCACGACTTGGGGCTGCTCCCCCTCCCCCCTAAGGACCCGGAAAACACGATCCGAGACATCACGTACCCTTGCACCTGGGAGGCAACATACCAAACGTGAGTCTCTCACGCTCCCACAAAATCTCCTATCTGTACCCCTGACTATAGAGTCCCCAATTACTAATGCTCTGCTCCTCTCCCCCCTTCCCTTCTGAGCAACAGGGACAGACTCCGTGCCAGAGGCCCGTACCCCATGGCTTACCCCTGGTAAGTCGTCCCCCCCACAAGTCTCCAAAGCGGTATACTTGTTTCTCAGGGGAACGACCGCAGGGGATCCCTGCACTGACTGTTTTTTCCCAGTCCCTCTTACAGTTACCCACCTATCTCCAATCTTTGGTGTAACTAATTCCCTGAAGCTGCTATCTATGACCCCTTCTGCCTCCCGAATGATCCGAAGTTCTTCCAACTCCAGCTCCAGTTCCCTAACTCGGTCTTGGAGGAGCTGGAGATGGCAGCACTTCCTGCAGGTAAAATCAGCAGGGACACTAACTGCATCCCTCACCTCAAACATCCTGCAGGAGGAACATTGTACTCCCTTCCCTGCCATTCCTCTAACTTTCTACCAAGATCTGGCTAACAACTAAATTAAATTTTTATAAAAAATAATAATAATATAATAAAAATATGGTACTTACCTCAGACCAATGGGTTTTATTATTAGGTTAGAGGAGGAGGGCGGGTGGGAGACACTACACGTGTAGTGTCTCGGGTTTCCTCTTCACCAGAATTTATTGGTGAGGGTCTTCCCAGACGTCCGCGGGTCGACTTCCTGATCCCGCCTAAAAAACTAATTTAAAGAAAAGAGAAAAAGTCTCAGCTCCTGCTGAAACTGACTCACCACTCACCAGCTGCTCTCACGCCGCCGAAATCGACTGGCCTGCCCCTGCAAAGAGAAGTGCTTTTAAAGGTTGACTTACCTCCCAGCACCCTCCTTCCGCAATGCTCCCGCTGAAACTGACTAACCAGCTGCTCTCACGCCACCGAAATCGACTAGCCTGCCCCTGCAAAGAGAAGTGCTTTTAAAGGTTGACTTACCTCCCAGCACCCTCCTTCCGCAATGCTCCCGCTGAAACTGACTAACCAGCTGCTCTCACGCCACCGAAATCGACTGGCCTGCCCCTGCAAGAGAAGTGCTTTTAAAGGTTGACTTACCTCCCAGCACCCTCCTTCCGCAATGCTCCCGCTGAAACTGACTAACCAGCTGCTCTCACGCCACCGAAATCGACTGGCCTGCCCCTGCAAGAGAAGTGCTTTTAAAGGTTGACTTACCTCCCAGCACCCTCCTTCCGCAATGCTCCCGCTGAAACTGACTAACCAGCTGCTCTCACGCCACCGAAATCGACTGGCCTGCCCCTGCAAGAGAAGTGCTTTTAAAGGTTGACTTACCTCCCAGCACCCTCCTTCCGCAATGCTCCCGCTGAAACTGACTAACCAGCTGCTCTCACGCCACCGAAATCGACTGGCCTGCCCCTGCAAAGAGAAGTGCTTTTAAAGGTTGACTTACCTCCCAGCACCCTCCTTCCGCAATGCTCCCGCTGAAACTGACTAACCAGCTGCTCTCACGCTGCTCTCACGCCCCCTTTCACACCACACCAGGTGGCAAGGCTTTCCAGAGTCTCATAACATAAGAAATAGGAGAAGGAGTAGGCTATTTGAGCCCTTGAGCAGGCTCTGACATTTGCTAAGGCTGATCCAATTGTGGCCTTCACCTCACATTTCTGTCTTCCCTCATATCCCTAGACTCCTAGACTTCCCGTACAAGCCTCCCCGAACAGGTACCGGCATTGAAGCCTACTTGTGACAATCAGCGATTTTCATTTAATTTAATTTTTCATTTCCTGTGTTAATTAAAAATGTGTCTAACTCAGCCTTGAACATATTGAATAATCCAACCTCCACTGCTCACTGGGGAGGACAATTCCAAAGACTATAGACCTTCTTGGGGAAGAAATTCCTCCTCATCTCCATCTTAAATGGGAGGACCCTTATTTTGAAACTCTCACCCCAGTTCTGGTCCCCCCGTGAGGAGAAGCATCCTCTCAGCATTCATGCTCTCAAGCCCCCTCGAATCACATATATGACCCAATGCTCATTCCTCTCTAAACGTAAGTTCTCCGCTGCCTGGGGAAAGCGGGCAGCATAATCAAAGACCCCCTCCCACCTGGCTGACTCACTCTTCCAACTTCTTCCATCGGGCAGGAGATACAGAAGTCTGAGAACACGCACGAACAGACTCAAAAACAGCTTCTTCCCCGCTGTTACCAGTCTCCTAAATGACCCTCTTATGGACTGACCTCATTAACACTACACCTTGTATGCTTCATCCGATGCCAGTGCTTATGTAGTTACATTGCATATATTGTGTTGCCCTATTATGTATTTTCTTTTATTCCCTTTTCTTCCCATATACTTAATGATCTGTTGAGCTGCTCGCAGAAAAATACTTTTCACTGTACCTCGGTACACGTGACAATAAACAAAATCCAATCTAAGTGAGTATAGAGCGAACATGCTCAACCTTTTCTCATAAGACAAGCCCCTCATTCCAGGAATCCCACCACTGTCATCATGTTGTACGATGTTGAATGCCATTCAGTAGGTCTAATAAAGTCTTAATTATGTAGATGATCAATTACTAACTATAAGAATGATGTACATTTATACAGTGAAAGGTTTTAGATTCAGAGATGTTTACAGCATAGAAAGAGGCCCTACAGCCCACCATGTAAACGCTGGTCAGCAAATATCTGGCTACATGAATCCTAGCACTTGGCCCATAGCCTTGGAGGATATAATAATAATAATCTTTATTGTTACAAGTAGGCTTACATTAACCCTGCAATGAAGTTACTGTGAAAATCCCCTAGTCGCCACATTTTGGGTACAGAGGGAGAATCCAGAATGTCCAATTCACCTAACAGCACGTCTTTCGGGACTTGTGGGAGGAAACCGGAGCACCCGGAGGAAACCCACGCAGACACAGGGAGAACGTGCAGACTCCACACAGACAGTGACCCAAGACGGGAACCGAACCTGGGACCCTAGAGCTGTGAAGCAACAGTGCTAACCACTGTGCTACCGTGACGCCACGATTCGATCCTGGCCCCGGGTCACTGTCCGTGTGGGGTTTGCACATTCTCACCCTGTCTGCAAAGGTCTCACCCCCACAACCCGCAGGGCAGGTGAATTGGTCACTCTAAATTTCCCCTTAATTGAAAAAAAAGAATTGGATACTCTAAATTTAAAAAAAAAGATGGAGGTCAAATCTGTACTCAGTACTCCAGGTGTGCTCTTACCAATGTGCTGTACAGCTGTAGCGAGACATTTATACTCTCTCTATCTTGCAATAAAGGCCAACATTCAATTTGTCTTCCTGATTACTTCCTCACTACGCTCCAGAGTGAGCAAGAATCATCGAACATGCAGTGTATTCCTACTCACGTACTGCTTAAACCCTTGTTTCCTGGTCCTCACTAATCCATCAGACTGGAATAATTTATATGGTCCTAACCCAAAACAAAATACACAATGACACTATTGGAAGAAAAACAGCGCAATTCCCTCTGCTCCTGGCAAATATTTATCCTTCAATCAACACTGCTTAAAAAAACCAGATAATCTAGTCATTGTCACATAATTGTCAATGATCTTTCTATGTACAAATTAGCTACTGTACAAAAATATTTTATTAGTTGCTTGGCACTTTGGGACATCCTGCGAATGTGAATGGTTCTATATAAATGAAAATCCAACACCACCATAGCATTTTGTAACTGCTATTTGTGGGTCCTTACTGTTTGTCACGTGCAGTCACGACCAATGGACAGTCAAGACAGCCAGAGGTGATACTACCACAAGGGGGCATTACAAAACCCACATATATAAGGACAGGGCACACATGCTCTTTCTCTTTCCACAGGCGACACTTCGAGAGAAGGACAGGGGCAGATCATAAGCATCACACCCACCGCATGGCTTAGAGCAGGCTGGTTAGTTAGACTGAGTTACTATAGCGAGATTAGCAGGAGAGTCAAACTCAAGTAGGAGATTTGTTTACTGTTCAATAAATGTGTTAAACCTATCTCCAAGTCTGAACCTTCCTTTGTCAGAGTATACATCAAGGAAGCAGCTTATGCTACATGAAGAAGCAGAACACAACAGTGACCAGTGCACCACACCTCAGGGAGGTGGCCAAGGCATTGGAGAGGGTGCGGAAAACCTTCGCGAGACTGGTTCCAGGGACGAGGAACCTCAGATGCATGGATAGATTGGAGAGGCTGTGGCTGCCCCCCCCCCCCCCCCCGCTACCCCCCACCCCCACCCCACCCCCTGCTGTAGAAGAGAACGTCGAAAAGAAATGTGATAGAGGTGTCCAAAAGTCATGAGGAGTCTGGACAGAGAAGTTGGGAAGAAAGTGTTCCCATTGCCAGATGCATAGAGAACCAGAGGGCCCAAATTTAAGAGGATTGACAAAAGAAACAAGAGTGACATGAGGGGGAACCTCTTGGTCGCAGGGAGTGGCTAATGATCTGAAATGCAGTGCTCGAGAATGCATTGGAGGCAGGGTCAATTGAGGCATTCAAGAGGGAAGTGGGTAAGCAGCAGAGGGGAAATTAGTTGCAAGGTTACCAGGAAAAGGCAGAAGAATATCACGAGGCGAGTTGCTGTACAAGGTACCGGCATGGATACAAGGGGCCAAGAGACCTGTTTCTTCAACATGAGCCGATCGCGTTTCTTTTCTGGATTGATTTTGAGGCCAAGGTGCTGTACGGCAGAGAAATACAACCTCCCCCCCCCCATCCTATTTTCCACCTCCCTCACCCCCTTTGTGGAGTTACTTTCACGAATCTCATTGCAGGAGCTGGCGAGGAAGAAGCCCCCGTAACCTGTGATTCCAGTGTCCGCATTATCGGTGGCACTGTGAGAAAATCGGATGGCAACGCCGTGGGCAGCGTCTTGAACTTCGAGTGTCCTGATACGCATTACCCGTTCCCAGTGTCAAGTGCAAAGTGCACAAAACGTGGGGAATGGTTCAGGACCTCTCACAGAAACATCATGCCCATTTGCAAAGGTGAGACTGTCCATTCTTTCCCTGCCTTCAGCTGTATCTCTCTTTTTGTTTCACCCTCCACGCGACGTGGACACCATTGATTTTTTTTTCTCAGTGCCCAAGTTCCCCCCCCCCAACTCCCAATTGCTCGAGAAGGTGGTAGTGGCGGTGGCACCACCGTCTGGCACAACTGCTGGCATCGCAGGTCCTTTTAATGAGTGCAAGTGAGTAACCTGCTGGGCAATCTGGCATGGACGAAATGGGCTGAACTGCTTCCTCTGTGCCCTGCACCCCAACCCTTCACTGATCCCACCAGCTAAGAGTCAACGACAGCACGGTAGCATTGTGGATAGCACAATTGCTTCACAGCTCCAGGGTCCCAGGTTCGATTCCGGCTTGGGTCACTGTCTGTGCGGAGTCTGCACATCCTCCCCATGTGTGCGTGGGTTTCCTCCGGGTGCTCCGGTTTCCTCCCACAGTCCAAAGATGTGCATGTTAGGTGGATTGGCCATGCTAAATTGCCCTTAGTGTCCAAAATTGCCCTTAGTGTTGGGTGGGGTTACTGGGTTATGGGGATAGGGTGGAGGTGTTGACATTGGATAGAGTGCTCTTTCCAAGGGCCGGTGCAGACTCGATGGGCTGAATGGCCTCCTTCTGCACTGTAAATTCTATGATAATCTATGACATTGCTGTGGGTCTGGAGTCACATGTGAGCCAGACTGGATGCAGATGGCGGACTTCCTCCCCTGATAACATTGCTGAACTTGGATTTTTCCAATAATCTGGTATATTCAAGACACTGAATTTAAACCCCTCCACTTCCACCCTGATTGGATTCGAACTCGGTGCACTGACCGTCAGAGATTCAATGATCTCCTTGGTCAGGGGCACACGAGCTTGTACCTGAAGTTTTTGAAGTTGCTCTGTGCCTCTCGCTCCCTCAAAGCCCAAAGTCCATGACAGGCCACTCAGCCCTTCTAAGCTGTTGCTATTTCCCCAGAGTTTCAATGTCCGCCGCCTGTACTGGAAGAAGGGATGATCAGGCCGATGAACACTTCCTATAGCATTGGGGACACAGTCACATTCGAGTGTTACGATGGATATGAGCTACATGGTTCAGTCAGCAGGACCTGTATGAAGAATGGTCGATGGAATGGGACCATAAGCATCTGTAATTCTGGATGTAAGTGCTCCTCGGCGAGTCCATGAATGAGTTTGTTTATTGTTCAAAATGACTACCACCCTTTGCATTCACAAAAGTTTCCTAATATCAGTCCAAGCTCTTTTCAGAAACGACACCCTCATACTTTACCTCTATCTGCCAAAAGGCCCACTCTCTGTTCCTTCCTCCATCCCCCATTCAAACTCCTCCAACTCCCCAACCCCTCCATCTTCACATACTCTCTCATACAACTCATCACCCCATTCCAACCACTCGTCCGTCGCACATTCTCCACTGACCCCCTTCCCCCATGCTCCCTCCCCTCAATGCTCCCTCCCTCCCCTCCCATGCTCATTCCCCCCAGACTCCCACCCCCCAGGCTCCCTCCCCCCACACGCTCCCTACCCCCAACGGTCACCTCCCCATGCTCTCTCCTCCCAATACTCCCCTCCCCAGGCTCCCTCCCCCCCAAACTCCCTCCCCCCAACGCTCCACCGCCCAAGCTCCCTCCTCCCCATACTCGCTCCTCCCCATACTCCCTCCTCCCCATTCTCCCCTCCCCATGCTCTCTCCCTCCCACGCTCTATTCCCCCACACGCTCCCTCCCCCAACGGTCCCCTCCCCATGCTCCCTTCTCCCAATACTCCCCTCCCCATGCTCCCTCCCCCCCAAGCTCCCTCCCCCACACTCCCTCACCGCCACTCTCCCTTCCCCCCACGCTCCCTTCCCCCCACGCTCTCTTCCCTCACACGCTCCCTTCCCTCACACGCACCCTCACCCCCACGCTCCCTTCTCCCCTCCCATGCTCCCTTCCCCCCTCGCACTCTCCCCCCACGCTCTCTCCCCCCACGCTCCCTTCCCCCCCACGCTCCCTCCCCCTACGCTCTCTCCCCCCACACTCTATTCACCCCCCATGCTCCCTTCCCCCCACGCTCCCTTCCCCCCACGCTCCCTTCCCCCCCACACTCCCTTACCCCCCCCACGCTCCCTTTCCCCCCACGCTCCCTTTCCCCCCGACGCTCTCTTTCCCCCCATGCTCCCTTCCCCCCCATGCTCCCTTTCCCCCCACGCTCCCTTTCCCCCCACACTCACCCCCATGCTCCCTTCCCCCCCCACGCTCCCTCCCCTACGCTCTCTCCCCCCACACTCTATTCACCCCCCACATGCGCCCTCCCCCCACGCTCCCTTTCCCCCACGCTCCCTTACCCCCCACGCTCCCTTCCCCCCCACGCTCCCTTCCCCCCAGGCTCCCTTTCCCCCACGCTCCTTCCCCCCCACGCTCCCTCCCCCTACGTTCTCTCCCCCCACACTCTATTCACCCCCCACATGCGCCCTCCCCCCACGCTCCCTTTCCCCCACGCTCCCTTACCCCCCACGCTCCCTTCCCCCCACGCTCCCTTCCCCCCCGCTCCCTTTCCCCCCACGCTCCCTTTCCCCCCACGCTCACCCCATGCTCCCTTCCTCCCCATGCTCCCCCCCCACGCTCCCTTTACCCCCATGCTCCCCCCCATGCTTCCTCCCCCCCACGCTCCTTTCCCCCACACTCCCTTTCCCCCACGCTCCCCCATGCTCCCTTCCTCCCCATGCTCCCTTCCCCCCCACGCTCCCTTTACCCCCATGCTCCCCCCCATGCTTCCTCCCCACCACGCTCCCTTTCCCCCACGCTCCCTTCCCCCCCACGCTCCCTTCCCCCCACGCTCCATTCCCCCCCACGATCCCTTCCCCCCCACGCTCCCTTATCCCCCACACTCCCTTTCCCCCCCACGCTCCCTTTCCCCCCACGCTCCCTTTCCCCCCCACGCTCCCTTCCCCCCCACGATCCCCTCCCCCCCACGCTCCCTTATCTCCCACGCTCCCTTTCCCCCCACGCTCCCTTCCCCCCCACGCTCCCTTTCCCCCCACGCTCCCTTCCCCCCCACTCTCCCTCCCCCCACGCTCCCTTTCCCCCCACGCTCCCTTCCCCCCCACGCTCCCTCCCCCCCACTCTCCCTCCACCCACGCACCCTCCCCCCCACGCTCCCTTCCCCCCACGCTCCCTTCCTCCCCACGCCCCTCCCCCCCCCACGCTCCCCTCCCCCACGCTCCCTCCCCCCACGCTCCCTTCCCTCCCACGCGCCCCTCCCCCATGCTCCCTCCCGCCCCACGCTCCCTTCCCCCCATGCTCCCTCCCCCCCACGCTCCCTTCCCCCCCACGCTCCCTTCCCCCCCACACTCCCTTCCCCCCCATGCTCCCTTCCCCCCCAGGCTCCCTTTCCCCCCATGCTCCCTTCCCCCCCACGCTCCCTTTCCCCCCCACGCTCCCTTCCCCTCCACGCTCCCTTCCCCCCCACGCTCCCTCTCCCCCCCCCACGTTCCCTTCCCCCCACACTCCCTCCCCCCCACACTCCCTCCCCCCCACTCTCCCTCCACCTACGCACCCTCCCCCCCACGCTCCCTTCCCCCCCACGCTCCCTTCCTCCCCACGCCCCTTCCCCCACGCTCCCCTCCCCCACGCTCCCCTCCCCCCACGCTCCCTTCCCCCCACGCTCCCCCTCCCCCATGCTCCCTCCCCCCCCACGCTCCCTTCCCCCCATGCTCCCTCCCCCCCACGCTCCCTTCCCCCCCACGCTCCCTTCCCCCCCACACTCCCTTCCCCCCCATGCTCCCTTCCCCCCACGCTCCCTTCCCCCCCATGCTCCCTTCCCCCCCACGCTCACTTCCCCTCCACGCTCCCTTCCCCCCCACGCTCCCTTCCCCCCCCCGCGCTCCCTCCCCCCACGCTCCCTTTCCCCCCCCGCTCCCTCCCCCCCACGCTACCTTCCCCCCACGCTCCCTCCCCCCCATGCTCCAATTCCCCCACGCTCCCTTTCCCCCCACGCTCCCTTCCCCCCACGCTCCAATTCCCCCCACGCTCCCTTTCCCCCCACGCTCCCCCCCCCACGCTCCCTTACCCCCCACGCTCCCTCCCCCCCACTCTCCCTCCCCCCACGCTCCCTCCCCCCATGCTCCCTTCCCCCCCACGCTCCATTCCTCCCCACGCTCCCTCCCCCCCCACGCTCCCTCCCCCCACTCTCCCTTTCCACCACGCTCCCTCCCCCCCCACGCTCCCTTCCCCCCCACGCTCCCTCCCCCCCATGCTCCCTTTCCCCCCACGCTCCCTTCCTCCCCACGCTCCCTCCCCCCCACGCTCCCTCCCCCCCCACGCTCCCTTTCCCCCCACGCTCCCTTTCCCCCACGCACCCTTCCCCCCCAAGCTCCCTTCCCCCCCACGTTCCCTTCCCCCCCACGCTCCCTTTCCCCCCACGCTTCCTTTCCCCCCACGCCCCCTTTCTCCCCATGCTCCTTCCCCCCCCCACGCTCCCTTCCCCCCCCCCACGCTCCCTCCCCCCACGCTCCCTTCCCCCCCCCACGCTACTCCCCACAACGATCCTCCCCTCCACACACCCTCCCCCCTACCCACGCTCCCTTCCTGCTCATCCATGCTCCCTCCCCTACATGCTCCTTCCTCCCATTCTACCTTTCCCTACCCTCTTTCACCCTCCCCTTGTCCCTGTTCCCCCTCTGCCTCCCCTCTCTGCCTATGTCCCCCCCTGATACACCTCAACCCCCCTCAACACCCTATCCCCCTCTGTTCCTCCTACCCCCCCTGTCCCTCTCTGTACCCCCCATTTTCCCTCTGTCTCCCACCACTCCCCCTCTGTCTCGCCTGCTCCCCCGTTCCCCCTCTGACCCCCCCCTGCTTCCCGCTCACCCTTTCCACCCCCTCCCTCTGCAGTCCCTATTTTCCGTTTTGCATTTTCCTGTTCTCACTCCCCCTACCTTCACTTCCCTCCACCCTCACTCCCCCTACCTTCACTTCCCTCCACCCTCACACCCCCTACCTTCACTTGCCTCCATCCTCACTCCCCCTACCTTCACTTCCCTCCACCCTCACTCCCCCTACCTTCACTTCCCTCCACCCTCATTCCCCCTACCTTCACTTCCCTCCACCCTCACTCCCCCTACCTTCACTTCCCTCCACCCTCACTCCCCCTACCTTCACTTCCCTCCACCCTCATTCCCCCTACCTTCACTTCCCTCCACTCTCAATCCCCCTACCTTCACTCACCCTACCTTCACTTCCCTCCATCCTCACTCCCCCTACCTTCACTTCCCTCCACCCTCACTCCCCCTACCTTCACTTCCCTCCACCCTCATTCCCCCTACCTTCACTTCCCTCCACTCTCGCTCCCCCTACCTTCACTCACCCTACCTTCACTTCCCTCCACCCTCACTCCCCCTACCTTCACTTCCCTCCACCCTCACTCCCCCTACCTTCACTTCCCTCCACCCTCATTCCCCCTACCTTCACTTCCCTCCACTCTCACTCCCCCTACCTTCACTTCCCTCCACTCTCACTCCCCCTACCTTCACTCACCCTACCTTCACTTCCCTCCACCCTCACTCCCCCTACCTTCACTTCCCTCCGCCCTCATTCCCCCTACCTTCACTTCCCTCCACTCTCACTCCCCCTACCTTCACTCACCCTACCTTCACTTCCCTCCACCCTCACTCCCCCTACCTTCACTTCCCTCCGCCCTCATTCCCCCTACCTTCACTTCCCTCCACCCTCACTCCCCCTACCTTCACTTCCCTCCACCCTCACTCCCCCTACCTTCACTTCCCTCCACCCTCACTCCCCCTACCTTCACTTCCCTCCACCCTCACTCCCCCTACCTTCACTTCCCTCCACCCTCACTCCCCTACCTTCACTTCCATCCACCCTCACTCCCCCTACCTTCACTTCCCTCCACCCTCACTCCCCTACCTTCACTTCCCTCCACCCTCACTCTACCCACACTCTCTCCTCCCAGCCTCTCAGTTCTGTCATGTCTCTAATTCCTCTCATTGCACCCCCGCCAACGCTACTCCCCGTCCACACATCTCTGTCAATATCTTGAAACCGTTGATTAAATTACAGCTGAAACATTTACATTTCACAGAATTCACCCCTAGTTTTCGTTAGTGCCTTTTGATTTAAACATTGGAGTCTTGGGACCAGCCCAGTAAAGTCGACATGCGAACGCTCCAAGGCCAACATATCGTTTCTAAGGTGTGGTGTCCCACACTGCTCACCGTATTCCAGCAACAGACCTGAGGGGCTGAATGGGCCTCAATCTCATCCCTGTGTCTCTGAATAATATTACCGCTCAATTCGATTCTTAATGGGATAAAATGGGTCAGGGAAGGGCAGCACGGTGGCGCAGTGGTTAGCACTGCTGCCTCACGGCGCCGAGGTCCCGGGTTCGATCCCGGCTCTGGGTCACTGTCCGTGTGGAGTTTGCACATTCTCCCCGTGTCTGCGTGGGTTTCACCCCCACAACCCAAAGATGTGCAGGGTAGGTGGATTGGCCACGCTAAATTGCCCCTTAATTGGAAAAAATGAATTGGGCACTTAAAATTTTTTTTAAAAAATGGGTCAGGGATTAGATTGATAGGGGGTTACGAGAAAGCCCTTTGGTGGTATGAATTCCAAAAAGGTGCAAATCCTGGTGGGATAACGCTCAACTCCGGCACCTATTCGCGTAAGTTGAACCCGCGTTGCCGGCCTTGTTCTGCATCACAAACCAGCGGCCTTAACCCAAATCGTAACCATCTCATAACCTTTGACTCCCTTGTCGATCAAAAATCTGCCTAACGCAACTGTGAATATATTCAATGACCCTGCCTCCACTGTGGAAGAGGATTCCAAACACTAACTCTCTGGGATGAGAAATGCTTCCACATCTCTGTCTTCAACGGGCAGCACGACAGCACAGTGGTTGGCACAGTTGCTTCACAGCTCCAGGGTCCCGGGGTCGATTCCCAGCTTGGGTCACTGCCTGTGCGGAGACTGCACGCTCTCCCAGTGTCTGCGTGGGTTTCCTCCGGGTGCTCCGGTTTCCTCCCACAGTCCAAAGACGTGCATCTTAGGTGGATGGGCCGTGCTGAGTTGGGCGTTATCCCACCAGGAGCTGCGCCTTTTTGGAATTCATAGGATGGAAGACATTGAGGGAGGGATATTTCGGCCTTGCCTGTTTGTCGCCCTGGCTTTGAGATAGCTGAAGGCTGCGGGGTTGCAGGTGGCCCTTGAATAATTCCTCCCATCTCTTTCAGCACAACATTGCCCAAACCCCGGGATCCCGGCTGGGGGAAGGAAATCTGGGACGAATTACTGGATCGGTGACAAGGTGGAGTATTTTTGCAACAATGGCCTGGTGCTGATGGGATCGCAGAAGAGAGAGTGCCTGGAGTTGAAGGAGTGGACAGGGAGTGAGCCTAGCTGTCGGTGTAAGTCTGGACCATTCACACAATCTTTCCACGGAATCTTTGGATTCTAATACAACATTCCTGAAAACTTTACTCTTTCGTGGGATGTGGGCGTCAACGGCTGGGCAAGCATTCATTGCCGATCCCTAATTGCCCTTGAACTGATTAGCTTGCTATACCATTTCAGAGGGCGGTTAAGAGGGTCCAGAGTCATAAGTAGGCCAGACCAGGCAAGGAGGGCAGATTCCCTTCCTCTTATCTTAATCTTTGGATTTAAAAGCACATCTTAAGCTACCACGGTCTCAATAACACACACAGTCCTCTTTTAGCACACTGTGGGAAGTCAAACTCCTCTCTGACCCCAAGTGAATGCCTGTAGATTCCTCCTCAAAATCTCCACCGATGATTCTTGTACCGTGAGCCACCTTGTCTCACTGAACTCCAGTTTCCATACAAGTGATTTCAAATTCCGCATTCAAAAGTCACACTGTTGAACCTTCTTTTAAATCATGCTTTCCCTGAGCATTTTTATTCTATAATCCAGAGCAGATTTTCCAAATTACACTTTTAAACAAAGGTTCTGCTTCACTTTTAACAGCGAACCAAGTCCAGGATTTTACGCCAGGCTTTCTTTGTCTTGACTTTGGTGCAAGCTGCTCACAATTACTTCAACTCTCAGTTCCCACACTGTAATAAAATGGCATCAGATGTTTGATTCATCTTTGAAGGCTGCTGGTTTTTGCAATTTTCGCTTTAACGCAGACACTTTTTTGGCCCTCTTTGAATTTTCTGAACAAAACCTTGGCCTCAGTCTACTTATCTCCATTCGTCCTCAACATTCTTTCTGTCCGGACTTCCGGTTGTGGCTATGCGGAGCTAAGTCGCACGTTCGGCAGCTCCCGCTAAAAACGGACTTTTGAGCTCTTTTTAGGGCCCGTAACGGTGCTTGTTCGACGTTTCCCGGTGTGGGAAGGGGACAGCAACATTCCCCCGATAGTATATGGATTGGACCAGGAGTGGGGCGATTAAAAAAGGGGCATTGAAGCAAAGAAAGGAGGGAGGTGGAAGACCAAGATGGCGGCGGGCAGAGACCAGGCAGCGTGGAGGCAGTGGGCGCAAAAGCAGCAGGAGCTTCTCCAGCGCTGTTTTAATGAACTGAAAGCAGAGCTGCTGGAGCCGATGAAGGCCTCAATCGATAAGCTGCTGGAGACCCAGACGGCCCAAGGGGCAGCGATCCGGGAGGTCCGGCAGAAGGTCTCGGAGAACAAGGACAAGATCCTGGGCCTGGCGGTGAAGGTGGAGGCGCATGAGGCGCTCCACAAGAAATGGCAGGCGAGGTTCAAGGTCGAGGCGGAAAAACCTGCGGATCCTGGGTCTCCCGGAGGGGCTGGAGGGATCGGACATGGGGGCCTATGTGGGCACCATGCTGAATTCGCTGATGGGAGCGGGGGTCTTTCAGGGGCCCTTGGAGCTGGAGGGGGCCCACCGAGTGCTGGCGAGGAGGCCCAAGCCCAGCGAGCCGCCGCGGGCGGTGCTGATGCGGTTCCACCGGTTTGCTGATCGAGAGTGTGTGTTAAGGTGGGCCAAGAAGGAGCGGAGCAGCAGGTGGGAGAACGCGGAGGTCCGGATCTACCAGGATTGGAGCGGGAGGTGGCGAAGAAGAGGGCTAGGTACAATCGGGCGAAGGCAGTGCTGCACAGGAAGGGGGTGAAGTTCGGTACACTGCAGCCGGCGCATCTGTGGGTCACCTTTCAGGATCGACATCATTATTTCGAGTCCCCGGAGGAGGCGTGGGACTTTGTTCAGGCCGAGAAACTGGACTCAGATTAAGGGTCGGGGACGAGGGGTCGCGGTGGAGGAATGGTTGGGGACTGTTGTGTTGTGTGTTCGAGGGGGGGGTTCTTTGTTTGTCGGGGGTTGATTGAGCATTGTTTTGATTAGGTCCGCCGGGTGGGCTCGTGGGGAGGGGGGGGGGGGCCGGGGGGGGGGGGGGGTAGGTAAACTGCTTGGGGGGGAGTGATGGGGCCCCGTGGGGGGGGAGAGGCCTGAGTTGGGGGTAGTGGGACCGTGCCTGGAAAGGGAGCTGCGCCAGGCGAGGGGGGGGCCGGGCGAGTGGAAAGCGCGGGCTTTTTTCCCGCGCTTAGGATTGAAGGTGCGGGGCCCGTGCTGGGAAGCGTGGGCTTTTCTCCCGCGCTGGGAGTGGAATGGATGAGAGCCTGCTGGTGGACAAGTGGGGGGGAGGGGAAGTTCCACACTGGGGGGGGGTCGATGGAGCGGTGGGAGTGGCCGGGGTCAGCAGGACTCAGCTGACTTATGGGAATGCAATGGGGGAGCAATGCAGCTAGGGGGGACCTAGCTGGGGGAGGGGGGGGGGGGGGGGAACCGACCGGGTTGCTGCTGGAATGGCCAAGGGGGAGCTGGAGTTGGTAGAGAGAGTCGGGGACCTGCCACTGTGCGGAACGGGTCGTGCGGGGGGCGCGGGCACGTGGCTGGCCGAGGAAAGGCTATGGCTAGTCTGCGGGGGAGGGGGGTGAGTAGCCCCCTGATCCGACTGATAACCTGGAATGTAAGGGGACTGAATGGGCCAGTCAAGCGGGCCTGGGTGTTCACGCACCTGAAGGGGCTGAAGGCGGATGTGGCCATGCTTCAGGAGACGCACCTGAGGGTGGCGGATCAGGTAAGGTTGAGAAAGGGGTGGGTAGGGCAGGTGTTTCATTCGGGTTTGGATGCACAAAATCGGGGGGGTGGCGATCTTGGTGGGGATGAGAGTGTCGTTCGAGGCGTCGAGCATTGTGGCAGACAATGGCGGCAGGTATGTGATGGTAAGTGGCAAGCTGCAGAGGGAGAGGGTGCTGTTGGTCAATGTGTATGCCCCGAATTGGGATGATGCGGGGCATACAACTCCTCCAATCCAACCGGCGCCCCCAACCCCGCCACCTGCCCCTCCTCCACCCTCGGAAACCTCAGCGGGTCCAAGAAGCGACCCATTATGCTGCGTGTGCTGGGCCGGATTCCGGACCTGGAGACAGGGGGCCTGATAATAGGGGGGGATTTCAACACGGTGCTGGACCCGGCACTGGATCGCTCTCGGTCTAGGACGGGCAAGAGGCCGGCGGCGGCCAAGGTGCTGAGGGGGTTCATGGACCAGATGGGAGGGGTGGACCCATGGAGGTTTGCGTGGCTGGGGGCCAGGGAATTTTCATTCTTCTCCCATGTCCACAAGGCCTACTCCCGGATTGACTTTTCTGTCATGAGCAGGGCGCTGATTCCGAGGGTGGAGGATACGGAGTACTCGGCGATAGCCGTTTCTGATCATGCTCCGCACTGGGTGGACCTCGAGTTGGGGGAGGAGAGGGACCAGCGCCCGCTGTGGCCCCTAGAGGTGGGGTTGCTGGCGGATGAGGAGGTGAGCGGGCGGGTCCGGGGGTGTATAGAGAGGTACCTGGAGCCTAATGACAATGGGGAGGTGCAAGTAGGGGTGGTCTGGGAGGCGCTGAAGGCGGTGGTCAGAGGAGAGCTGATCTCCATTAGGGCACACAAGAGGTGGGAGAGGAGAGAGAGGGAGAGGTTGGTGGGGGAGATGGTGAGGGTGGACAGGAGGTACGCCGAGGCCCCGGAGGAGGGATTGCTTAGGGAGCGGCGCAGCCTCCAGGCTGAGTTCGATTTATTGACCACCAGGAAGGCGGAGGCGCAGTGGAGGAAAGCGCAGGGGGCGCTATATGAATACGGAGAAAAGGCGAGCCGGATGTTGGCGCACCAGCTTCGGAAGCGAGAGGCAGCTAGGGGGATCGGGGGAGTTAGGGATGGAGGAGGATGCACGGTGCGAAGTGTGGTGGGTATCAATGGGGTCTTCAGGGACTTCTACGAGTAACTGTACCGGTCTGAGCCCCCACTGGAGGAGGGAGGGATGGGTCGCTTCTTGGACCCGCTGAGGTTTCCGAGGGTGGAGGAGGGGTAGGTGGCGGGGTTGGGGGCGCCGGTTGGTTTGGAGGAGTTGGTCAAAGAGACAGGGAACATGCAGGCGGGTAAGGCAGCGGGGCCGGATGGGTACCCGGTTGAATTTTACAAGAAGTATTCGGACCTGCTGGGCCCGCTGTTGGTAAGAACCTTCAACGAGGCAAGGGAAGGGGGGGCTCTGCCCCCGACGATGTCTAGAGCGCTGATTTCCCTGATCCTGAAGCGGGACAAGGATCCCCTACAGTGTGGGTCATAGAACATAGAACAGAGAACATAGAAAATACAGCACAGAACAGGCCATTCGGCCCACGATGTTGTGCCGAACCTTTGTCCTGGATTAATCATAGATTATCATTGAATTTACAGTGCAGAAGGAGGCCATTTGGCCCCCTGAGTCTGCACCGGCTCTTGGAAAGAGCACCCTACCCAAACTCAACACCTCCACCCAACACCAAGGGCAATTTTGGACACTAAGGGCAATTTATCATGGCCAATCCACCTACCCTGCACATCTTTGGGCTGTGGGAGGAAACCGGAGCACCCGGAGGAAACCCACGCAGACACGGGGAGGACGTGCAGACTCCGCACAGACAGTGACCCAAGCCGGAATCGAACCTGGGACCCTGGAGCTGTGAAGCAATTGTGCTATCCACAATGCTACTGTGCTGCCCTTAAGAACAAATAAATCTACACTATATCATTTTACCGTAATCCATGTACCTATCCAATAGCTGCTTGAAGGTCCCTAATGTTTCCGACTCAACTACTTCCACAGGCAGTGCATTCCATGCCCCCACTACTCTCTGGGTAAAGAACCTACCTCTGATATCATTCCTATATCTTCCACCTTTCACCTTAAATTTATGTCCCCTTGTAATGGTTTGTTCCACCCGGGGAAAAAGTATCTGTCTACTCTATCTATTCCCCTGATCACCTTATAAACCTCTATCAAGTTGCCCCTCATCCTTCTCCGTTCTAATGAGAAAAGGCCTAGCACCCTCAACCTTTCCTCGTAAGACCTACTCTCCATTCCAGGTAACATCCTGGTAAATCTTCTTTGCACCTTTTCCAAAGCTTCCACATCCTTCCTAAAATGAGGCGACCAGAACTGTACACAGTACTCCAAATGTGGCCTTACCAAAGTTTTGTACAGCTTCATCATCATCTCACGGCTCTTAAATTCAATCCCTCTGTTAATGAACGCGAGCACACCATAGGCCTTCTTCACAGCTCTATCCACTTGAGTGGCAACTTTCAAAGATGTATGAACATAGACCCCAAGATCTCTCTGCTCCTCCACATTGCCAAGAACTCTACCGTGAACCCTGTATTCCGCATTCATATTTGTCCTTCCAAAATGGACAACCTCACACTTTTCAGGGTTAAACTCCATCTGCCACTTCTTAGCCCAGCTCTGCATCCTATCTATGTCTCTTTGCAGCCGACAACAGCTCTCCTTACTATCCACAACTCCACCAATCTTCGTATCATCTGCAAATTTACTGACCCACCCTTCAACTCCCTCATCCAAGTCATTAATGAAAATCACAAACAGCAGAGGACCCAGAACTGATCCCTGCGGTACACCACTGGTAACTGGGATCCAGGCTGCATATTTGCCATCCACCACCACTCTCTGACTTCTATCGGTTAGCCAGTTCGTTATCCAACTGGCCAAATTTCCCACTCTCCCATGCCTCCTTACTTTCTGCAGAAGCCTACCATGGGGAACCTTATCAAATGCCTTACTAAAATCCATGTACACTACATCCACTGCTTTACCTTCAACCACATGCTTGGTCACCTCCTCAAAGAATTCAATAAGATTTGTAAGGCAAGACCTACCCCTCACAAATCCGTGCTGACTATCCCTAATCAAGCAGTGTCTTTCCAGATGCTCAGAAATCCTATCCTTCAGTACCCTTTCCATTACTTTGCCTACCACCGAAGTAAGACTAACTGGCCTGTAATTCCCAGGGTTATCCCTAGTCCCTTTTTGAACAGGGGCGCGACATTCGCCACTCTCCAATCCCCTGGTACCACCCCTGTTGACAGTGAGGACGAAAAGATCATTGCCAACGGCTCTGCAATTTCATCTCTTGCTTCCCATAGAATCCTTGGATATATCCCGTCAGGCCCGAGGGACTTGTCTATCCTCAAGTTTTTCAAAATGCCCAACACATCTTCCTTCCTAACAAGTATTTCCTCGAGCTTACCAGTCTGTTTCACACTGTCCTCTCCAACAATATCGCCCCTCTCATTTGTAAATACAGAAGAAAAGTACTCATTCAAGACCTCTCCTATCTCTTCAGACTCAATACACAATCTCCCGCTACTGTCCTTGATCGGACCTACCCTCGCTCTAGTCATTCTCATTTTTCTCACATATGTGTAAAAGGCCTTGGGGTTTTCCTTGATCCTACCCGCCAAAGATTGTTCATGCCCTCTCTTAGCTCTCCTAATCCCTTTCCTCAGTTCCCTCCTGGCTATCTTGTATCCCTCCAACGCCCTGTCTGAACCTTGTTTCCTCAGCCTTACATAAGTAAGTAATATAGGCCGATCTCACTCCTAAATGTAGGTGCAAAGTTGCTGGCAAAGGTTTTGGCCATGAGGATAGAGGACTGTGTGCCGCAGGTCATACACGAGGATCAGACGGGGTTCGTGAAAGGGAGGCAGTTGAATACTAATGTGCGGAGGCTCTTGAATGTTATAATGATGCCGGAGATGGAAGGGGAGGCGGAGATAGTGGCGGCGTTGGATGCGGAGAAGGCCTTTGTTAGGGTGGAATGGGGGTACCTATGGGAGGTGTTGAAAAGGTTCGGGTTCGGGGAGGGGTTCGTCAGGTTGGTGAGGCTGCGATATGAGGCCCCGGTGGCGAGTGTGGCCATGAACAGAAGGACGTCAGAGTATTTCCGGCTACACCGGGGGTCGAGGCAGGGGTGTCCCCTGTCCCCCCTGCTCTTTGCGCTGGCGATTGAACCCCTGGCCATGGCGTTGAGGGAGTCGAGGAACTGGAGGGGGCTGGTGCAGGGTGGGGAGGAGCATCGGGTGTCGCTCTATCCGGATGATTTCCTGCTATATGTGGCGGACCCGGTGGGGGGAATGCCGGAGGCGATGAGGATCCTTAGGGAGTTTGGAGATTTCTCCGGGTACAAGCTTAATATGGGGAAGAGCGAGTTGTTCGTAGTGCACCCAGTGGACCAGGAGAGGGGGATTGGTGTGCTCCCGCCAAAAAGGGCGGAGAGGAGTTTCAGGTACCTGGGGGTCCAGGTGGCTAGGAGCTGGGGGGCCCTACATAAGCTTAACTTCACGAGGCTGGTGGAGCAGATGGAGGAGGAGTTTAAGAGGTGGGACGTGCTGCCACTCTCCCTGGCAGGTAGGGTGCAGTCAGTTAAAATGACGGTGCTCCCGAGGTTTCTGTTCCTGTT